>NW_027468565.1:16560364-16922864 GCF_046254945.1 Alosa pseudoharengus
TTGGAAATTGATCTGTCAAGCATGGGAATGGTGTAGTTACATAGATACTGCATGAGTATAGCAGGCAGCTCCACTAATTGGACTATTTTTGTTCCCTTCAAAATCACATGTCAAAATGTGTCAACAATTCCACCCAACAAAAGGAAAAAAAATAGAATGTAAAGGCTGTTGCTGTTAGTTTCCAAGTTATTAAGGTCAGAGTAAAAAAAAAATACTATAGAAAAGACATCAGAAAGTGGACTCGAAAAGATTGTGACTAAAGCAATGGAATTAAGACAAATTCGTGTGACAGGTGAAAGCAAGGCATTTAATGAGGGGTCTCACCGCTGGCGTTCTTCCCGCAGATGAGGTGCTGATAAGGCAGCTGTAGGCCCCATACCTCCGAGTCGTTATTAATGGCCTGCTCTAATGACTCGAGCGAAAACTTTGGGATCCCGTTGTCCTTCTCGACCAGGGCAGTGCGCAGGGCGCGCGTGAACACCTCTCGGAAAAGGCTCTCCATGCACGCACACAGGTAAATGGCTGCGTGCTCGTGGACCCGCAGTGCGACCCTGCTGTCCACCATCCACCTGAAGAACTTCCCCACTGAGAAGACCAGCCCGCAGCGCTCCGACTTCCCACGACTGAATTTATCCTCCGTGCTCATGTTATACATGGACAGTGCGCTAAGCGACGCAGTGATACAGTTGACAGATATCGTCCAGGATAGAACGATCTTGATGGCACTTTGGATCTCATATTTGGTGCATTTGGCATAGCGCAAACTCAGACGCTGTGCCTCCTTGGCGATCCTCACCAGCGCTCGACTGACCAGCGCAGAAAGCCTCGCCAACAGGTCGCCAGGAAAGGCTCCGTCTTTGAGCTCCTCTTCCTTTCGAAGCGCGTTTTCCACCTCCCCGAGACTCCAAGGCACATCCTCAAGCTCGGGAAGTTTCGCACAGTGTCCGGCGCACTCCAGGTTCTCGGCGTCTTCGACCAGAACGGTGTTGACAGTGTCAAGGCTGTTGTGTCTACTGTGCATAGAGTCTGTTAGATGCCAACCATTCCCTCCATGCGCGAACGATGTGTGCGCGTCAGAACAGCACAGCGACAAGCTGGACGACCTGAAGGAGTCTGCCGCTCCACCATAACCCGAGTCCAGCGTCAAGTCCTCCAGGGTTCTCACAACACACTTACCCCTTCTTGCCATAACTGCACCTCATACTGTATTCCTGTATGAGACCCCTATAACAAAATACTCCACTTCCGAAGAAAAACGCGCAGTGTATGTCCTTACGTCGAAGCCCGAACACACTAAAGTCCCTTTAAAATGAGTAGAGCTATTTTTCCAACAGTGTTTATTTCAACTTTGTGAATACAGCAGCGTATGTTAACGCAGAGCAGAGCGAGCACCACTGCACCAAAGCCGCAAAGCTTTCTCTGTTTGGAGGAGGAGCTGTAGAAACGCCTACATCCAATGCACTTTCGACATTGGTCTGATTGACAGAACCTCTTGACTTGGATAGTTGCTTTTGTTGTGGAACTGCAGCCGAGTCAGTCCAGTTTGAGAAGTCAAGGACCTGTCCAGTGCATTGACAAAAATTGTAATGCCTTGGTTACCATCCTGCTGGAAGAAGTAATAACGTAATCAAAATTTGAATGGTTTCTTATGGAAATCCTATGCCACCTTGTGCTCAGATACATGGTAATATGTAGGCTAGTGGTTTGAATCAATGAACATTACAGATTTGTATTGATATCTAATAAAAAATAAATAAGCATTGTGCTAACTCAGTTAGAGACCATAGCTATTGAATCCAAAAATAATCTCATAAGTACTAAAAATCAAAATGTAATTTTAATATTGTTTTAACAAGGATTCGTGTACTCAAAATATCTCGATGGATTGAAGCATATTTGTGTAACTTAAAAAAAAAAAAAGAATTGTGCGGTTATGGTGATAACAAACGTCGTTTTTCAACACGTATTTCAGTCATCGATCTGTAGCGTATTGTCGTAAGGTAGCCTATGTATGAACAGCAGCATGATCTTGAATCGCCTTCCAGTAGAGAGGCATATGTTTCGCCTCAGAACATCTCTGCTATACACCTCCCTCGCCTTTACACACTCCCTGTGCGATGCGGCGAATGTAACACGACGCGCTGTCATTAATAATGTATAGTATGTATAATGGATCTTCATCGCTCCAGTCAAGGTCAGTCCTCTTAAATGATGAGACTCTAACTCCTGTTTTGATCAATAGCTCCCACTCTCGAAGTGTAGTGAGAATACGAGATTGTATTTTTCCCCCTTTTCTTAAACTATTAAAACATCAAAATTGCACTAGGGCCACATTGAGAAATTACCGGTCTTTATTTAATAACATATTGTGTAAAGTCAATTTGAGACACAAAATGTTCTTATCACAGGTAATCAGCCTCAAGTGGTTCTTCAAGTTATGGGCATTTCCTTGGACCAACAGCGACATCCAGAGGCAGCCATAGTAGGAACACGATTTGCAGTACAGTTTCTCTTGCTGACGATACTGCCATCTTATGGTTCCTTCCAATGTACTGTTATGTCGCAATGTGTTTTTACAGGCTTTTCTCCCCATGGCTAAGATACAAAAACTCATATTTTTGGTACAATTGCTTAAACAACTAACTTCACTAAATCTATTGACCGAGTTTGCTCAATCTTAAGAACATAGTCCCACTGCCATTGAAATACACACACTCATCATGAGTTATCTGCAGCCAAGAATGTACATGTCAAAACACTTGTAAACAGTTTGGTGATTGCGCAATCAGAGAATCAACACTCTAAAGAGGATTCAGGTTTACACTTTGGTGTGCACAACAGTGAGGCCAATTTTGTGAAATGTGTTCAGACAAAAGGACGATTAGGAATAGGAAGAACACTGAAACAAGGAGGGAGAAGGAGGAATAGATTGAAGATGAGGAGTGACAAGAGGACAAGTCAGAAGAAATGAACTCTGGTCAACCAATCAATCAATCATAGATTGGGTCTACAGAGGGCCAGTGAGTCTAATTTGAACCATTACACTGTAGCAGACATGTGGGACTTTTACTGCACAACCCCAAGTCTCCTCTGACTCTGAGTGATGGTAGAGCCCTGTGCCAACATTGATGTGAAGACATACCAGGGCTGGATACTCCGTTCAAGACCGTACTTACCCCGATAGCTGGCCAGAGAGAAGATTGTGTGGGATGTTGTGTGTGACAGATGGAATGAGCTTAAGTAATTTAAAAATCCCATCATCAATTTCCCATTTTAGGACTGCCCCCTAAAACATGATAAGCTGTTTAATGGTCTAACTCCACAATTCAGTACCACACAGTTCAAAAGCTTTTCAGTTTTCCCGTTTTCAAGAATACTTTTCTCACGTATAAGGCGTATCAAAACCATTTCCCAATTTATGGTAATAGGGTCTTTAATGAGGCAAAGCATGGGCGGATTATGAACTTTTGGGCCCCTGGGCCCAGATGTATTAAGGGCCCCCCACTAATTGTCGTATATGTGGGAGGGGGGGGGTTTGGGGGCCCTCCCCCAGAATTTTTTTAATTTGTTTGATGTGATTTCCTGTATTCTGGTGCATTTTGGGGATTGCCAATAATAAATTCAATCAGATTCATAGCCTACATCCTGATTTGTTGATATTGAGGCAATGATTCCATGCAAAGGCTTGGGCTTCAGGGCCCCCTGACCCCTTGGGCCCCTGGGCCTGGGCCCGGTAGGCCCGTGCAGTAATCCATCCCTGGGGCAAAGGTGTTGCTCTTAACAGTCTTACCACTCTAGATAGATGTGCCAATAAGTGAAAATACTTCTGTGCACAAAATGAATGTCCACCAGTAATGTGGCACCTAATTGGCTTGTTTGTGACAATGTGTCCAGAAGTGAGCACTTTGCAAATGCCATTTTTAATTTTAAAAAAGATGTCGGCCACCAATTAAGTGTACTTTCGGCTGCAGTAGCTAGCCTAGCGTCGGCCACTGCAATGAATGGGGGGGGTGGTACTCCCTCTCTCAAGTCATATACCGGCGTGGGTCATACGCCAAAATAAAGACAAGCCAATCTCAGTTGACACAGCAGGTTTATTTCAGGTCCATCAGGTATGGATTCCTGCCTCCATAAATATAGAATGATTCTGTTTGGTGTAGTGCTGGTGATGAGAATAGAAAATATAGGCAAATAGAAAATAGAATAATAATAAAAAGATATAGAAAGATATTGCTAGAAAAAATATATTGCTACAACATTATGTTGTTTTCCAACTATTCTGTATATGTTTGCTGCCTTCTAATTCCATGTCCTCTTTTAGTAGGCTACTTTTCAAATTTAGATTTTGCCATAATAATTTTGAATGCCCCTTCCCAGTGCTTTAATGGTCTGGCCATTTCCATTTCCAATTACACTCTGACCCCCCTCCCTCTTCCCCAACCCCACCCTCATTACTGCAGGTAATGGCTTTGCCAGAATCCTATGCATTTTAAGCTGCAGAAATCCACAAAAACACACAGAGGGCCATACCCATCACAAGGAGCAGACCTTTGGGGGCACTAATGACAGCACACTGGCCTTCCTCCCTCCCTCTCAGCTGCTCCACCTTCTCCACCCGTTTCTCTTGCATGGCTCCTCCCATCTCAATCTGCCTTATCCTCTCCAGTGCCCTCTTCCACGCCAGGCATCTCTGGCTTGGCTTTTGCTCCTCCTCAAATAACCACGCATCACAGAGATGATGTTTGCGGAAAGACACTTTCTTCCCAGCATCCTCTGTCTCCAGGGGCAGAGTGCCCCACTCCGTGTTGGCCTCCACCACCTTCCTGCTTCTCTGGATGCTCCTATAGGCCATTTTGCGCATACTGTCGTCCTTGACCCTTTGGTGGTACCTCTGCAGACAGGCCATGACAGCTTTGCTAGACTCTCTCCTTCCTCTCATCCTCTCCTTCTCAGTCATGACTGCTGCCACTGGAGTAATACTATCTCTTTGTCCCCTCTCTTCCCACCTCAGCTTCTTCTCCTTCTTATTTCTCCTTTCATCCTCCTTTGGCACATATGAACCAGCCTCCTCTGCTTTCTGCCTAGTCTTCACATGGTCTCTCTCTTGCTGTTGATCCTGATCTTGGTTGGCTGCTCCACATACAAAGAAGTTTATTAACTGGGCCCGCCAACCACTTGCCTCTCTACATCTCTCCCTCTTCTTTGCCTTCTCTCTCCCTTTCTTCTCCACTCCCTGCTCATCAGCCTCCTTCTTAACAAGCTCCTGTATCAGTTTATGGGCAACCCCTCTCTGGCTGTCTCCTACACCTATCGCCACTCCCACCTCACCATTCTCTTCAGTAGGGGGCTTTGGGGCCATAATATAGTCTCCACTCTCCATTCTCTCCACAGTCAGAGACACGATTCACAAAATAATTTGTGATGATATGTAATCCGTCCTGAAGAGGGAGACAGAAATGAGACAGGCGGTAAAGGGAACAGGGAGACCACATGGAGCAAGGGCTATCAAGAGGTGGTTCAAAAATGGCTGATGTGCTGATAGGGCACTTGAAAACTACAAGACTAGGCCTACAGCAATAAATAGTAGTGACTGAAGATACATGGATTTGGTTGACATGACCAACACAATAAACAATTTAACCAGTCAAGCCTAAAAAAATCGTTTTGCTGAAGATATGTAGGAGTTTTAGAGCCTAACTATTTTTATTTTTTTTACTTTAACTTTAAAGGTACACTATGCAGGTTTAGGTATTTTTGGTGACTGTAGAGCTCCCTCTAGAGTCACAATATATTTATATTGTGTTGTAAATAGCAAACTTCTCATCCCCCCTGTACACAATGAAAATGCTTTTGTTGTGGATGTAAAGCATTAACAACAAACTATCTCCAAAGAGCTATATACTGACAAGGTAATGTTTCACGATTCTCACGAGATTTGTCGGGCCACCATTCTTGAAGTTGCATGGCTGGTTTTCTCGGTAGCAACTCACTGCTGTAGCTATGTCAGGTGAACGATTCGCCTATTACAAGTTCGTTTACCATCAAATTGGCTTCGTAAAGATGAAAATCTTGCATAGTGTACCTTTAACAACTGCACCCAAATTATGGAAATTAACATTATCATATAGACAAATTGTATGATTCATAAAATAATCCATAACAAATACCAAAAGAAAAAAGTTCCTTACCTCAGTAAAACAGCACAGCACAATTCACAGTAGACTAGTAAAAGTGATTCTGCCAGTAGCTTAGAATTGTTACAGTTTAGTCCATAGACTGTATACAGTCTATGGTTTAGTCTGTTAGTAGGTGAGTAGCATTCTAGAACATCTCCTTAACTGTGACATTAATCTTAACTTGGTGACTTCATAATGGGCCACCTCATATATAGAAATCTTCACACAGCTACTAATATAAATTCAGAGATTCAGAGAAATTCAGAGAGATTTATTCGTCACATACAGTTATAACAGTATATAACAAGTGGTGAAATGTAAGCCTGGTTAGCTCCATGACTGTGTAAGGAAGAAAGAATGTAAATGAAAATGAAATAATAAAATGACATTATTAATAATAATAATAATAATAATAATAAATACAACCCCAAATCAGAAAAAAATGGGATGTTGTGTAAAATGCAAATTAAAAACAGAATGTGATAATATACAAGTCTCGTAAATCCATATTTAGCAGCAAAAAGGACATAGACAACATCAACATAGACATAGCAAAAAGGACATAGACAACAATCAAATGTTGAAAATGAAAACTATTTCATGGAAAATATATGTTCAATTTGAATTTGATGCCAGCAACATGTTTCAAAAAATGTTGGGACAGGGAAATGTTTACTACTGTGCTGCTTCACCCCTTCATTTAACAACATTCTGTAATGTTTAGGAACTGAGGAGAGTTTTGAGAATGAAATGTTGTCCCATTCCTGCCCTGTATTAGTCCAGTCATTTTATGAAAAAAGGTTGAACAAATTGCAACACAAACAAACGTAACTGATTTTGTATCTTCAATATGTCCTGAGTAAGGGGAAAAAAGCCCCGAAGAATCCCAATAGGGGAAAGTTTAGAAAAAGACCTAAATATAGCCTACCCTATTCATGCGTCTATACAGTATTTTTCTCACGCAAATAGAGGGGAAAAAATAACCTTCACATATCACCATGAAAATTACTGAGTTGATTACTTACATCAAGACAAACAAAAATGTATTACACGTTTTTTGAAATTGTTTGAGGATACAAAATCAGAAGTTTTCTTCTGTTGCAATTTGTTCAACGTTGACCACTATTTTGGCTTATGGACTAGCCTATATAGGATTGCAATTGCTCAACAGTATGGGGTATTCTTAATCATGTTTTCATTCCATGATGCACGTAATTTGACAGGTCTGGACTGCAGACAGGCCATTTTAGCACCTGGGCTCTTCCTCTATGGAGAAATACTGTTTAAATATATATTATGTGCAGAATTCATTTTGGCATCGTTTTCCTGAAATATTGAAGGTCTTCTTGGAAAGGACATTGCCTGGATGGCAGTATGTTGCTCAAAACTTGTATACATCATTCAGAATTGATTGTGCCTTTCCAGATGTGCAATATGCCAATGTTGTACGCACTAATGCACTTCCACACTGTAATAGATTTTGGGTTTCAAACTGAGCACTAAAACAAGTTGGATAGGTTAGATAAGTATAGGCCCTCTCCTCTTTAGCCCAGATGTGTTGTAAAGGCCACAGATGTGTCTATGATTTCCAAAGAGAATTGCACATTTTGATTGGTCTAACTACAGGACCTCTTTACACATTACCTCAGTCCATTATAAACAAGCTCAGGCACAGATAAGGCCATGGTATTTTCTGTATCATGTCTCAATACAATTTTGGCTGTTGCATGTTTAAAGTTTTTGAATTAAGTATCAAACGGTGCACATAGACAATGGTTATCAGATGTTTTCCTGAGCCCATACAATGATTTTCTTTACAGAAATAGGTCTGGAGATTCAACACATTCCTTCTGTTGTGTGACTGTGTGGAATTTCTTTGAATTGCCATGCATTTAATTCCACTTCCTGTCATTCCAATTCAAATTCAAATTCAACTTCCTGTGGGGTGGAGCCAATTCAAATTCCAAGTCATGAATTGAATGGAGACCAATTCTAAAATTCGGTTGCATTCAGAGATTATCTTATGGAAAGTACCCCATACCAATCGTGAGATATGGTAAAGGGTATGTCATGATGTGGGGTTATTTTAATTCCAAAGGCCAAGGGAACTTTATCAGGATGTATACCCTGGATCCATGAAATAACTTTAAAAATAAAAATCTGCCTGCCTCTATGGGAATTCAACCTAGGTTTAACATAGGGGTATGAATACCTATGCACCCTGTATTTTAATGAAGAATATGTATTTATTTATGATACATTATTCATTCACAAAGAAAATTGGTGTCCTTAAAGGTTGGATTTTTTCTCATTTTTTAATTAAGGCATTAAGATCCATTTCTAAAAGATGATTTTTTTATTCCTCTTTTTAGTCAACTGAAGACTTTGTATAGGCACTATAGTAGGGCAAGCACAGGTGTTAGTAATTATGTCAATTAAGCCTGTTAAATGTACATGTAGCAGACCGATAACCTTAATTAATGTAATTTAAAACACCTGGGCCTGCCCTATATTTTATTTCAAAATGGCTGCTGTGAAAAAAGTCCATTATAATATAAAGCCTCTCCAGATGATGTGATAGGCGCAACCCACTCTGGTGCTGGCATAAATGGTTCTAGTCCTGACCGAATGTCCCAAACAATTGTGTGAAATACAAATAGTCCGCAACTGTAGAGGGAGTCCAGTACCTGAAAACCCAGAAACTGATTGCTCTAACTCTATTCATTTACGAGGGAATTCTCCCATGTGCATAAAGGTGTGTAAGTTAAAAAAGCGCAATAACTATGTGCATTTCACTCTGCGCAAATTCTCCCCTTCACTTAAATCTGTAATTTACGCGCGATAGAGGGAGTTACGCGTTTTAGGTAGCCTGGGTGCCAGCCGAACTTAATCCAGCCCACAACATTTGAGGTTGGGAAGTTCGGTCTGGCATTGCTCCGTTATGGAGCAACTATGCTCGCCCTAGATCTGATGGACCAATCAAATCAGGCTTTACGATGATGGACAGGTGAGCAACCACGCCTCGTCTATCACGTCATCTGAGCACGCTTAGATTAGGCCTATGTTTGCAACAAAAACGCTGTGGCTAGACATGGGAGACATGGCTTTTACCCCATATGGAAAATGCATATTATTTAATGAGGTTTTATCACTGGAAACGATTATTTCTAAAAACTTTGGCCAAAGTTGAGATGTGGGAAAACTCATGATTTCACTTTCATCAAGGGAAAACAGCATGTTGCATTGTGACATGTTGTTCCCTCGTTTGTTTGAAATCTCTGATTGACCACCTGTTTGAGGGATTTGTGACAGCCTTTCCCAGCTGTTTATAACATGTTTGTAGCATATCAGTGTTCAACAGAATTATTTTTAAAAACGGAGGGGATATAGGCTATCAGTTTTTTCCTAATAGCCTACCCTACTACGTATCTCTTTGATTTCGCTAATGAGTGTTGTAGGAGATATTGACGGCACAATAACTTTTACAAAAGACCAGAAAACAATGTTAAGGCATTTGTAGAAAAGAAGGATGGTTCGTGTGTTCTTCCTACACCTCACGGTAAGCTATTTCGTTGCTCTGATTGGTTAGGTCTATCCAATTGAGTGCAGAGGCATTCCCCCCCTGTATCGGTTGAAACACGCCCCATAATTACGTCCCAATGGATCAGTATCAGACTCATATTCTGACTAGAATTGAGTATGGCTACGTCAGGCTACGTTTTAGGAAGAGTAACTGTCATAACGTGGGGGTTTTATTTTAGGTATACTGTTTTTGTATTGCCTGAGTGTGCGTGTGGCATGAGAGCAAGAGTGAGTGATGACGTATACATGGATTTCTATGCAACGTCACGAAAACATGCGTGCGCAACTAAGAGGCAGAAAGCACCATAGAACAGCATAGAGCAATGCTCTCCATGAAAAGAATAAAATGAGTTTTTGTGCTGAAAACTGCACCAATTCGAAATCACGATGGTTAGAGAATGTTAACTCATTGAATGCCAAGCTGTTTTCGGGAGCTTTGTCTTAGAGTGCCAGCAATCTAGACCATTGTTGATGATTTTTGTACAGCCACAGCATATTCTGTGTTATAGCTATGAACACATACAATAGCTCGATTAAAAGGTGAGACTTTAAGCTCTCGGTGGGTGGGGTGTATTTCTACACGCCTCTGTTCCTGAGAAATCCCAAGCTAAACAGTGGCTAGTTTTCATCAAAATCGCTGTTTTTTTCTAGAAATGGAGATATAACGTCTTTCATGAAATATGAAGTGTTGCCTGTTACTTACTTGTGTAAACTTTCCGGGAAGTTATCAGCGAGACCTGGCGAGACTGCCACCTAGTGATAGACCCACGAAAATGGCCTGGTTTTGACCTGACGTGCATGCGTCACTGATTCGACCCAAAGCGGCAACCGAGTTATGATAAAATGTCCAGATAAAATGTCCAGACTGTGCGTTTTCATGAGTTGGTGTGAGTTATCTGTGTGTATGTTGGATTTAAGCGACCATTCCATTTCTATTTTTAGCTCTTTCTAGTTTAGCTACTACAGAAGTGTCACGAGCGAAGTCACAGTCGAGCCTCCTGCCTGTGGGGTTGGCAAGCTTAACCTTACACGTTATAACGTCAGCTAAACTTAAGTCATACCTTAATTCTGTCACTTGAAATACGAACGTATTCCCTACCAAGATGACACACTTGGCTATTCTATACCAGAGAGGGTTAAAGCAGAGCAATCAAGGATCTTTGGTTATAAGGAAGTTCCACAGTTAAAGCGATGGTTCGGAGTAATTTCACCCTATAGGGTCCTTTGCATCATGACCCCGAGCCAAACACCCTCCCAGAACCTGTTTTCCCTTGGTCGAACCCTGGTGGAGTAGCGCTGTCAGAAACTAATGAGTTTCTGCAGTCGTAATGGTACCAACTTTTATCTCGTAAATTACCCCACTAATAATGCCCTGAATGGTACGAAACTTCTACAGTAGTACAACTATGTTCTTTCGTCATAAAACGAGGCATTGAAAAGTTTGTAAATACACCAGGAGTTTATTTAAATAATACTTGCCTGATGGATGCTACTATCTGCTACTATACCGCTGCGTCTACGTTACTTCCGTGATTTGGGAAAAGCCTGCCCGGTGGTCCTTTCCGGATCCCACCCCTGTTCTCTCTCCCATTCGCTTCCTGTCACTTTCAACTGTCCTATCATTAAAGGCATAAAAAGCCCAAAAAAATATTTTAAAAAAAATTGTAAAAAAAAAACTCAAACTGTGCCCTCCCACCCGGAAATAAACGTTTGCCTATGGATCTAGGCCAGACTCTCTGTGAAGTCATAGAGTCTGGTATCCAGGCTATAATCCCATAGCCTACTTCATTTCTTTCCAATTTGACCGAAGTCATCCATACATTTGCACAGACGTCTGCACTATTGTCGAGCAGCGTTTATATTCACCTGTCTCTTGATTCGTTTGTGATAGAGGCTGGTATTGTTATGCCAGTCTCTATTCAAAACTGCAGGTGTCAGTCTACAGTTTCGTTAGCATAGATAACAAGTCAATTTTTTGTTAGGCTATGTGATGACACACCATTTACTGTAGGCCTTTGCTATTCAGTTCACCATGCTTACGTTTTCAAAATCAAAGACTGGTTTGTGTTCTTTCTGGATTTAAATGGCAAAAAAGTCCACGTTCCACGTTTTCATATTAACCTAAATTAACGAGGTGGTGGATCCGTCTGGTTCTATTTTAAATAAATCAAACCTCTTTCACAAGGTTACTTTGATTTTGAACTTGCGCACTGTGGGTGTGACAAAAGTAGGAATGGGAGAATATGCGTATACAGAAGTGCGTAACTGAAGTGCGTAAAAAAGCTGCACGTACTGTAGTGTAGTTGCCCGCTTTTTTTGACTGACACACCCTTACGCACATGGGAGAATTCCCCCCAATGTGATTAAAGTTGATGGACACAGTTTAATTCTACCTGTTTCCATAAACGTTATCCTGACAATCTAAAGTTTTGATCCCACAGCTGTTCAGAACTCTTCCCTAGAAGAATGTCCACTTTTAATTCGCAGAACACAGACAATGAAACACACACAAATAGGCCTACACATTTCTTTAGCCATTTCTTTCTTTACATCAAATTGCAATTTCGATTAATTGTGCGGCCCTAGTTACAATCGTATACCTATTGCTTTACCTGCTAGGCTGTAGTCCAAAAGGGTTTCAGATCATTTTATTTCAAGAAAATGTGCATCTACAGTGTACCTGTCGGTCTGTCTATCTAACTTTATTTACAGACTCAAAGTCCAGATGTGATACATAAAAAGTACAAACACACACACACAAATACACTAGTGTTTCCAAAATAAGAAAGTATATTGTGTCACTGAGTGCATAGTTGTATGTAGCCTATTTGTATGTAGGTCTGTAGACTATGTTATATGTAGGCCTAGTATCATGTATGTATGCTTCTCTTCTATTATGTCCCTCTTTTTCGCTCCTTTTGACTTGCACAGCTCACACTTTCAATTGGACATGACTGTGCCACACTACCACACAGCCACAAGCACATGAGTTTACCCTGTTCTGCCCACGTCCCTTAACACAAAGCTCACCTACTGCATGTGCTCATCCGGGACATTGTACACCAACCAATCACCGACAAGGCAACCAAGGGGCTATATTCAAGCTATTTACGTCCTAATATACTCGAACGACATCACGATTAATTGTCTGTTTGGTACGTTTACATTTTTCGTAGATTACCCTCCTTATTTAACCATACTGTTAAATTTATGATTTGAAGACTTGCCACGCCACAAAAACGTGACTGTGAATGCTTACGTATGGGCGGCTTATTGACCAACTGGATGTCCTGTTCCGCTCGTGTGGGTGGAGCCGAAGCCATAGCTGGGAGCCCTTGTAGTGAATTACATAAACCCTTCTTTCATAATAACAACATCCAAGACGCATAGGGAAAGCGACTGGGATTTTATGGATGACTGACGCAGTGGATGAACATTTCAGTTCAACTAGCTTTTGTCGTGGGAAACTATCACGTTTTCGACAATTAGGGTGACATAGCCTACTTATAGCGCTCTCCTCGCCAGGGCATTGGATTTTTATCGAACGTTGGTGACTCGGGCGAGACCATTGTTACAGGTGTTAGCCTACTCATCATCCGTGCGTAATCTGAAGGACAATTTTGCAACGTAGTTACAATTTTGTTACATTTAACCTGCAGAAAAAGAAAGGCATTAAAGGACGTAGGCTGCAACATCTGTGATCATTTCTCTATTTTCATCGTGGATAAACAGCCAACGGAGGTTCCTTGCAGCCATGGGAAAAGTTATTGAGCAAGGTTGAATCCAGTCATCATTTCTTGCTTGTTTTCATCTTACAATTTCCACACAAGTCTTGGTTTGTACTTGTGTCCAAAGTTGTCATTGGCATCCAGTGGACTCTAACTGCAGTGATATTCGGTTATCATCCGAGGAGTTATGGTGGTGAATACAGTGCACTGGTTCAGGAAGGGACTGCGGCTCCATGACAATCCCTCGTTAAGGGACTCAATAAGAGGAGCAGACACCTTGCGTTGTGTTTACATTCTTGATCCCTGGTTCGCAGGGTCTTCCAACGTTGGCATTAGCAGATGGAGGTAAGTTGGAAACATTTTGTTCCTGAAGAAAAGCAGTGGTGATGGTGTGGGAGTTAATTAACCAGTTGTTACTGCTAAATAAAACTCCATGCATCGTATTTAATAATTAATTAATTTGTGTAATATTCTGACGTTATTAATGTATGGATGATAGTTAAAGGTTAAAAGGTCATTGATCTTTGGCCCTCGACAGCAATGCGAGTAGGCTACGGTGTTTCCGTGTTGTCAGTCCCGCGTGCGTGACATGTAGGTCACAGGCCTGTGAACTAGTGTTGCAAGCTCTTTACTGTAGTTATCATCCATCGGCATTTTCATTCTTGGATCATTCCGCAGTATTGGTTAAAACCCACATCAGGAATAGCATATTCATTCTCTGGAAATGTTTCATTGACTTTAGTTGTTCTCTTATGTCAGCATCTGAGCCGTTTGTGTGCAGTGTGACCGTGTCCGTGCTCAAAGTACATCCTGTGATTTTTGCGAAAATTGAGTATGTGTGTGGGTGGCTGGGTGTAGTGTTTGTATACATAGTGTGTACACAACTTAAGCATTTAAGTTTGAGATTTCAAAGGGGCAAGAATTTGGTGTACACGGTGTCCAAGAACTGGAAGTAGGGCAGTGTGTCAAAACAGCCTGTTACAGCACTGCGGCGCTCTGCGACTCTGACCTACTTTTCTACTAGCCCCGCGCACACACACTTTCCTCTTATGGTAACTGTGGCGGCTGCAGTCAGGGCCCCCGCTGGAAAGTATTGAGAGGCTCAGCAGTCACATAGCGTACAGACTGTCCTCGGGGTTGCCTTTCCTCACCTCTCATCATGTTGGGTTAATTATGCCTCGTGAACCGTCAAATGTCAGTGGCTTGCATTGCCAAAATAATGTTAAGTATAAGTATATATAAGTATAAGTATATATACTCTTTTGATCCCGTGAGGGAAATTTGGTCTCTGCATTTATCCCAATCCGTGAATTAGTGAAACACATAGAGCACACAGTGTACACACAGTGAGGTGAAGCACACACTAATGAGACCCACAGAAGGCGAGATTCCAACCCGTGTACATCCACCTGAGAGAGTGGTTTTGTCCCCAGAGCCACCCCCTCCTGGTGCTCAGGTGGAGACGAATGCCCCTCGACAGTGAGCGCCGGCGGCGTCCCGTCTGACTGACCCAGTCGCGGCGGTTTGCCCCTGGAGGGGCACCAGAGCTCAGACAGGATTGCTGTAATCAGCTCTCATAGCAGATTTCCCACATGGGTACCAACGTTGCACGGCAGGTCAGTGGCAAGTGGCAACTCCTGGAGCCAGTTAAGGCCAGACAGTCACTGGTCACCTGAGCTTTTTTTTAAAACCTTAAGTGGTACATTGCTGACTGGAGGTCTTCCCCACAGATTAATTGTCGTGTGGTATCTGTCACCTTGGCAGGCTGTGATCTTATGAGATTAATCTGTTTCATTACTGCTTTATAGAAAAATCCTGTGAAGAAGACATTTTATATATGCTGAGATAATCTTTTAGAATATATTAGAATCCCTTTCAGATCAGAAATCTTTGTAAGTTTTGATATTATAGCAGGAGACATTTTAAGTATTATCTCTTTTGACCAGGAGCACAGTCTCTCTATGCTATTGCTATCTCCTGGTTAAATCAGGTTAAGTATGGAAATTCTTCACCAAGCAGGGGTCTAAAACTCAAATGACCTATGGGCCACTTGCCAGGTGGTTTTGTCGGGGGTCAATGCAATAGGGCAAGAAGACAATCTTCATTAAAACTCCCGATACATATAGCTAGTTGCACATTATCATTTAACATTAGCAAATGTCCTCGCTTTTGCCAAGGGAATGGATATTAACAACTCTTGCTTTAGGGCACACCTGTCCATCAATGTTTGTGTTCTGCCATTTTTAATTGTATTTGAGACTGACATTTACCTTGTAAATAGCATGCCTTTTCTGGCCAACTAGCTTTGTGGCTGCATTACATTGTTTTCTGGCTAATGGGAAAACTTCTACTGAAAGATGTGTCTCAAAAGTTATCACCCTCTCATAGGCTACTCTTGCATGCTTGGTGGTGTAATGGAGCTTTATTTTTGTTTCTCTTTGCGGAAGGCAGACAGGTTGCCTCAATATGAATGATTGAATATGACTCAATGACTCTATGACTGACTATACAGTCTGAGTATGATATTAAGAATCACATTGTGCACTTTTCTTGATACTGTTAATGCCCTAGATCATTTCCTTTAGCTTCAAAAAGACATGTTTGATTACATTTATAGTTATGTGACAACATATTTGCAAGGAATAGCTCTATAGTTCGCAGTAAGTTGTTTTGATGGGGTGACCTACAGCAGTGTTAAATGACACAGTTGGTGTTAGTCAATGCAACTACAGTCCCTAAGCTGAAGCTAGTTGAGTGTTCTAATGAAGCTTACTCGAATAGAACGAAACACAAATTTGATATGCAGACCAAATGTCATCACAAATCTAAATCAACCAAGGGGGCAACTGTCTTGTGGGCTGTGAGGTTGTGACCACTGGTCACTGGAGAGCCCTCACTTCTGATACAACCATAATCCAGACTCATTTTGTTTTCATCAGTTGTACTAAAAGTCATAGGCACTGCACACTCTTTAAAACACTGCCTGGAAACTCATGTAATTGGTGTTCATATACCAAAAATGTTGGAATGCAAGTCCAGCTTTCAACAACTTTACAGGTCATTGTAAAGGAGCAGTCTACTCGGATCAAAAGTGATGACTTTGTACTTGGTGCTAAAATAAAACTAATGGTGAAACGGTGACAAATGCTAAAACTAGGTGAAAATGGCTCACATTTGATAATAAAATCAAATTGATACTATATAAAGGCATAGATATCACATTACATCAGCCTATTGTTGATGGAGTTGGGCCTGTGTTTTACATATGGACATATGTTTTACAGTGTGGAGCTCTAAACCTACATTGTAGATTAACTACCAGAGAATGGAGTAACACAAATGTTATAACCATAGACTTGGCACAGGGAATCGAGCTGTAACCAGACATTTCTGGTGTAATCCTCTTGTGTCTGCACCACCCTGTTATCGGTCAGAGTTTGATTTGAGCCAGGCCTGCTCATCTGATGCCCATGGGCCTTCCAACTAGCCAGATGCCCTTCACTCTGCATTCTTCTAAGACACTTCTCAACACTTGGCATGGATGCAGACACCATGCAATCCACAATTTAGCAAGCCTTCATTAAGTTCAGGCATGAGACCATCCTGCTAGGTCAACCATGCCCAAAAAGTTTAATTTAATTGAAAGTATATGCCAAGCTTCAAATGGCATAGCTGTCTCAGAGAGTTCGACTGATTTAACAGCATAGTCTTCATCATTTTGTTACATAAGAAATACTGGACCCTCTTGTATTGCTGAATTGAAAACATGAAATTGTACTTAGAATAAGAGATGATTCTGACAGGAGAAGCTGTTAGTCACAACAATGGATGCCGTAATACCAGACACTTTCTAATGAGGAGACACAACACTCAAAAAATCCTCCATAGAAATGCATGGGCTTAGTTTGAAACGCCAATATGGCAGTTGTCTACATATATCCCACCCCTTCCGCGGCAAAACGTCAACATGTGAATACATTGAGCCAATCATGTGTTGTGTTCTGAATACATTGAGCCAATCATGTGGTGTGTTGTGAAGACATCGTGCCAATCATGTGTTGTGATCTTGCCACTGGAGCTTGGTGTCGTGAAGCCATGCGCACGCGCATTTCTGCCGAAATAGATGCCCGATAAGTGCCCAAAAAGCGTTGCAACATGGCTGCTGTGTGGAGGGACTTGCCTAAAAGGACTTTGGTAATACCAACTCATGTTCTTGGCTGGAATATGAGTGCCCTCAAGTGGTGACTTTTGACAAGAACTTTTCTATGGCTGAGACTAAACCACAAATCCTAGTGCTTAGTAGGATTAGTAGTAGAAGACACTTTAACAATTGTAACAGGTAACATTGTGTCAAAGAAAGCAAGAGGATACTGTTTCTCTTAATTAGTGGGATTTAATGGAAGGTATACACTCAAACATCTCATCATGAAATAAACTTTTTCAGTGTTATTGTTGCACTTATGACTTGTTTGGGGTTCCTTTCAGGTGATCACTGTTTACCAACATACCTCATATTCACCTGAGTAATCTGCAGAATAAACAACGATGCGCTCAGTTCTTACAGAGGCATACCATTCAACCTCAACTAATAGCAGGGTGGTTACTGTTTGTGCAAGCAAGCAAATGACTGGCAATTATGGTGAAATAATAGACTAACTGAAAACACAGCTGGTGTAGCTCTTTTGATCAGTAAAATGACCCAATAGTGAAGAGTCATTCTCTGTAACAACACTTCACGTTGAAAACAATTGCTGAACACTGCATTTACATACAGTACATGGTCCCTGTCTGTGTTGTAGGTTCCTGCTTCAGTGCCTGGAGGATCTGGACGCCAGCCTCCGCAAGCTGAACTCGCGGCTCTTTGTCATCAGGGGGCAGCCCACGGATGTCTTCCCCAGGCTATTCAAGGTACAGTGCCCCGTGCTCCCCAGTCTGACCTGTGCCCTGAGAGTGGTGGGGATACTGCTAGAAATGAGCTCTGGTTGATTATGAGTAGCACTCGGCTTTCAGCATGGGTGTTGTTGCAACTCAGAGGTCATTCTGAGTTCAGCTCTAAGCTGTTTACCCTCCTAAAAGAGACGCTGGACAGACATGTAAAAGTGTTCCGCTCTAGTTGAATGTTACAATGGGGCATGTTTGTCAAGACTGAAATAGACAGTAGTCTTACTTGAAATACAAGACTTGTCTTCCCTGACCAATGCCTGAGTTCATTCGGTTAACCCCATGCACTTGTGTGCACCGCAGGAGTGGAACATCTCCCGTCTCTCGTACGAGTACGACTCGGAGCCCTTCGGGAAGGAGCGTGATGCCGCCATTCAGAAGCTGGCCAGTGAGGCCGGGGTGGAAGTGACGGTGCGGATCTCCCACACACTCTACGAACTGGACAAGTGAGTGGAGTCATGTGGTTTGAGTCACAAGCCCACCATTACCCACACACACACACACACACACACATAGGCAAGCAAGCTACAGCATAAGTTAGTCATCTGACATGTGCTTGCATAAGACAGCCCATATGCCAGATATTTGGATCAGTTTCAGCAACATTATGACAGTGGGTGGAAAATCTGGAACGGCCCATTTGAAAATGGCATAATGACAACATAAATATAATTCCTGGAAAAGTTGGGCCTTGTGATGCTTGAGATTACAAGTGTATTTGACATTTTTGTAGTAGTTCTAAAGTGTGGGCTCTGTATAACTTGTCCAGGTGTTCTACTTGTGCCTTTATCTGCTGCTATTTTGTATGGATTGAGAGGAGACATACCGGTACTCTGAAATCTGATTGTTATTTGTAAAAAATTAGGTCATAATTGGAGATCCTTTCTTCTCATCTTTAGCAGCTTGGGGAGCTGGTATTCTCTGGATAAGCAATATAAACACTGAAACACCTTCATTCACTGGCCTGAAAGAGAATGATGAGGGATATTAAGAGCAGTATTCTGTTAATACATGGAGAGAGGAGGCATAGCAAAAAAATCCTCAGAACTCTGAAGTGACCAAATGACCTATAGCACATGCACACTCATAGTCATTTACTCACTCAATACCAACATAAATGACGTGTAATTTTATTAATACAATCATACTTCATATCATTACAATTTATTTAGTTATTATAAGTACATGCTAAGTGTCCTATTCTGATAGCCTGCTCTTCAATTCCCTCTCTGCTGCTGCCATCTGAAGGATCAGTGAACTGAATGGCGGTCAGTCTCCGCTCACCTACAAGCGTTTCCAGACGCTGATCAGTCGCATGGACGTGGTGGAGGAGCCGGTGGACACCATCACCCCAGAGCTCATGGGGCACTGTGTCACGCCCATCAGCGACGACCATGACGACAAGTTAGGCGTGCCTTCCCTGGAGGAGCTGGGTGAGTTTGAGCATGTCTGCGTGACAGTGTTTTAGGGTGGCATAACTATTTTGTGTATTATACTGGTTTGGTATATTAATTATTTATGTGTGTATGTAAATGCTTTTTGTGGAGTCCTGTGAGTGTGTGTGTGTGTGTGTGTGTGTGTGGTGTGTGTGTGCGCGCACACGCTCTTACCATACTGATTCCCAGTTTGCAATGTGAATCTGCAGGTTTTGAGACTGACGGTCTGAGCACTGCGGTGTGGCCGGGGGGAGAGTCTGAAGCCCTCACTCGACTGGAGAGACACCTGGAGCGGAAGGTGAGACTGCACCCATCCCCAGTGTCCCCATGGTAACGCCTGGAGATCAGCCTGTTAGGTGTTAGCTTCAGTTAGTTAGCACTGGCTATTTTCTATATACTGGATTCAGTCATGCAAGAGCCCAGTTTATCAGAGTAGGGCTCAGTTCACTCTGGTTATTATTAGTCATGTGGCATTTGGAATTCAGGTAATTAGCCTCATTGGAGATTGACTGTGTCTGACTTGATGGTCTGGTGTGATATGCCTGTCTGATGAGCAAAAAAAGACCGCAGACAAGCCCAAGCAGTTTCTCCTTTCCTTTGAAGTTTGCAATTGACGTGACCAACAGAAGGTGTTGTACAATTCTGTTCCTTATTTTTGTTAGTAATGAACACCTTTCCTTGTCATTATACTGAACATGATTACTGATTTGACTTATTTAATAATTGTTGGGATACATTCAACATGTCAGCAATGCTTTGAAGCCATAAGGGTGTGTTCTAGCTCTAGCACTGGGTTGCAGCACTTTACAGAAGGGGCCTCGCTCCTGCAAGGCTTTAATGTTTTCTGTCATGTTGACATTCAGCAGTCAGACAAAATTTCTAACCCACATGTATTGTATTAAGTCCAGGATACACCATTTTAAGTCAACACAGTTGGTGGTGTATGGAGTCACACACACCTATTGGCTCTTCATACTTCCTCATCTTTATATTTTCATATCTTACCACCATGAAAAAATGGTGGTAAGTTGATGTTGGTGACCTGTTGATGGTCATTTACATATTCAAAGGCTCCAGTGATTTGCATAGCGTTGGCCATAGACATGAATGGAAGTGGTGCCCAGCCACTCTCCTCCGGGCTTTTTAGTAGCTCCATAGTGTCACGTCATCTTGATGGTGTGGTCTCTTGTGTGCAGGCGTGGGTTGCCAACTTTGAGCGGCCCAGGATGAACGCCAACTCCCTCCTGGCCAGTCCCACGGGCCTGAGTCCCTACCTGCGCTTCGGATGCCTCTCCTGTCGCCTCTTCTACTCCAAACTCACAGACCTCTACAGAAAGGTGAGCTTTCAGCCCATAATGCTACAGAAAGGTTTACCAGCATGGCTGGATAGAGGTTTACATTGACACCTCTACAATGTCTCTGAAAGATGAATATATATACTCAAAAATCAAAGAAAGGTCATATTTATGCTTAGACATGTACTTGTAGAAGTTTAAGGGGACACAACTGTCTTGTGCGATTTAGAAGGATTGATTTTCACCAACAAGCCATGGTGACATTTAAATGGACTTTAATTCTTGACTTAGTGGCTTTTACAGCATTGGCATTCAATATTCCTCACAGAGGACTTGTAAGGCTTGCCACCCACAGACTGCTCATGCTCTAGACTTGCCCTGTGTCTGACTACAGGTGAAGAAGAACAGCGCTCCTCCGCTCTCTCTCTACGGCCAGCTGCTGTGGCGGGAGTTCTTCTACACGACGGCCACCAATAACCCACGGTTCGACAAGATGGAGGGCAACCCCATCTGCGTGCAGATCCCCTGGGACAGGAACCCAGAGGCGCTGGCCAAGTGGGCCGAGGGCCGGACGGGCTTCCCCTGGATCGACGCCATCATGACCCAGCTGCGCCAGGAGGGCTGGATCCACCACCTGGCCCGGCACGCCGTGGCCTGCTTCCTGACCAGAGGAGACCTGTGGATCAGCTGGGAGGAGGGAATGAAGGTTAGCTCATGTTTAAACTCAAGGAACATGGGTCAACTTAAAGGAACTCCTGTGTATTGTACTTATTGTAGAATATGATTGGTGAGAACTTTGGGAAGTGGGTTTGGTCAAAGATCCTTAATATACAGTTTGGTGTAAACAAAGGAGAGTGACTACATTTCATTTTCATGGCTCCACAAGTCTAGAACATGGGTTTCATATTATGAGCACATAATCCCATACCTCTGTTTCTGTATTAAACAGTGTGTGTGTGTGTGTGTGTGTTTCTGTGTCACTCTGCAGGTGTTTGAGGAGCTGCTGCTGGACGCTGACTGGAGTGTGAACGCGGGCAGCTGGATGTGGCTCTCCTGCAGCTCCTTCTTCCAGCAGTTCTTCCACTGCTACTGCCCCGTGGGCTTCGGCCGCCGCACCGACCCCAACGGAGACTACATCAGGTACACACCTTAACCCATTCGCGCTGGATGCTGCATGACGCAACATTGACCCTCCCGCTGGATGCTGCGTAGCGCAGCATGCTTTTTATTTCATGTTTCTAGGTGCTACAGAGGCTTAGATATTACATTTTGGTAGACGTTGACAATTTTTTGTATGTTTTCAGAAAACCCTCAGGAAATAAGGTTATTTAGTCTAGAATGCCATAGGATTCTATAGGCGTTTTTAGCAGGCATTTCAGGAGTAAATGGGTTAACACAGAGCTCCACTCCTCACTCCTCCTCCCTCATACACGTTGGAGGAGCACATCTTTTACCAGATATTTTGGCTTTAATGAGGCTTCGTAGTGTTGGTAAAAATATTATGTACCGAAGTGAAATATGAGATCCAGTCACGTAGAAGTACAAATCAAGATGCAAGGTTTATTAGGCTGTATACAGGAGAGAGGCACACCCGTAGCACAGCGTACTCCAGAATATGCGTCTCTGCCTTGACACAGAATCATCCAGGGTTTAAGTACCCAACAGTAAGAAATAGATAATCATACAGTGAATGTGGCAACGCCAGGAGAAATGACTGTTGACGCAGAATAGACAACAGCAAGTGATATCCACTCTGGCGCCTTACATTATCATGTTTAAAAGAACATTACAGATATCACACAGGGTCATGATGCAGACGTAGAATCATACTTTTAGTGTCAAAATGACCCACTAGTGAGAAATGCAGAACATTAAACCACATACTGAATATTGGGCCCAATGCTGCACATTAAACCAACATATTAAAGTATTGGACATAATGTTCAATTCCATTTTCTCTCAGTAGGCTTTGGAGGCTGCGTAGATGCTTAGTTCTTGAATAGGTTCAGTTCATTTCTGGATGACTTCCCTGGTTTACTTTAAGATCTACACCTGGTGGTTTATTATGTTATATATTGTATATATTGTTATATATTCCATTATATATTTATATACAGTGTTGTAATATATAATCAAACAACTCTATTCCTACTACCCTTATCCCAGTCTCTGACTCACTTGGTGTGCCCCTCTTCTCCCCTCTCAGGCGCTACTTACCAATACTCAGGGGTTTTCCAGCCAAATACATCTATGAGCCCTGGAACGCTCCAGAGGGAGTGCAAAAGGCAGCTAAGTGTATCATCGGCGTGCACTACCCCAAGCCAATGGTCAACCACGCGGAGGCCAGCAGGGTCAACATTGAGCGCATGAAGCAGATCTACCAGCAGCTGTCCTGCTACAGGGGACTAGGTCAGTACTGTTGGACTCTGCAGGAAACAATAGGCTCTTTTTACACATCAACACAAAGCTTGTAGCATTAAAGAGATATTGTGATGCATCGTATATATATATATAGTATAAGTATAGTATGTATATAGTATATATACTCTTTTGATCCAGTGAGGGAAATTTGGTCTCTGCATTTATCCCAATCCGTGAATTAGTGAAACACACTCAGCACACAGTGAACACACAGTGAGGTGAAGCATACACTAATCCCGGCGCAGTGAGCTGCCTGCAACAACAGCGGCGCTTGGGGAGCAGTGAGGGGTGAGGTGCCTTGCTCAAGGACACTTCTGCCGTGCCTACTGGTCGGGGTTCAAACCGACAACCCTCCGGTTACAATTCCGAAGTGCTAACCAGTAGGCCACGGCTGCCCACTCGTGATTTGACTGTTTCCCATCGGTCACCCAGCAATCGGAATGGTAAGAACAGAGAGTAATCTTCTACATCTCTTGCACCATGTGTTTCCCACAGGACTGCTTGCCACAGTGCCATCCAACTCCAGCAATGCTGCAGAGGGCATGGCAGCAGGACCATCCTCTGGAGACGGCACTCAAGAGGGCGCGTCAACATCAGGTACATGATGTTACAATAAATGTAGCTTATAGCCGTTTACACATGTTTTACCTGTTAGGAAGCAGTTTAGCCACATAATACAGATTCCCTGTCAGGTGTAATACTAAGAAACAAAATCCCAGTGGATATCTCACGTCTTATCAAAGGCTTGCAGCTGTTATGCCTGACGATTTCTGTCTCAAAACTAAAGCCAAGACACGTCAGTGAATTTAAGGATTATAAACACAAACGTCATAGAAACGTTGTCAAATAATTTAAATAGATTAAGAAATCCACCGCTATGGTCGCCACTATGGTTAGATTGATTTGTTTAGATCCAGTAAAATTACTACCTTGGCAACGCCACGTCATGGTCTCAGTACTCTATTGTTCTGTTACAGCCTTCATTTATCTTGGTTGAGTTAAGACTGATTAGTGGTGTGGCGTTACACAGGTGGATCTCTGATGGCGCACCAAAGGGAGGGGCAGGTGGGCACACCAGCGGGTGCCCATGGCGAACCGTGCCATGCTGAGACAAGCCACCACCACCACCACCACCACCAGCAGCAGCAGGGTGAGTGCTGGCTCTCTCCCCCCCCGTTACTCACCACACGGTCGCCAACACACGCATACCAACACACGCTTAGACCAGTTACATCAGACACCAGACCAACAGATCTGCTGCTCAGTGACTCAATGAGGATCACAATTAGCCATCACACCCCCGCAACACCCACTAACCCAGTGCACTCAGCATCCCATGCACAAGCTTCCCATGCACAACCCAAACCTACACGCTATTGAACACCATCGCTGATGCCACACACAGCCATCGTTCCCGTAATTATCACCCACACTAAAGCCAGTATTCTGAATTGTACAGCACATCTCCTGTTATTATGACATCCATGCCAGAAATGTCTGCCTACTGCTCAACCAGAGCTATTAATGAAATTTGTTGCTCGAATTTGATCAACAGGAATAAAATGTCACCTTTGATTGTTGCAGTTGCATTATCTCTTCTTACTCTGGTAACTGTTCCTGGTTTATGCCAGTTGATATTCAGAATGTGTCAGATTAATGAGTGCCTATAGTTGATTGTGAAGTTCATGTGCCTTAGTGTCCACTCACAACAAGTGTATTGTTTTTGAAGGGTTTACAATGGGAGAAGCCACTACATCTCACAGACAACAGGCCCAACTTGCAACATTACAAAGAGGTAAATGGTCCTCATAGTTCCTACCTGGTGCACATCATAACTTATTATTCTCATTGTTCAGCTATTTTGAAAAGTTTCTAAGACTGTTTTTGTAATCTCTTGCCTGTTTCTGCAGGGCGGGGCACCACGGGCACAATAAAAAGACGCAATGAGGACTTTGCCTCCAGCAGGTCGAAGGTCCAGAGGCAGAACAGCCACTAACCACACCACCACACCCACACAGTGCAAGTGTCTCTCTGTCACTTTGGTACAATTATTGAGTCATCCCTAACATTAACACAGAATCCACCGTACATATGAGAAAATACTGTATTTATGACCATGTAATTATTGTACATGTGTATCCATAATGGTGGTTAACCCTAGTTCTGATCTTACACGCAATCAGTCTCCTGAGGGGCTTCTTCAGAAAGTACTATTGTTCAGTACTGGCCCTGTTCTCTGTCAGGGAACTTAGTCCTGTATGTTTTGTACAATTCATTCTGAAATTATAGATTTGATTCTGAAGTAAAAGTGCAGAGGAAGTCGTTTCTTTTAGAAATAAAAATGTGTCGACCTACAAAATATCATTATTAAGGTTTGGTAAAGGAAGCTTTTTCCAATATTCCTGTGCATTTTATGTTTGTTGTTCATCAGTTTTTGGCCTTGTGTTGTATGTCTTTGTATTGTTATGGCTCTGGAAAATTGCCTGAACAATACACAGCAAAAACTCAGGATGCACAAAATGGGTAGGAGTATAATGGACAACTCTGTTCCACTAAATTGCTCCTCTGTTGTAGGTCTAGAAACATTTTTGTTTTTCATAACAAATCTAAACCTTCTCTGTGTTTTTAGATGTTTGGGGGAAGGGATTGATGGTTATAATTCTCATGTTGAATCGATGACATTGGTTGGAAAAAAAAAGTAGGATTTGCTTGACCAGGACTTAAGGACAAGTGCAGACAACCAGCAGTTTTTCTATGAAAAAAGTTATTGTTTTTTTCCTAGATTAGTTTGATGTTGACTTTTTTTACAGCTTTGTATATGACTGAAAACATTTTTTTATTATATTGTAGTTAACTGTTCTTAACTGTGACGGGAAACACATCCTAAAGTGTACATAAGTAAAATAAATTTCATCTATATCAATATATGTATATATAAACAATATCTGTTCAACTGTATATTTCAAATATCTCTCTGTGATTTGCTGTAGTTTGACCTGCTGCATTATCTGCCAATTTTTTGTATTGCAGAAGCTGATATTTGTGTAATATGCCCCTAAAATGTAATGTTATTACTACAGCCAATAGCTGCATTTTTGAAAATAAAGAAACTCATGAAATTATTAATGACACTATTTATTGCATTTCATTTAACCCATTTTCCGATTAATAGAGTTGTTACATTTCTAACAACTCGTTCGTTCACCCAGGAGCCTACGCCAGAGGTGGAAAACTCCAGCTTCAGGAAGTAGCCTAAAAGTCCTGCCACATATCTGTCGCTAACAAGCATTTGTCTAACCAGTTGTCACATTTTCAAAACACAATTAGCACAGCATCGGTCTTTTGTGGCCATACCATTCACATATTTCATATTGTTTTCACACAATATGCAGTCAGTGAACACATTTCCACAATGCTTACATTTTCTTAACAGACAAGCTATACCTCCCAACAAAACTATGGATTGTTTTTGTAGTATTTACGAATGTTAACACACAACATCCCACAACATCCAACATTTTGTGCAAACACAAAATTCCAAACCTTAGATACAGTATAAAAACCTCTGCTTCAGGTCTGCTTCTTCTACCAAATGGTTTTATCCCAGGTGCCTTGGATACTGTAATATCAGATGCGATGTTGATGAAAACATGTGGCCTAACTCTGAAGATTGCAGAGATTAGATGTACAGTAATTTTGTGCTTTTTTAGCCCCCCCCCCCCTTTTTTTTTTTATCTAGGCTTTTTGCTGTTGTTTTTTGTTCAGAATACTCTTGTGTGTTTCATGGATATTTTGTTCACTGTAAGCAATAAAACTTTTTTTGTTCTATCATACTGTAAACAGTATTTCTACTTTACCTCCTGTAGTAAACAGTAAAGGGAAAAAAACTTTTTACTGGAATGCTTTTGAATGTGAACATGTGGACATAGCCTACAGTTCCCAACCAAGACATTTAGTGTAAAAACGGTGGATAGCATGTTTTGCATTCAAATACCTGTAAAACTGAAACATAAAAGTCTATGCAGTTTTTGTAATGTCAACAATAGCCAGTATTTTGAAACCTGGTGTACATTGATTGACTGCATGTAGCCTACCTTGTGAAGTGAAAACAAGTGTTATTCTTTGACAGAATAATCATTCCAGTGTTTTGGTAAAGTTAATGTGTGCAGAGAAAGATGTGTTGTTTTGAAATGAAGAGTTAGCAGGCTATATATTTAACTAAATGTGTTTTTGAGAAGAAAATTATCCATTTGGCCAATTGTGTTTTGTAGGTGTGAGTCTGTGTTAAGAGTTTAGAAAAAGTATCTGAAGTAGGCTATGGTTAAGCGCTTAGCGATTGAAAACTGTAAACCAGTGGTCTGATGTACGCATAGGTCTTTCTTACAGGAGAGAGGATGTTTATTTGTCGTTTCGGTGAGATGGTCACGTTTTGCCTGGAATTGGCTGGAAAGACTTCTCACGTGCTATACCATGATAATCGTTTCCAGGTTTTTTCAGTCATCATTGAGCGAATCGATAGCAATCCGTGTAAACATATATCAATCTGATATAGCCTATTTTAGATTGTGATCATTTCGAAGAATCGGCTAATTATATGTTCAGCTCAGTGTCTTTAGGGAGTGCGTACCTATTAAGAGACGAGGTGTGGTTGAAAACGATGAAAACAAGAACGCAAATCCAGATGAAACCCATACGCCTGATAGCGGCAGCGTGCAGTGACATGGGTATAGGAAAAGACGGACATCTTCCGTGGGATTTACAGTAAGGCATCTATCTTCGGTTGGTTTGTGGGGTTGTGCACGCACGACATTACTGGTCCCATAATAATGCAGCCCATGATTAGCCTACTATCTTTTTTGCTGTTATAGGCTATTCGTGCTAAATATGCAGTTAAGAGTAAACTGTAACCCTTAGAGGCAAATTTAATGCATCAGTGGACTCTGTTTCTCTAGGAAAGAATTTCAGTTTTTGTTGGACACAATTTCAACTGTTTCTACACCAGGTAATTGTGAATTCTTCTTAGGCTACCCAAATCCATGAAACATAGAACGCAGAACCATACTAATGTGATTAGTTCAAGATTAGGTTACTGCAGCCATAATAGGAAATATATATGTCACAATAAATATCAGTAAACTAAGCCTAGATAATTTTTGGATTACAGGGAAGAAGAATATGTTGATTTGGGGTAGAGTATGCTGGTTCTCCTGCCCAGAGAAAGTGTTCCCTATTCCCAACACCATTCACGTGGTACTGAGCAGAGTACTGAGGTGAGCTCACCTTTGGTCTTTGGCTTTTTAGAAGATTACAAAAGGTCAATGGAGAACTAGACTACTGTGCAAATATATAAAAGATTAGCTGTTCACTGTTGTGTTACATTACAGTGCCTATGCAATCACTTATTTTGCATTACATGTTTTTAATTAATTAACACTACATTGTAGAAATTTGCTTTTACTTTCACATTAAAGAGGGGCGTTTTGTAAATAATTGTATAAAAAAAGGCAGAATTAAGTTGATCAAGATTCCGTTTATAAAAACAGTAAAAGGTGAAATATTCAAGGGGTGAATACTTTTTTATAGGCGAATAGAGAGAAATGTATTAGAAATAGAGAAATATACTAAACAATGGGCGAATGAATGATACGTAGGCTATGCAACCAGCAGTGCTATTGGACTCTTTTCTTGCAGCAGTAGGCATTGTTCAGGCTACTGTGTCCCTGTTCTGTTGACTTGTAGCTCTGTGCCAGAGGGAGCACACTACCTGTGCCATGACTTCGGCAGCGCCATGCAGCTGGCCTCGCAGGGCACTGTGGCTGATCTGGTGGAGACCATCTGGATCCTGGGAGGACCCTCTGTTTACAGGGTGAGGCTGTCTACAATGCTTTCTCTCAAAAGATACTCTCTCACAAGACATAAGTTTCACTTCACTAGGATAGAATGACCTCCAATTTGTTTCAGAGCAGTGCAACTGACACAGCGTAAACCAGGGCTGCACAATTTTGGGAAAATATTTAATTGTGACAGATATTGTGATTTCATTTTTGATAGACTTCTTCAAAGTCAAGCTTCAGTTCAATATTCCAAATAAAGTTGGACCACTTCTGACTGGTGAGCATGCCAAGTGCAAGAAAGGCACACACAGCACAAAAATCATAGATGTCACAACATGAACCATTGAGACAGAGTTGCGCGATTAATTGCAGCCTTTGATTGCAATAGTTCAAATGTGTGATTTCATGTGATGAATTGTGCAGCCCTGGCGTAGAGATGACATACTGTACGTTTGCATCGGCCCATGCTCAATGTTCAGGGTCATCTAGAGTAGGTTGTGAAATGTCCCAGGCCGAGCTCAAACCTGCATGAAACGTAGGATCCTCATTCATTCTACCTTCAGAGCACAGGATTTCAGGGAATTAGGCGTCACTGCTTGTTTGAAGGAGAGGGAACTGCATTTCAAAAACAGGATACTGTCAAGATGTGTCAAACATTTGGCCTGAATCACTTTGGCTAAAGCATGAGCATTCTGAATACTGGATGTTCAGCCATTCTTTTTTTTATCTCTGAACAGGAGGCCATGGAGCACCCCTGGTGTGACTTGATCTACCTCACAGACATCATGGCTGAGTTTGACTGTGATGTTTTTTTCCCCGATTTTGACCGCAATGTGTATAGGAAACAAGTCAGGTATGGAATCAGAATCAAAAACGGATGCAATTATCTACCATCCAGCACTGATCACAAGGTTTCGGTAGGTTTTGTACGGGCTACTGATTTAGGATAATTAATAACCATGTTTAGGCTACAACACAAAGCTAATGTCAATGTCATAGGAAAACGCTAGGAAATGCTAGGACATTTTCTGTCAACCATTCACGTCTGCAGTGGATCCAGCCTGGTCTAGCTCCACCCATACCGTACCATCATTGTTGGTACCCCAACGGAAGTGTGCCAGAAAACTGGTATGATACGATTTTTCGGTACCCTTCACAAATTCTGACCATGGAAACGCAAATAATTGCATACCGTACTGTACCGAACTGAACCGTACCACTCAGTGGAAACGAGCCATAGATGATGTAGTAGCCTAATTGGCAGATAATGCATCTCCCCTAATGGACAATAGATTAATCCATATATTTAGATCATGCACCCTAGTCTACACTGCTGTAACCCTAACCGTCCTTAAGGGTCTGAAAACGCCACTCCTCTTTGTGTTTGAAAATCAGATTTCCTGGCGTGCCACATGAAATTCAAGAGGAGAATGGTGTGAAGTTTCAGTTCCAAGTTTTCAAGAAGACCTGACCTGTAAGATGGAGGACAGTGGACCACCTAATAAAAACTGGACGTGAAATTCAAGAGGAGAATGGTGTGAAGTTTCAGTTCCAAGTTTTCAAGAAGACCTGACCTGTAAGATGGAGGACAGTGGACCACCTAATAAAAACTGGACGTGATGTATGATATCCTACATTTACCCACCACACAGGCCACCCTGTGGGACTATAAACCTGGACCCTAATGAAATCCCAAATGAAATGAAATATCACAAATTGTTTTACTGCCTTTGTACATGAATATCTTTATAAATGTATGATCGAAGTAAAGATTTGATAGTAATTCCAAAAGAAACCTGCACCTGTACACACAGAGAAAGCAAAGGCATCAGTCAGTTGTCTCATTATTATTTGAAATGATTCAAGTACCAGAGGCCATCTGCCTCACCTCAGCACATGACTCATCAGCAGCAGCACCAATGCTGGTGATTACATAGCACGACAGAATAAGCTGGGCACGACCATAGCAAGGCTACCGCACTCAGTCATCAGAGTTTCCCCTTCCGTACTGTCACTGCGGCTGAGGACCACTGACAGCGTGGGGACAGCGTGAGCCGGCGGCCAGCCAGCATGCGTAAGATTCTCGCAGGCGCCGCGGAGGCAATCGGCAGATGGATGGTGCGGTGCGAAGGCAGCACCTCATGTCTCATGTGCCTCCCTATCCTGGTCTGCCATGTCCCTTCTCCGTCGGACGCCATCGCTGGTTGAGTCACACAGGCTACTGTAGCGAGTAAGCGCTGGGCGCCGTGACTCATGCTGGGAGAAGGGAGGCGTAGGGGGGTGTTCTGTTTTCCCACACGGCAGATGCCGCTCCTGTTTCTGCCAGGCCATGGGAACACTGAGTCAATCAGAGGCTAACAGGCTTGCCAGAGGACAAGAGCTGTACACTAATAAGGCAGGATACTCTGTGTCCTAGAATGATGATCAAAGAGGAAGGCCTTCTCAAGTTCATCCTGTAGGGCTTGTGTTGGTCCACTAGGGGGAGTGGGAGGGTAAGACTTCCTCTGTAAAAGTAGCCAGAGGTTGGGTGAAGGTGTCATTAGAAAAGCATATTTCACACAAGAGTGAATTTGAGCTAAGAATAGCACGGAGAAGCATGAGTCTACTGAATTAATTCATGAAGGACTTAAGATCATGTAAAGGCATAGTCTTCTCCTCACTCCTTTTGTTGTTTTTGTGTGAGGACAACTACACACAAATTTATCCCAGTGCTCTGTAGGTTGTATCCTAGGGAAAATTATAAAATAATAATAAACCTGTTTTGGTGAATTGAATCAAACATTACGAAAGGACAGGGCTTAATGTTTTACCATCCTGCCCCAGTTGCTGAATGTGATGCCAAGACCTTTGTGCTTGATTGAATTCTCCTTGTGCGTCCCAAATCGGCAACATTATTTTATTAAATAAAGAAATAAACAATCTCTCACCCCCAAGCCATTTTTCCATTCCATGCTCCGTATGATCTCTGGGCATGGGGTATTAATGGCCTCATGTGCCCTCCTCCTGGTGTCGCAGCTGGACTTTAAAGCCTTTGATTGCATGTCATCTATTTTCCTACATTCCCTGAGTTATGTCCCATAACACCAGCATGTAGCGCAGGCTAATAATACCCAGTGTCACATTTCAAATAAAACAGCCCTATTTATATCCCTTCTCATTAACCTGCACCGCGTTGGGGTATAACTCACACTGCTTTCATCAGCCAGCTGCAGGTGTGGGGGACGTCACCGGGACACTTATCCTGATCCGTCCGCCCCACCAGGCCCAGTCACTGCCCATCACCTCCACACAACCAGGCAGAGCAGGCGAAAGAGTTGAGGACAGAAGTAGCAGAGAGGAGGCCACCAGCTAAACAGTTCTGAGCCAAACACGCTGATTCTATAGAGCCTCATGGACAACTGCCCAAGCGTGGGGGTCACTGTTTTGAGTGTAGGCACCTAAGTACAAAGTAATCAGCGTTTTGTAAGGAGTTGGCCAAGGTCCTCTAAAAGCTGTCCATAACAATAGCGAGTAGCCTACCTGTCAATCAGACATGTGGACTCGAGTCACATGACTTGGACTTGAGTCAGATTCGAGTCATGATTTTAATGACTTCAGACTCGACTTGATAAAATTCGGCATGACTTGCGACTCGGCTTGGACTTGAATACTATTCACGCGAGACTTGACTCGGACTTTGCCTCTTTGACTTGTAATGACTTGACATGTCTCGAGTCAAAAACAGACATACAGTTATAGCGACAGTGCCTCATACATTAGGAAGATGAACATGAAACCGAACTAGCATTTAGGGCATGTAAAACGGAAGAAACCTCATGAGAATGAACAGCGGGAACAGCAGTAGGGTAAACTTGTATTCATTCCATGGTTTGATGTCTACACGCATCTCTCCAGCGCGTGTTGCTGGCTTAGCCTAGGCCTACCAAACAGGGAAGTGAATCCCTTGATCTGTCTGCGGCTTGCTTGCCAGCCTTTCCCAGTCACGTTATTTGCAAAGTTGCATGTCCCGTTGTGAACGCTGCAAAATGTAAAATAACTGCCCCTATTTTTCTTTCAACTCTGCTGTTTTTGTAATGTAGTTTTGTAATACATATTAAACATTGTTTTATTGAAATATTAAGTCTCATTGTGATTAAAGGTAACATACTGTAGCCTAACTGACATCCACTCAAGCACTGCTTTCAGGCATCCACACAGCTCATGCTCATACTAGTCAAGGCGCTTTACCAATTTTAGGGTCACAGTGGTGCTTTCCGTGCTAATACAATTACCCCCCCCCATTCACTCTCACTTCTTCTTTGAGACAACACACGATCCTTTTAAGGTGGGTGCATGCGTATATCGTAAAAGATTTCAAGACAGAAACATTCAACATCTTTTAATCTGTATTTATAAAAAAATATTGTAGATTAAATTGATATGTGAAAAATTATGATCGATAGTCCAATAATGGCATTATTAAGTGAAGAGTACATGATGACTTGAAAAAGATTGGGACTTAGACTTGACTTTACTTGTGACTTGCCAAACAGTGACTTGGTCCTACCTCTGCTGTCAAGTGTATCAATCCATTAAAAGGGTTTTCTGTTTGGCAATTTTGCATTATGATATTATTTGTAATGTAATATATCAAGATATTTATATATTTAGATATTAATATATCTGTGATTATTTGATTGAAAGCTAAATTCTCTGTCTAATAGCAAAATGGTGAAATCTTTTAAACATAGAGCCATGTGTTCTGCTTTCCACCAGACTTCAAATCCCCTTCATCTGTGGTGCCCATCACCCTGTATGATGTTTTGCATTTTGATTTGCCCTACAGCTGTTTTCAGTCATGGTTGATAAAGCACTGAAGGAGTCCACAGCGCTGAGCTGTGCGGCTGGTGGGGAGCTGGGTTGTTAGTGGCTAAGCGTTCACAGTTGGTGTTTTGTTTTCATCAGATATTCCCCACAACATGACGCTTGGGGCGAGAAGGTTTCAGCAGACAGTTTAAGCTCAGTGGTTTTCAAGAGCCTGGTGCACACACCCTGTCTAAGGGCCCCTGTTGGCCTGAACATTATGAAAATCTCACTCAATCAACATTACACCAGCCGACATGCTAATTAAGGCTATTATTGAAACTGAGACCAACTTAGGGCTCTGATCTATAGTGACTATTCAGTTTGCAGAATAGACACTCCAAGAAATGAAACTGCACAAATCTGCTGATTCCACAGTGAAATGTGTGTGAATAATTTAATAAATAGAACACAAAATGATTTGTAATATACACCAGTCTCTCGCTCCATTTATATTCAGTGGAGCCTTTGCTTTGGCTCAGTCCATGCTCAGGTATTCCTTCAGTGCCCTCATTCACACAATAGCAGCCTTTCAAGTGTCAAGACAGCCTGTGATATGAAATACCTGTAACAAAATGTTCCACCCAAGACTGGCACCAAATGGCTTGGGGGAGAAATTTTTTTACAGTGCAACTCCCTAGCAAGCACGAGGGAACAGCTTCGAGGGAACTGAGGAGTGCTGTTCCACGGTTTGACTGGGAGTTACCTCATTTCACATCAGGAAAAATCAGAATACAATTTCATCACCATTTTAAAAGTCCCATTCCATTGTTTTCAAGTAATGCCACGTCTGTGCAATACTGTTGATTATATTGAAATCCAATTCTGCTGTGCAGTGCCATTAAATGCATACAGTTCAAAAACAAGCATAAAGCTCTGTTTTGGCACCTTTACACTTTAAGACTTTGGGCCCTAATTTAAACGAGAGGCAAATAGTAAAGTCACTCACTGTGCAAAGTGAATGCATGACGTAAAGCCATTGTGTGGCTTGTGAGAGCACTGAGCTGATCCACCAATGTTTCAGCTTAGGATCTTGCTCATGCTATTAAATTAGCGAATAGATTTTGCCTCGTTATTAAATCAAACAAGTTAGACATTACTTTGCCTCATTATTGAATTAAATAAGTTAGACATTAGACATTTTCCCACCATTACAATTAGGGCCCTTTAGCTTAGACCTGTATGGGAGAAACTCTCCCCATGAGGGCCCTCTCTGAAAAACAATTGCATTCTTCAGAACAATGTAACATACTGAGTGATGTTGAATCACAGCATATTGATACTATAGTTACTGTGCTAACTATGTGCAAGGGTTGGGGTTATCTGCGTTCACAAAAACAAGTTGTTGCTCACTGATACTCAGTATGTTACAATGTAATAGTCTGTGCCCAGATGGAGATTTGTTGGGCATGGCCCCAAAGTTAAGAAATCAGGCTAAGCTGATTGCAGATTTGTTTTAGCCTTGGTTGAATAGGCTGCACATGATAAATCTAGAGAATGCTGCTGCATATCTGTATCAACGACCCACAAAAATAATCGTTGTTGTGCAGCAGCCATCAGTTCCATCATATAATACCAACAGAAGCATAGCTAGCTGGCTCCATGGCTACCTAGGTGGTTCCACAGTTACCTAGGCTTCCACCAGTGGACACATCTTAAACAAAAACCACTCTTACAACATTTATTCACTGTACTGTACTGTTCCACTGTAGTCCCACTGGTCTCACTGGTCAACAGGTTAATCAACATTACCAGCTTCGCACTCACTCCTCTGCCTTTAGCGGAGCCACGGGGTTGAAGAGTGGCCGCTCTCTCCGCAGCTGCAGCTTCCCGTGGCTAGCCTCAAAGTCCTTCTTGGTGCCGTTGAGGGCGTCCAGGCTGCCAGTCCGGATGTCGTAGCCGTAGGCTCTCAGTCTCTGGATGCGGTAGCTGACGATCTGCGTGGTGAGCTCCAGCACGGTGGGCGTCTCCACGATCTGCTCCAGGCCCACGCCAGCCGAGCGCAGGCCCTGGAGCCGCTCGCTGAGCACGGCCACGGAGTAGTAGAGCAGCGCCGGGCACTTGAGCACCATCTCCAGCAGCTGGCCCTGCGAGCAGCCCATGGTCTCGCGCGAGTAGTCCAGTGTGAGGCGCATGCTCGCGGGGTTCAGCTCCGTCACAAAGCCCCTGAGCTTGGCCAGCAGCTGGAGGAGCTGGGCGCTGGTGAAGCCCTGGTCGCGCAGGAACAGCAGGTTCTCCCGCAGGGCCTCGGGCGACTTGAGCAGCACGTAGGGGTTCTGGCTGAGCAGCTTCTGAAGCCAGATCTTCATGTTGTCCTCCTGGCCGCCCAGGCTGAGGTAGGCCTCCTGCAGCGTCTGGACCATACGCCGGTTGTCCTCTACAGGCCGGCTGAAGCTCTGTGGGGCACCGGCCATCAGCTTGCTGATGATGCGCTTGTTGAGGCGCAGGCTCTGGAAGAATAGGATGTTCTCGCGCTGGTTGTTGTGGTGGCAGGCCGACGTGAAGAAGGAGGCCGGGAACTTCTCGATGATGCCCACCAGGTCGCGGTTGTTGGGGCAGATGGAGCCCCACAGCTCCCTCTGAGCGTGCATCTGATCTGGGCTACACAGCACCGCCTCAGGGTGCTGCTCCAGGATACGAGCGATCGCTGGGCCCTCGGCCCCCAGGCCGCGCAGGAGCGACTCCGCTTCGCTCACGTACGCCGGATTCTGGTGAAGCACCCAGCCCTTCAGCTTGCGCACTTTGCGGATGTCCACGGACAGGTTGTAGAGGGCGTCCACTGTCTGCTGATTCTCCTTCTGCGTGAGGCTGGAACAGGGCCTGGCCTGGAGAGGAGGGATCATCTGTCCCCGCCGGCAATAAAAACACGAAGCTGCAATGAGTCGCAACATGTTGTCACACTCAAACAATGGCTGTTGCCTAGGAAATGGACATACACATATAAAAAAAACCTATTTTAGTAAAAAGTTATAATAATACCCAGGAATTAGAAAGGGTTCAAAGAACGAAAACGAACACAATTTTTGGATGAACGTAACCGAAAACGGGAACAAAAGCAATTTCACTTGTTTCAGAGTGAAAACGTTATTACATTTTAGATAACCGGTTAATAATAGTATTTATCATTGCTATTAACCTTTGTTTGAATATTATATAGGATGAATATTATATTAGGATGAATTAGGATGATTATATTATATAGGATGAATTTAGTCTAATTGTATGAATCAGTGTCCCCCCTATATAATAGGCTAGAACTACTAATTGATAAAAAAAAGGATTTTCATATCCAACACTATCTCATTGTCTTTGTATGTAGTACAGGCTGAACGATATGGGATTTTAAGGACCGATACCGAGTTCGATATTTGAGGATTTAAAATTAGTATTGTCAATATTAGCATCAAGTCTTTCAGGTCTCTCAGGCTTGAACCACACTGCAACAGTGACCCAGCTAGAAAATAGAAGGGATTTCCCCCCCTTGATGCGAGTAATTCTGTGCAGAAATGCATTGCAAAGACCAGTTGATAGTCATAATTTGTGTTTAAAAGCTCTAAGGAGAGGCCTTGGAACACTGGTACAGGAATGAAAAAATAATGTTTTTTGCTCAGAACGAACCGAAATGTAAATCTTTCAACCCCCAATCTAACATTTAAAACATGCCATGGTCAATTAATCAATGAGTCTTTCAAATATTTCCTTTATGCACAAAAGTAAGAAGAACTGGATGAGTGTGAAAACTAGATAAATATCCGATTTTGCATAGACAGCATTGTTGTTATCAAAGATTCTAGAACAGCTCCTGCTCCGCTCTAGAATCTTTGGTTGTTATAGATACATATTGCACGCAATGTTTTTTCGGGATTCGGGAACGCACTTGTACACTGTTAGCATTAGCGGATAGCATTTGCACATTTGATTCAGTTTAACTAGGTTATAATAAATGTGTCAACGAGGTGCACATAGCAATTTCATCATAATGAACACGGAAGTTGCAAATCCTAAAACACAACATAAATAATATAGTTTGGTGAGACATTACCTTCAAAGATTAGCGGTCAACTTCATGTCATGTTATGAAACTGGCAAGATGGTCTTCTTCTCTCAAATTGAATAATTTGCAAATGTCTTATCCTACTCTCTACTGCCCTCGCGAGTAGAGGAGTGAACATGAACAGATCGAACCAGAATAGGAGTAGGGGGAAATCATGACAAAAGAACGCTATCTGATATAGTTCATATTTTCAAAGAAACCTAACTGCATGAAAACAAATTGAGCATTTATTTTATCTGCATGTTGAACAACTGCTGTGCTGCCAGTGGATATATATATATATATATAGATCGAGCATCTATTTTATCTGCATGTTGAACAACTGCTGTGCTGCCAGTGGATATATATATAGATATATAGATATAGATATATAAAATAGATAGATATATAAAATAGATGCTCGATTTGTTTATATATATATATATATATATCCAGAAAACGTGCGCTCATTTTTCTAAATTGTGTGCATTTTACTAAATCGTGCGCATGTTTTACTAAATCGTGCACACATTTTCCTAAATGGTGCACTCATTTTACTAAATTGTGCTGTCAATTTAGTAAATCGTCCTCACGATTTAGTAAAACGTGCACACGATTTAGTAAATTGTACGCACGTTTTACTAAATAGTGCACTCATTTTTACTAAATTGTGCTCTCATTTTAATTGTTGTAAATTGAGTGCACAATTTAGTAAAACATGCGCACAATATAATAAAACGTGCACACAATTTACTAAATCGTGCCCACGTTTTACTAAATTGAGAGCACAATTTCGTAAAATGAGTGCACAATTTAGTAAAACGTGTGCATGATTTAGTAAAATGAGCGCACATTCTATCGATACACAAAATATCTTGCAATGACACCTCCTGGGCTCCGTATTCACATGAGCAACAGAGAGAAACATTTTAAAATGTCTCATGTCATGTCTTAAAGTTAATATCTAACATCTGTTTTCTATAAGTTACCTGAGCTTGGATGTTTCTTATTGGCTATCCCACACCAACTCTGTGTGTGTGTGTGTGTGTGTGTGTGTGTGTGTGTGTGTGTGTGTGTGTGTGTGTGTACTTACACTTAATGTAATTGCAATACTTTGCCAAATCCAACCAGACCGACCATGTGCAAGTGGCTGTGAGCACAGTAATCAGTGTGGGTTGTAATTAGTTTAGTATGAGGTGGAAAATGGCCCCTGAGTGGGAGCCTATTGGCAGCTTTGGCTCCCATCTTGCCTCCTTAAAGCTGCTCACACAGCCAGCTGCCTCTTCACCCCGTACACGCTCAGTACTGTCTCAAGCCTATTGGCTCTGTGCACTAGCGTTGTGATGTACTTCCACTTCTGTCTTGAGGTTGGCAAACCAGTTTCCTGTTTGTTGACAACAAGCACCTAAAGATGAAGTTGTACCAAAAGTAAGTTGTACCGAAAGAAATACAATGTATGCAAGTGTTTTAAGCTTCTTAAAACCGTGGGCGGCTCTAGGGAGCACTGCTGTGTGCTACTGCTCGGTTTCCAGTCGATATAAAAAACGATTTTAGCTTTTTCCTAAAAATGCCAGCCTACGTACACAGTGGCGGCACAAAATAAGGAGGGCATGATTTTCGGTGTCTGAGTGCACGTTTTGGTAAAGCACTCATCTTCAGGTGCTTTTTAACAGCGACAACAACCAGGAAATGGGTTTGCCCACCACAAGACAAAAACGGAAGTCTGTCACTACACTAGTGCACCATTGTTTTGGCCAATGACCTCCATCAAACTCCATTGCTCACTTCCGTTTATGTGTTCAAAATGCTGAATACACAATGCTCAGGGTAGAACAGAAGACAGTGTGTGCCCTGTGTGACAGTAATGTTGTTTAGGTTGAATCCGTATAGTCAAATGATGTGCTGTATGTACACAGTACAGTGCATACTGTTGTGGGGGAGTGGATGGGCCGGGTGTGGTGGCTATCAGGCTGTTGTCTCATTGAGGCCAATTACATCTCATTTGATTCTTATCCTAGTCAATGACTTTCAATTGGTCAAATTAAGTCTTTAAGGCACAGAAAAGTGTCTGAAAAGTGTGCTGTGTTCCCAGTGAGAGTTTCTTCTGCCAGAGCCCATTAGAACTCTATGTTAACCACCGATGAGAAAGTGCGTGCTTGGTCCTCTTAAAGAATGAACTTAACTCCAATTAACACAATTACACAGTGAGTTTGGACAGAATGTGTTGCTTTCCAATTGTATGGCTCCAAGGACGTCTTATTCAGAGTGAGGATTTGATTCTAGCGCTGCCTTGGCTATTATACAACAAAAATGCAGAGAACAAAACTGAGGATGGACTCCAAAAATGTTCTAGTCCAAGCGTATTATGGCCATGACCCTAAGTGTGTATTTCACAGTGGGGTGCATCTAGTTTCCCAATTCAAAGTCAGAGAGAGAGAGTGAGAGAAGGGTCAGCAGTCAGATGATATTTTACATATTTCATACCCATGATGCACTTCTTGCTTTGGGATTTGAAAAATTGAGGCAGGGTTGGGAAGAATTTTGAATTCAGTTGTTCTTTATTCCTCCAGAGATGACTGCACACATGTGCTGGCAGCGTTTTGCATGGGCTTCAAAAACAGCACCAGCCCACTGAAATCCACATCAAGACTGCAACAACACAAAGAAAAGAAACTAAAGCCTAGATGAAAACATGGTCTTTTATATGTATTTTGATGACTTGTAAAATGTGCAAAGGGAGTGGTATAATTTTGTTAAATTCTTATCAGCATTTCTGTTCTTCCTCCTGGTAATATTAGACTTTGCCCCGGCATACTCAAGTTACGCTGAAGAAGGATGTTTACTTGGACTCCTAGGTACACTTTTACCTAGTCAGAGGGAATGAAGCATGGCTTCTGACGTCACATACATAACATTGTTTGCGTGTTTAGCAAAGGGGAATTTTAAACACTATTGTTATTGTTTTTTTTAACAGGAAATACATTCCCATTGCACAGGGAAATAATTCCTTGTGCCTTCTGTGTCTTAGATTTACCATACAGTGGAAATATGATGTGAGAGATCTACACAAACACAAAGGATCTTCATTCAGCTGGGACAAGATTGAGACCAAGATTGAGACACATTCTAGGCTGATGAGTTACAACAGTGATACTTCTGGCTTGCACAATAAGAAAGTTTGTGGCCATGTGATTGTGCACTTTCAAACACACACACACACACACACACACACACAGAGGCAAACATTCTCTGCTACTCACAGACACATTTCCACTGAGTAGATCATTCTATTAGAAGCACGCACATACGCACACACACAAGCCACTTACTTCAGCACTGTTGGCAAGGAAACTAGTCAAACCACACATTTTCACAGCACCACAGCACAGTCACATGCATATCATGACTGTTACTTTCTGTATTTGTTTGGATTCTCCCAGAGATATAAACTTTCTTTGCATATTTTCTTCCTCTGCAGAAAGAAAAAAACAAAAAGTATTCACCCATTTCCACTGCTGGCTCTCGCTGTAAGAGTGGGATTTGTATCTTGAGAGCGAGAGAAGGTACGAGCGAAAGTGCACAGGAGGGTGAGAAAGGGGGCGGACCCGCAGTGCCGGCCCATCCAGAAACAGGTTAGTGTCAGACGACGGCAATGCAAGCGGAGCACACACACAACAGCCGCAGTATGCAATAGAGCCTCCAGGAAGAAGTGCTGCTGCTGCTGCTGCTGCTGCTGCTCCACAGGCACAGGAACAGGCATGGACACACTCAGGGACCTGGCGCTTCTGTTGGCCCTGCTCCTCCTCGGTTCTGCCCGCTGCGCTGAGGAGCTGGAGCCGGTGCTCAAGGCCGTGGGCGACTCCATGGAGATGGGCTTCTGCTTCGGGGTGGATTACATCGTGGGCTACAAGTTGGTGGGCGAGAAGCGGCAACTGGTGGGGAACTCCTCCAGCGAGTCGCCCAGGGGACTGCTGAGCGGACGGGTGAGCGTCACCAACCACCTGGCGTCCCTCCTGGGTTTGGAGATCACCAACCTGACGTCGGCCGACTCCGGGGTCTACTTGAGGGAGTGCTGGAGGGACCACCAGCTGATGAACCAGCAGAAGCACTACCTGTACGTGTGCGGGGAGGAGGCCGGCGTTCAAGAGATCTTTGTGTCCCCAGACGGAGGGGCAGATTTCGCCTGCAACACCAGCAGCACCGGACTCCCAGGCTCCAGCATACTGTGGTTCCGTGAAGTTTACCCCAAATACAAGGCGACGCTGTTCCTGGACACAGAGCAGTCGCTGACCCCTGTCCAGCCGGAGCTCAAGGACCAGATCCAGGTGAGAGACGGGGGCGCGAGCCTCCACATCCCATCTGAGGTCATGAAGGACAGCCGCAACTTCCACTGCCTGGTGCTGCGGAGCGGTCAGTGCTTGGCCTTCCAGAACATCGAGCTCCCCGAGAGCGAGGAACCTGACGTGAAGACCGTCTTCCGCTCGGAGGGGGAGAGCGTGCAGCTGACCTGCCCCATGAAGCACCCTGAGCAGAAGAAGAGGTTCTGGGAGACGCCGTTCGGCATGGTGGAGTCAAGCGTCCCCATGGAGACGACGGAGGGGAATCACATCAGCGTGCTGGAGGGGCAGAGGGCAGGGGAGTACTCACTGCTCATATCCATACTCACTGAGAATTCCGCGGGGGATTATAAATGCTTCGCTCCCTTGCTGGTGGCAGATTATGCTGTGACGGTTTGCCCAAAGCACGAAACCACTGAAGTGGAGTTTTCTGAGGGGGGTGAGGTGGTGCTGGAATGTATGCTGCAGGAGGGGCAATTCAGTGTCCAGTGGTATCGACAGAATGGGTCTCACGAGGAGACCTTGTTATCGGACTCGGGCGATCCATCCATCGATTTCCCTCAAGACCTGCAGGATAGGGCCGCTTTTTCGGAGGAAAAATTCACACTCACAATTTCCCGCCTCACCCCTAAGGATAACAGGACATACTGGTGCGTTGTTCTGGAAGAGATAGTATTTCCGGACGAAGACTACACTGATGTCAGCGTTGAGGGCAATGAGGATGATGCTGAAGTTGATACTGAAGTTGATAGTGATGACTACGTTGCTGGAGAATCTGGCGAGTTTGGCAACACGTTGGAAGAGGAGGATAAATGCCTCTCAAGGCGAGTGATCCACTTGGTATACAAGGCCTCTCTAGACCCCACCGGCGGCTCTGGCAAGGGTGGCTCTGGCAAGGGCTTTGACAAGGATGGGCCTGACAAGGGCAGGTCATTGCCTAGTCCTGGTCCTGATCCTTTTCAGCCTGGTCCAGAGCCAGAGCCAGAGGCCACCACCAACCCACTCGTGTTCGCCGTTGCAGGTGGAGTCATTGGCTTGATCATTGTGGGGGCTGTCATTGCGATAGTGTTTAAAATGCGTGCAAAGAAGAAGCATGAGCAGGCTGGGAAAGTGGAATGCTCAATAGAAAAGGGGGAGGTCGCTGGGCTTGCGCCCGAGAAGAACAGACCTTGACTGTAAAGACACATTTTTTTCTGTTTTTAGCACTGTTTGCACTGCTTAAGGACATCTGAGGTGGTGTACTTTTATACCAAAGTACAGCACAGGACAACCTGCATACTTTCCACTTTGCCCATGAACCTATCAACTGCAAATAGTTTCTGGGAGACAAAGAACAGTGTTGGAATGAGGAAATAATAATAAAGGTTGACCAGAGTGGATCTTTGCTATGCACTGTAACAGAGGCATAACTCCCAGAGAGGTGCACTCATGACAATGTTGTGAGAAACCTAAAACTAAAACAAAATCGAAGCCACATATAAACAAACCAATCGTTTAATGCCTTTTTCCCACGCTGTGTTTATTAATCTTTTATGTTTAGAAGCTATCTGGGGCATAGACGGTATCCGAGAGAGATTTGAACTCTAGTCACACACAGCATGTAAAGGATAATATGAAAGTAATGAGAAACAGCTCCTGGCTTTTTGCCACACTGCCTCCGAGAGTGATGACTGAACCAGCTGGATTTTCTTCACTGTCAAATCTTTGATTCATGCTTGTAAAGGGTGGTGTTCGTACATCAAAACCAATAAAAGATTCTTCTTAAGAATGTTATTTTTTTCTTACAGTCAGCTGTAAATAATGTTATCATCAATAATACTAGTGGGAGGGGTATTAGAAGTAGAAGTGTAATTAACACAATGTTAGTTGCTGTTGTTTTCTCTTCATAGTAATAGTGTAACCTGAGGTAATCAAGGTAAACGGTTCTGCTGATAACACGTTGATATGTTGTGCTGCTTTATTAGTGCTTTAAAGCAGTAAATGAATGAGGCGCTGTGCATGACCTGCTGTGAACTGCTATCAACTGTACCTAAACACTAAGCTGAATTGAACCCTGGGGCAACTTTACGCCTATCCCCAGTCTCCGTTCTCCCCCCAACTGCCCCTATCGCTGATCTGCAGAGAGACTGAGCATGACCAGAACACCAGTATTCAAACATCCCTTCTCATGACTCACCACTCCAAAATGGACCGTATCATGAGAATGGCCTTCACTTCCTTGGCCACTTTGCCCTTGCATTTATGACCCTTCAATATTTACTGGTGAACAATATTTACAGTTTAGCTGTCTCCCTGGTGATTTGGTAGAGCGGTGCTGTGCACCAGACCCATTATTCTGAGCAGTCTGGCTGTTTTGAAGGCGTAGCAGTCCAGCCATGCACAGGGGAGAGAAAATAGGAGTGAATTGAGCAAGAGATGGTTAGAGAAGAGATGAGGAGTGGGATATGCACATCTGCACGTGGTGGTCTGACTTCAACGTGTTTGTGCCTGCGTTTTGACTAGAAACAGTTATGACGTACTGTGTGGGCAGATAAAGTTTAGACGAAGTCTTATAGCAGGTTTAGATCTTTTCATGTTGAGACAGGGGGACAGATAAACAAGGCAGTGTGTGGGAAGGGAAGGGAAGGGTGAGGGAGAGCTCCACTCGTTGGTATTTGGAGAGCAACTCATAGCCCTGATGGGCCAAATTATGCACGAAAAACAGTCCCTCTGTGCCATGTGAGAGAGGAGCACTGACAGACATAGAAATTGCCCCAACTTCACAAATTCGCCTCAGCCACTGGGGAGCTCAGCTCAGCAGATATGTGGGCAGTCACACAGACCACAACCTGCATTTCTCACAGCTCATGAAGCTTTCTGTATGCCACGTACTGACACCAAACACTGATAAAGGTTTCACACCTATATCTTCACACTTCAAAGAACGTTTTGGAAAATCTCCCTCTTGCCTGCATGACCAGTTCTTTTCATTCTTGAGAATTGTTTATCTCTGGATAGTGCATGTGTACATTGCGTGTGCACTCGTTAGCGTGACATGGCGTGACACGAGACAACGGTGCTGCAGAAATGCCAAAGCTGGTGAAGGTGCCAAATGTTTTTCTTTCCTATTGTGTGAGGCGCGATGAGTCATTAAAGATCACTTAATCAAATCCGCGAACGCGAGAATGACGATAAGTCTGCTGGGGCAGAGGCGCTGACAAGAGCACGCCTCTGCCCACCTATAACCGCTGTCATCAGACACCCGTAACTGCCAGGGTGGTTCTGTCGCCCTGGGGCATCTGTCATAATGCGAAGAACAAGACTTTCTTCTCTTGTCACATCTGACAGGCAAAACACAAGCATGTTGAATGCTGCGTAGCTATATCATGTTCCCATGTAAGGACTTGAAGGTATAGTGTCTAGCAGGTGCCTCCGAAAGAAAAATGGCTAATCCTTGTGTTAGCCTCTGTCCTAGTGGCATAAAAAGCACCAGACTAGATGATAATGGAGCTCCTCTGTCTTTTAATCTCTTTCTGGATTATGACAGCAAGGTCTCACAAAGGCACCCTAGTCATGGTTATACCTTTCATGTTGTGAACATGCAGGTTGAGACTTTCGATTGCTGCTGGGAGAAAAACAGTTCATCGCCCCGCTCTGTTAATGGTTCACTATGCCAGTGATAGTGACTCAGCCTCAATACTCCAGTAATTGCGGTCGAATTTACAGTGGCACACAGTGGCACCTGGAGTCTCAAACCTGAACTACAAATCTGTGACAGCTGAGGGTTTTTCGGTTGCTGGTTTTTCCAAAGCCCCGTTTGATGGTAACCTTGAATATCTGAACCTGAGAGAAGAATATTTCCTGTGCACAGATGAAGGGTATATGGTGCATCCACATTGTGCATTAATCGCGAGACAGGAGCCAGCGGGCACTGGGACTCTCAGACCTGTCACTCACTCAGCCTTCTAGAACTCACTGAATTCAGCAGTCCACGTGAGAGCCATGAAACCACTAGAATGAATAAAGTCTCCCTGTGGATGGAGGATGTGAACATGATATAATTGAAATTAATTGACAAGATGAAGAGAAATTGCGATCAATAGGGAAAGTTGTCAATTTGTCAGGTCTGACAAATTAGCATTTAATTATTTTTAAGAGGTAGGCTACAGCAACAATACTATAGCCTGACGAGCTAGACCCACATTAAAATGTAGGGTCTGGGCGCTTACCGTTCGCAGTGCTCAGTCCGAGGGGCGGGATATTCGGTTGTCTTTCAAATTCCTTCTGCACGCAATAGGACAGCGCTATGAGTCCTATGTGGAGCTAGTTGGCTAGTTCAAACTTTTGCCAACTTAATAAAAGCTTAACTCGTGTCACACTGTTCACCAACAGCAACATCCATCTTATTTGTTTTCAAGTAGCAGGGAATTCAAGCCAAACTGTTGCAACTCTGCCATCAATCATTATGTTAAGCCCGCCTAACGACTCTATACACAATTTGATTGGCCTGATAGAAGTTTAATTTTTCGAGCTCACAAGCCAACGGAGAGTTGTTAGACTAGCCCTGGCAGCAGGTGCGTCTAGATTTCTAGGCTAACAATACTAGAGAGATGACTGCATTTGATTCAAGTGTGTAGGCTCAGTGTTAACTTGCCAAATTTAAGTGATTCCATTTAAGAGGGACTAATATTTTAAGACATTTGTGCACAAGACAGATTAACAACCTTGAAACCCTTGAAACTGATAGTTGTCCATTCATTGAATGTACATATTTAATGTCAGGATTACAGATATGAATTGATATTGAAGGAAAAAATCGCATTAGCAGGGATAAACAACCAAGAGTAAAAGTATAAACAGTGTCAGCTGATCTCTCTCTCTCTCATTCTCTCTCTCTTGCTCTCTCTCTCTCTCCCCCCCCTCTCTCTCTCTCTCACACACACACACACACACACAGAGAGAGAGAGAGAGGGAGAAACAATGGTTAGGCTGACAGCCTGTGGGAATGGCAGGCCCTGTGTTTGCCCTCTGGAGACGGTAGAGGTCATGAGGTCTTAGATAATCCTCAGGGAATGTTTCTTGAGAATTTAATGTTCTTGATTTAATTTTGTTTGAAAAGTCCTTTTCTTACCATTCAAAGAATATCAAAAAGCACAATAGCAGGTAGAGCCTTCTACTACTGAGCCCATGGAACAATCTTTCTGCCTCCATGCACCATTCCATCTTTAAATCTAGCATTCTTCTTTAGCAGACTCTATAGATAAGAATAATACATCAAACCCAGCACCCTTCAGCCCATATTTAATGCCTGTCATGTCAAGCAGTTGTGGCTACATGCTATAGATAGCACATGTATCACAAAAGGAGCGTCTTTAAGGATCCAACATGTGGTGTGTGTGTGGTGTGCATCTCTCACCAGTCAGTTGCAAATTGTTGTATCCTGCTACCCTTTCTATTCTTGTATAACTAACATCCATACACACCATGCCAGATAGCCTCTCCCTTGTCTTTACATATCATATTATGCTAAGCCAATGATACTGATGAGGTGACCTCATTACCTGTTATTCTCATTGTCTCCCTTTCCTTGTGTGTATGATTGATATTCTTTGCCCCCCCCCCCCCCCCCCCCCCACACACACACACACCCACATACATACACACACACCGTCCCGTGGGATACTGTTCTGTTTGTTCTGCTCAAGGTCTCTTCCTGTTAAAGACCAAGTGTTCCTTTCCCCCGTCGCCATCTTGGTATACATCCTCAATATATACAAGATATTTAAGCAAGGTTAGTAAATGTTAGTAAAGGATATCCCTACTCATGGAATGCCTATTTTGCAATTGGAAATTGATTAATAGTTAGGCTGAACTTAAACAGTTGTACCATGTACAGATTTACAGACATCATCCTTTGATAACTGGAATACCACTGAATGGGCTTGGCATGGTTGGCTCTCTCACAGAACTTGGTGTTGACAGATGTCTGAGGAAAAAAGGCAAGCACTTCATCACCCCCATAGGTCTCTGTAAAGTTTTTTTTTAATAATATATAGGCAGTACTTCATCTGATGAGTGACAAGGCTGAACCAGAGGGTCACTAGTTTCTTCAGCAGGATTAGCCTGTCAGGTCCAATACCCTGAGCATCCCAATCGTTCTATCAACCTCCATGTATAAGCCGGCTCACAAGTGATGATGACATGATGATGACACTACGATGACACCATGGGATATCATCCTGTCCCCACCAGCAGTCACTTCTCTTCTCAGTTCATGTTTCTAGCTTTGTGCAGATACAATCCTGACTGGTGACTCATTTCGATGTTGAACTTCAGTAGTTGAATTAGGTTGAACCCATTTGGACGTTCTCTGGCATGTTTTCCTCACATGATGTCACACATATATGGCTCTTGTCTACTCTTGACATTATGCTTTTAAGCACTTCCATGAGCACATGAGTAATGAGATGGTGGCTTGTGTGAGTATGGTGGAGATCCTCTTGGTCCTATCCCATCTGGAGCGGAGAGCCCTTTCTGGGCTTGAGAAATCACTTGTGCTGCCAGCAGGATTTTGAAACCCAGGAAATGAAGGAAATAAAGTGTGTGCTTCAGAAACGTCTTCCCAGCAGCTGGAAACCTTTCTGGTGCTGAGTGAATTGGTGGTGATGAGATCAAACAGGTACACAGTTGTGCAATCTGCCCACCCTGCTCTGTTTCCAATCCTGCTGAAGCATAGCATCCTGTCTGCTCCCCCTCAGACCGTCCCACACTTTCTGCAGCTGGACTGAATACATTTATCCCATCTTTTTGGGTTAGCATCATACATGCATCCTGGCTCCACTGAATACATTTATCCCATCTTTTTGGGTTAGCATCATACATGCATCCTGGCTCCACAAGCTGTGGTGGCCCTTTGCAGTACATTATCAAAACATCTGGGCATTAGGCTTTTTAACATAAGGTAACATCTCCCCTTTAATCTTTTCTGAAGCCCCTGAACACTCATAAGACTTATAGTGTCAACATTTTAGTAACAGTAGCAGTCCACATTCATACTCAATCAATGCTTCCAGCAGTTGCATAGATGTGAAATGTTTGAATAGGTGGGTACTCCTGGAGATAGTCTCGGCCACCAAGGTAGAAAGGTGTTGCTTTTTAACTCTCATTAAAGGTGTAATTTCCTGTGTAGATTTGAAAACAAAATAGCTTCAGCCAAGCTGGATGCAATTACCTAACACACTGGACATGAAACTGTTGAATCCATTTGCAAAATCTGATGATCAAGGTTCAAGTTAAGTGATGATCTAATCCACCCAGAAAACCTTTCCATTCATCCAGAAAGGCCTCTTAGAATGTCAGCCAGTCATCAAGGTCAAAGTCAACTTTATTATCCCAAAAAGGATTCATCCCGATATTGCATAGAAATAGGGCATCAAATCCTTTGTTTTGAACGGTCTCTAGCAGGTTTGTCTCTTTAATCTAAAAATCTAATTGCTCAGGGAATAAACATGCAGGTTTTTTTTTTCTTTGGACTATCTTTCCCATGCCACTTTGGAACCATTGTGTAGAGGATGAATAGGGTCACAGAGGATGCGCTCAGTCTTGCTCAAAAGAAGATATTTTCACAACTGAGCTGCTGACGTCTGATTTGCATCCGATGCCTCTACTTGCCATCTTCATGCGCTGCAGCTTTTTTCTGCGGTCTTGCTTGTGTATATTACCAAAAACACAAATCAAACCAAAGCACAGGATGATCTGAAGGACACCTTTATAAAAACAGCTGTAAGACATGATGGTCGACATAAAAGCTATTCAGTTTCCTCAGCAAAACCATTAGCTGTTGCAGCTTTCTAACCATAGCAGTAGCTCATTTATCAGACTTCAGCTGATGGTCAATTTCAATTCCTAAGTACTGTTAACTCTTTCTATGCATCTGTTGCTAACAATAGAGTAGGTAGCCTGCTTCTTCCCTGCTACATCTAAAATCGATGACTGTTTATTTTGCTTCGGTCGCATTAACAGCCAGGAAGTTGTCTAAGCACCATTTAATTAAGTTCCCATCTTCTTTCTCGAAACCAACCTCTGCATACTAAAAAACGTGTGTGTGTGGGAGCAAGAGCTCGACACTCATCAGTTTGGAGTGTATACAGTACAGTATGGGAGACAGAACGGTTCCCTGTGGGGTCCCAGTGTTTATAGACTTGGGGGTAGAAGTAGCTGAATTAAATCTGACTGGTCTGGTCTAGGAGAAAGTCATTAATCTGTAAAATAAGCCTCGGATTTATTCCAAGATCCACCAGTTTGCCCACCCGCAGGTGGGGTTGTATGGTGTTGAATGCACTTCTTAAATCAATGGAAAATCTTCACAAAACTATACATTACCATCATTTTATATAATTTTTGATTTTAGTGACTTTTTGACCATGAAATACTGTAACTCACTTGTTGGAGAGTTGCAGTTGTTGGGACAGAATTCCCTAAAACTGATTTCATGCCACTTCCCAAAATAATTGTCTTAAAAATAGGGTCAATGCATTGATCTACATGCTGTAAGGAATGTAGTCAGTGGCTGTGTTCTCTTAAATAGATGACATGTCTGTGCGCAAGGTTTCTCTAAAAGAAGGAAAGAAGAATGCATTGGTCCCTTTGAGTGTTCACAGCACATAATGTAACAACTTTATTCCTCACTTACACTAAAGATAAAAGGGTAATAACAATGGTTTTATAAAACTGCAGTTCAAGCATTGCAAACTGTGGCTTACAGATTTGTGGTATGGAAATACACTTCACATTCAGTTCTCATGGTAGAGTGGCTTGTCTTTTTATCTTTCCAGATTGTTTTATTAGGTGAAGTCTCGACTGCTGATGTACACTGTATATTTCCTTCCTCTTGGATCCACTGCCAGCATCCTCTTCTTCTGACAAGACCATACTTCAACTTACTTCAACAATTTTCGGTAAGGGGTCCCTCTCCGTTGCAATATGATTTAGATAGCTGCACAGCACCATGAGGAGAGCACTAAATTCCCATGAGTCCATGCCATGAATAAAAGCAAGGTAGCATCTCATTTTGACTCCTTCAATTCTGACACCACTCAGTCATCCTACTTTATATAGTAGTTTTGCCCGTTTTACATAATTTAGCATTCTAACATTCTAGCATAGAAGGCCTTGTTTTCAATTTTATTTATAGGTTTGAATTTACATATGACTTAAAGGATAATTCCGTTGTGATTTGGACCTAAAGTGTGTTGAAACATGATACCGAGTGTGAACGTATGTCTCATAGCTCACCTCGGCTTGTCCCCTGCACTCAGAAATCTGGCGCTAGTTAGCCAATGCTACCAACATAGTGTTTCGTTGTGGTGCCTCAGGCATCGGCCTAGCCATGCAAATAAATCACTGTTTTACACCATTTACGAGGCTCAAAGTAGCTCCATTCTTCATTGGTAGACTTCCGAGGGCCTTGACATTTAAAACGAGACATGGAGAACTTTGAAAAAGCACTGGTAGTTTATTTACAAGACGATTTATACAGACAGTACCTTAAGGAATTTTACCGTTCGACGCCATCTTGAATTAAGTCACGATAAGTCGAGCGACGAGTACGAACAAACAGGTCTGATAAGGGATCAGATTCCAAAAATAATTCCGTAAACATGCATGGATTCTAGTTGCTGCTACTGGAAGCAACTGAATCCATGCATTTCCACTGAATTATTTTTGGAATCTGATCCCTTATCATACCTGTTCATTCTTACTCGACGCTCGACTTATCGTGACTAAATTCAAGATGGCTGCAAACGCTAAACTTCGTGAAGATACTGTCTGTATAAATCGTCTTGTAAGTAAACTACCAGTGCTTTTTCAAAGTTCTCAATGTCTCGTTTTAAATGTCAGGGCCCTCTGAAGTCTACCAATGAAGTGTGGAGATACATTGAGCCTCGTAAATGGTGTAAAACAGTGATTTATTTGCATGACTAGCCCGATGCCGAAGCACCACCATTGAAAAAGCTGTTGGTAGCATCGGCTAACTAGCGCCAGATTTTGTAGTGCAGGGGACAAGCCGAGATGGGCTATGAGACATAAGTTCACACTCGGTATCATGTTTCAATACACTTTAGGTCAATATCACACCGGAATTCTCCTTTAATGTGTGCCCCTGCGTACAAGGTGAGGCAGGCACTACTCTTGAAAAATATTTTGGTACACTGACTTGTACCTTGCTTTGGTTGGCTGATTTGGGCTCCAAGGTCAGCTATTAGCATTAAATTGCTTTCAGTATTAATGCAGAGCAGAGGCACTATGTATAAGGTAGAAAGGTTTCTCCCAGGTCTCCTGTATACTGACAGTTCTCCTGTCTTTAAATATTTGACTGTGTTAAGTATGGTGACATAAACTCAAAGATTATGGAAAAATGCACTGTGAAATTCTACATTAACATTATATTTGTTTAATCACAACATCAAAGGTTAACATGTGAATGATTCAACAGGCTTTACAGAAATTGTTTGACCATTTCATCCTTCTGTCACCAGATACAAAGGTATTATGTCTTATCTCAAATAAAATAATGAAACTGTTTATCCTTTATGTTGAAGGATGCAAGTTTGAGCCAGTGCAGGACGTCGGTAATTTGACAATGTTGAGAAACAAAACAGGTGACCGGGTGCTTTTCTCCAGAATGAAGGAAATTGTGGTTGTATGAGGACTCCAGAGATCCTCAGGCCTAATTTGAATGTAAGTGTAACCACAGCGAATTTCATAAGCAGACTAAATAAATGCACTAAATTTAACAGCTTGGGTAAAGTCAGGCACAAAAATCGATGAACCAGGTCAGTGCTCCCAAATGGCACACAATAGCAGTACTTCATGCACAAGACACTTGTTGACAGACTTTGCACCTTGCACCATTCAAATTAGGGCTGAATGTGTTTTGACCTCGAGAAAGTAAAAAAAGACCCTAGCAAGACAAATGATGTAGCCTACTTCAGAGGTTTACAGATTTGAAACACAGAATTACAGGTTTAAATCTTGGGCTGATAAAAGTCTTGTGCCATACTGTACATATATTAACCTTGATGGATGGGTTTCAAAAGTCTTGATCAGAATTGATATTTTACTGATTTAGTGAGGACAACAGATTCCAATAACCAGTTGCATTCTTCATGAGATCTCATCTCACCGTGACAGTTTTAACAGAGATTAAAATGTGACAGTTAAAATCATTGGGTTTTCTGATGCACTCATCCTGGCTAATATTTCTCATAAATTGAAATAGGTTTAAACCTCGTCAGCTTTTAGTAAAACCTTGATCCAGAAATTCTATTCGCCAGTGTCTTGATTTCCAAGCCAAGTGATCTGCTTTTCATCAACTGCCTTTCATGCATATTCTGTAGCACTCACGCTTAGATATATATTTTTTATGAGCTTGTAAAAAATAAACACAGTTTGGTTATCTTCCCAAGACCTGGCAGCATTCTAATATTTAATCTGGATTTGGTTCGTTAGTCAAATTTTCTGCTGTGGAGAGATAATTCATCTTTTTTGGAGATCCTTTGTTATGGATCAGTGCTTCTTTCTGAGGTGCTGGCGCTATAGTGAAATTATAGATCAGATTCATGTAGGTCATACACAGACATTCTGCACAAAAAATAAGTTGCTTTGACAATAGGCTGTTGTGCAGAAGGTGTTGGACCACCACGTTATCCATTAGGCTACATATTATTATAGACTACTAATATAACTGTTGTTCCTAATATTGTCAAAGTTCAATTGCATGCAAATACCCATGAACACACCAAGTATCTATAAGACACTGTAGTGATAAAAAAAATGAATAACTTAATTTGTGTTTAAGTTATGCGCTTGCGTGCAAACCGTACGCGAGTACGCGTCTCGAGCCATGTGAAGTAGGCTACTCAGGTAAAGCGAGACCACAGAGAGTGCCTGCCCACTGACTCCCAAAGCACAGTGCCCACTGTTGGTCCCTCACTCCTGACTCGGTGGAGGGCTGTATGAACAGACACGGGAGGGATGCTTATCCCTCTCTACTGCCGTCGGAGAAAGCCCGGTGTTTGTCCTCGCCTCTGAGGTAGAATGAGGTTGTGTTTTGACCTATCGTGACAATTTGGAAAGACCGTTGCTCATCGTGTGTTCAGGGTAAGATATTCATGTTGCATGTTGTCCGGTGGTCATTAAACGCATTCGTCGTATCGCTTTGCTCTTGGCTGAAACAAGTAATAGAGTAGTGTTTTGTTCTGTCTTATGCAATATCGATGTTACAACTCAAAATACTCATTGTTCAGTCGTAGAAATGGTAACGTCAAATGAGTGTAAACTGGGGACATTAGACACGAACGGCGAAATTTTGTCATAAAGAGTGGAAAGATTTTTTCATCGCATTGTCTGACATTTAACAAAGATGCTTCTGTACTGTCGTTCTATGTTTTAACTGATAAAATTATGTAAACATAACTTCTAATTCTTGTGGATATTGCACGTTTTACTTGTTGAACAAATCTGTTTTGTCCACATTTTTGGCTACATTTTGTCCTCTAACAGAACTCAAAAAATGCTATAAAACGCACCTGAAACATGACAGCCAAGTTGTTTTAGACTTGTGTAGATGTGGAAAGCACTGACCATTCCGTTTACAAAAAGCTGGCTCCTCTTATGTGAAAGTGACGGTAAAGGAAAGACACACAGATAAGTGCATCTCCTCAGGAATAGAAGAGGCAGTAAGGGCAAAAACAGCAGTTTTGTCTTCCTCACTGTGAACATTTACATCCTACATGTCTCCTTCTCCTTGTCTGCTTATCTGTCTCGCTGTGGGGTGCTTTGCTGTGTTCTGTTGCCCAGGTCACTAGTTAGATATGGAGCGGCACAAAGGAGGAGAGGAATACATGGACAGACAAAGGAGAAAAGAACCTGACAACTATGGAGGGTTATACAAAAGGGAAATGTGATTAGCGGTGTTTAAACTTTCACTCGCTAAAATATAGATGTAAGCCTTGTAAAAGGGCAAATGAGAGGAGTGAGGGGAATGAGAGAAAGAGAGGGAGACAGAGGCTGCCCTAAATAAGTGTTCCTGCTTGATTTTATTCAGACATTTTTCTTCACAAATGTCAAAAATTGAAATAGATTTAAGTGTCAGGGAAGTACAACTTTGCCTTTCATCTCCTCTGAGTGTGTGTGATGGAAGTCTGCACACCATTTCTCTCTAAAGTTGAGCGCACCCACTCTTCAAGCAGCACAAGGGGGATTTATTTCATGGCAAATTCCAAAGCAATCTGTGCTCTTTAACTTGCTTAAATAATAAAGGATAGGCGGCATGCTCCGAGAACAATTTGAGGCTGATTCCATCTGGTGGCTGAGATATTGAACCTTTGGGACCGTTCCCGGAATAGGAAAGGTAAGGAAGAAGATGCACGGCTCCAAATCTAATGGCTCTAATCCACAGATTTGGCATCTGCTGCTTTTTCCGAGACGGTGGTGGCGGGGGGTAGGGGAAATGGTGGTGATGGTGATTATTACTCCACAATGAAAGCAGACTCCCACTGTGGACCACAACAATTGTGTGCAATTGTAATCACAACAACCAGTGCAACAGAGTGTTGCCTTGGAACAGTGCACTGGACACGGGTGATGTGCGGCTTCTCTTTCTACTCACTGTTTCCATTGCATGAATGGGGCCTTTCTGTTTAGAGTTGTGAAGGGGAGAAAAGTCATTCAGCTGTCACTTACATCTCCTGGGATATTGACCTGCCACTACTTAAGTGCTGCACTCCATGTGTGAACAGGGCTGAAAGGCCGGTGTGAATTCAGAGCGGAACAGAGACAGGCCACGAATAGTGAAGCGATGCGCTGTGAACGAGTCGACAGTAGTCTCACTCTGTAATTTGTAACAGGTCTGACACAACTGGAGCTCTGATTGCAGCGGTCCATTTTCCTGCACTTATTTCGGGGACAAAGCCAGGAGGAGAGCTGCCTCTCTGCTGCCTGCAGTCAGTGCGTGATGGCTGATGAGGGCCAGTAATAGGGGCTCTCCAGCCACCTGTGTCTGAATCCGCTCTAAATCAGCTGTATTTAGTGGATGCAGAAGTCGCTCATATGTAGGCGGCACAGCGCTTCCTCTCAGGTCTGCTTAGAGACAGGTGGCTGGAGCCCCTTTAGGAAATAAGGCAGGGGGCGACGGGCAGAGAGCTCATTGTGTGTGTGCCAGGTGATGTTCTGATGCATTACTTTCTTGTGTGTGTCTGTGCCTGTGTGTGAAAGGGAGAGAAAGAGAGAGAGAGGTGAGAGATTCAGGGTCAAGGCTGGATGACATATGGTTTGTATAGTTTGTGGCAATGTGTGTATGTGTGTGTGAAGGTTCCGTTGTTAGCTATAATATATGTTGGTCCATGGCATGTCGGTGCAGACTGATGGCAGACATTTTATCTGTTCTTATTTTATTCTTTTATTGTCAATTTATATCATGTTTGTTGTTCGGAGTTGGCCCACAGTCTTTGATTTGTTTTCATTGGAGACTACATTGCAATCAGATGCATTCAACTGTCTTTACATCTGATGCAGTACTCATGCAGTGCCCAACAAGACATCATTTACAGTCATTTAATTGGTGCAGCTATCCGTTAAACTCCCCTATAGGTCAGGTCTGATCAAATTAGGTTGACTGTGTTCCCAAGAGACAGAAATGGGAGAGGGATAATGCAAATGTGTGTATGTGTGTGTGCTTGTGTGTGAGAAGAGTGTAGTGTAGTGTGTAGTTGTGCAGTACGTTGCATACACACACTGTGTTTCCATATGTCTGAGTAAATTAAAGCAATGTCCACTTGAAAGAGAAAAAATAACTCAACATTAATCAGCTTTACTGTGCAAATCAGCATTCAGAATTATAGAAATGACAGAAATAACGACACTCTTTCTCTCTGTGACTGTCTGTCTGGTGTCTCTCCTCTCAGTGTGTGCGGTGTTGAGGATGTAGGCTGGTGCAGAGGGATGGAGTGCTCCTGGAAGACCCTGCTGCTCCTGGTGTGTGCGTCGCTGGTGGTGCAGTACATCGCCATCCGCTCCTTCAGGGAGTCCCTGCCCAGCTCCTGCCAGGGGAACTCCCACTGCCTGGAGCGCCAGGCTAAAGGTTGGTGCCGCCTCCAGCTCTCACCCACACCAGTGCCCACCTGTTGTACATCTGTACACAATAAATAATCATTTTGTAATGAGGACATAATAATAAGCAGTCCATTAAAATGAACAAAGGATTGAACAAAAAGGAAGAATTCGAAGGAAGAATTCCTATCAAGACACACGGATGCATTGCCTTGGAAATTGGTTCCATGGCTGTAATCCTCAGCATTTGGAAGGGCTTGTTGATTATATCCTCATATTACATGTCTGGTCATGTCTGAAGGCTTTACATGAGATCTGTTGACCATCACACATGCAGACGGAAGATTCACTTCTTGTGTGAATCAGACAGTAGAGGGTGCAGTGGAGTGAGTTGTAAAGAAGCGCCACGATTTCAGGAACAGGTCTGCACACGGTATCTAAAATTCCATCAGAGAGCCAATACACCAGGCACCGAATCAGATACGGAATATCCGACTCCATATATGTGTGCAGATATTCTAATCTTCCTGTAAGTGGTCCTCCAGCAGGTTAATTGTGTTGAAAAGGCGGTGCATTAGGCAGTGCTCGGGCAACGGAGATTGCGGTGAGGATTGATAACCACTCAGCTGGGGAATACCCCTCCTCACTGTGGAGAGCCAAAGGAAGAGATGGGATCATTTATCTGGAGGGTTCAGGTCTCATAGAGCAGCTGTTAGCAATTTCAACCGACGGATCTGCGTGGAAAAGGCAATCTCTCTCCCAAACCCCCGCCTTTCACACACACACACACACACACACACACACACACACACACACACACACACACAGAGAGACACAGTAAAACACACCCTAATATCCCATGTGCAATCAAATGCTCATCAGCAGTAATTGCACTAGATATGTTTCTCTCTCTGCACTCAATGTAGAGGTGATTAATGTTTAAGAGCTGCTCTGTTGTGGGATGAGACTGACCCCTCCCCCCATTTCTCATGCATGCTTACACACTCCGTTACTTTGCATGTAAACAGATTATGTTTATTCTCAGGGGTTGCCTGCAAACTGATTTCCCGGGCTTTTATGTTGCCAGTTTAATTTGTTTTTTGTTTTTTTGAGAGGAATGAAAAAATGAAAATTCCTAATGTAAGTGAGTCATGAATAATAGATGTGTAATTATGAGTGAATGTACGAGCCTGTTGTGTGTGTTGCGGTGAGGGGGTGATTTCTTCTTCCAAACAAAGACCTCAGATGTGACCTTGTGTTGGGCCACTGTGATGCTTGAGCCTTGGGTCTGTCTATCACGAGAGCTGATCAAGCAGAGCTCCGGTAATGGTGGCAGCACATGTGCCCAGCAGACAGATACTAATTGGGTGGTTTGGGTCCAGTATGTCCGCCCACTGAGGCCTGGTCCCATTGTGTCAGCGTGTCTCCTTCTCTGTCCCCCTCCCCAGAGTCCTGGTGGAGATCCGCGTGCGATGAGAGTTCGGTTCCCGTGGAGACAGTGGGGACGGGCGCGGTCCCGGGACGCCGGCACATCTTGCTGTTTGCGGCCACGCGCAGCGGCTCCTCGTTCACGGGCCAGCTCCTCAACCAGCACCCGGACATCTTCTACGTCTACGAGCCGCTCTTCCACGTGTGGCAGTCCTTCACCAACGGCAGCTGCTGCCACCGGAGGGCGCCGGAGAGGCGCGAGCTGCTGGGGGCCTACCGCGACCTCCTGCTCAACCTCTTCACCTGCCGCCTCGGCTTCCTGGAGAGCTACATCCACCCGCCGCCGCAGGACCACGTGACGGCCGCCCTCTTCCGAAGCAGCTCCAGCCTCGCCCTGTGCTCGCCACCCGTCTGTCCTGAGGCGGGCGGGGTCGACTTGAGCCTCTCGGCGAGCCAGCCGGAGGAGGCCTGGTGCCACAAGAAGTGCCGCGCGCTCAACCTGACAGTGGCGTCGGAGGCGTGTCGGCAGCGTGGGCACGTGGCCATTAAGGCGGTGCGCGTGCCGCGCGTGGCCGACCTGCGCACCCTGAGCGAGGACCCGCGGCTGGACCTTCGCATTGTCCATCTGGTACGCGACCCCCGTGCCGTCCTCGCCTCCCGCATGGGCGTGTTCTCGGGGTTCCGCGCCTGGCGCATCTGGAACGCCACGGGCCGCCAGCCGCGCTATGTGGACCTGGCCCAGATCGGCCACACGTGCCGCGACATGGAGGCGTCGGCCGACACGGGCCTGCTGCAGCGTCCAGGCTGGCTGCGCGGCCGCTACCTGCTGCTGCGCTACGAGGACCTGGCCCTGCGGCCCGAGGACAAGGCCCGCGACATCTACCGCTTCCTGGGCCTGGACGGCGTGCACCCGCGCGTCCTCCGCTGGATCGCCCACAACACCAACGTGACCAACGCGCCCGCCGAGTGGCACTACAAGTACTCGACGGCGCGCGACTCCAAGGCGGCGGCCGAGAGCTGGAGGCTGCGGCTGCACTTCAGCATCGTGCAGGCGGTGCAAAGCCTGTGCAACAGCACACTGGCCCTGCTGGGCTACAAGCAGGTGCAGAGCGTGGAGGAGCTCAGGAACCTCTCCCACAGCCTGGTGGAGCCCAGGACTTTTCAGCCGGCCCTTTGATCCCAGCTGCTGCTCTGGCACTGGGCGGGAGTCCTCCACAGTTGATTGATTGTTCGGAACACAAGACTTGTCACGTTACTTTTGAGCAGTGTTGGGCTTGGCTACAAACCAAAACATGAACAAATATCATTGCCAAGGAACTGAAAGTTAAAACAGAAAAGATATACTGACTATTTCTTTTAGTCATTCCCATGTTTTTACTCAAGTTCAGATTCAGAATTTATTTAGTCATCGCAAATGTTTCATACCTAGTGATTAAGCATCGAAAAGACACTGTGCCTCAGTGTAAGTCAGTTGATAGGTTAAGGTTTATCCATAAAGCTTGTTTTAATTTGCTGGTAAAGGTGCTGAAGGCAAAGGCTCTGGCTAATTTGTCTGTGATTTAGCTTCAGTCGGTGTCTGTGCCCGGGGTAAGTTTTAATGATCGTGAGCTAAACAACAAATTAGACAGCTCAGGGGCGTGAAACACCCACGCAGCTGACGGGAGTCGTGATTGCAAGGAATCGACATGCGGGAAGCTTTGTGTCTTGTGTTTCATGTAGTCTGTAATTCAATGATCTGCATTTAAGATGAGCTTTGAAGGAGCACAGTGTGGAACTATTGAAATAGTCTGCCTGTTTACACAACCGTGAATCTTTTCAAAGATGCTGTTTTATTCTCCCTTAAAAGGGGTTGACAAAGCCGTTCAACGATTTGTTAAATTTATTTGTTGTACGTTCATGATTTGTTTGTTTATTTATGTATTTATTTATTTATTTATTCTTTTTCTGCTGACATGTTTAAGAAGGCGAAGGGGAGAGTCTCAGGATCGTTGTGGTCAGGGGTTGAATGTTGTATTTCATCCTCCAAGACCCAGCGGGCTTGTTGTGCTGAGCTGGGAGTTATGGGTGAAGTGCTGACCGTTTCTCATGTACTGTATGCTGCAAACCTGAACGTCAGCATAAAAACGTGCATCAAAGCCAAGATCAGACGCAGATAATGGCCATACAGCTTGAAGCTGTATCTCATTTGTTTTCATGTTGTCTATCCGTTTTGAGTGTTTACAGAAGGAAACAAAGGACAGCTGGGGGGGGGGGGGGTTTGGAGGATGAGATGGGTGCAGCATCAGTGGGAGGTGGGGGTGGCTGGTGGTTGGGTGGTTGGGGGCAGAGATAGGTCCAGCATCAGAGGGTGGGGTGGGGGGAGGCAGGCAGGTGGGTGCGGGAATGAATGGCTTATTGGAAAAGTGAATTGGCTGCAGGCCACTCTGGCCATGTCTTAATCCTAATGGATGCTTTCTTCTCACTCTGATTGCCGCGCTGTCATTGTGTGTAGACGCTGCCAGTGCTTGACAACATCTCTCCCCTGTGCACTGCCAGCATTGAACAAGCCGCTTCTAAAGCCAGGTCATATGTATTGTGTGCTCAGTGAATCCGCTGGCAGGCTAATGAAATTGAATTGGTTGAAGGGAAACAATTGGTGGAACACACAATGCATGCAATTTTGTTTGGGAAAAGACTGATTGATCAATATAACACCATCATCCAATAAACATTCCAAGCTCAAACTGTATAATTAAATCAGAACTGCGTTATATGATCCAAATCAAGAACAGTGTAGCATTTTGTTAAGGGGTGAAGACTGGCAATTGAATGTCAAAATCAATTTCTTTTGCAACCTCAAGAGTCTTTGTGATTTGTGTCATAGGACATGTCTCGACATGTTGAGTGGGTTTGTCAAGTGGGAGTGTGTGTACTTCTGCAGTGTCTTTATACTTGGAAAAACAAATAAATGTGCCATAAAACAAAACAGATGGGCAAACGATAATCGTGTTTGTCTTTTTAAATGCATCTGGGAACCAAAGCTGTTGTCCTAATTCAGTGACTAGATTTGAATGCATTCCAGTTGATCTGGGACAGCCCTCTAACAAAAGCCCCCAGATTTTCTTTGTTGATGTGGAAATGAAAACAAGCACTTACGTCTTGGAGCCCATGGGAGAGGTGAGATTTTAAGGCGGGTGAAATTGAAGTGGGACGATGTGGGAACATATCACATAAAATTAGGGAGAGCAATAACATCGTCGTGTAACTGCCTTTGACACCTAAAGACTAGTCGGAGGCAGATCCAGTCTCCAAATGGTGTTCATAATTGGGTGGGTACTTCCAGTGCAAGTGGTAGGACTAGTTTCCAAGCTTTCGTTTCCAAGGTTACAAAAGCAATTTGAGAGCAGAAATATGAATGATGAATAAATGAAAATCTCTGTGAGACATGGGCTGGGGGAGGCGTTGGAGTAGAGGAGAAACAGAGACTCATCCTATGCAGCCTTGCCATTTTATCAGCTAAACCTAATTCCCTGCATTGACAGTCATGGAGTAAATCTTTAGTCCAGCTTTGACATTCTTGGCCTCACAGAACCACTGGTGAAATACGATCTGTGAAAATGTCCACCACTCCCAGCCTCTTCCTGCAGTTGAACAATGACAGCTGGAGAAATTACAGTTTTTGCAATTCTCACAGGCCAATGCATTTCAAAATCAACCCCATAAGATATAGGCATGTTTAAAATCTTCCACACCATAAAACAATATGAAATGTTATCAAGAGAAAGAGACATGTCCCAGCTCAGCTCTGTTGCTTCGTTACTCACCATTACATTGAGCAATCCATGGTACTGGAAGCATTATGAGTCTCAAGGTCTGTGCTTTGAGTCCAGCATTTGAAAGGAAGGATGCCCCATTGATCACCCCTACAAGCTCATTAAGCCTGTGGTTTGTGTACTTCCCCGCCAGTGCTGAAAGGGTTAAATCGAGGGCCGGTGGGGATAATCTGCTGGCTGTCCAATCACTCTCCAGCCCACGGCTGCTGACTCGGGGGATATTCCACGCTGGCCAGGAGAATCTATCTACGGAGGAAACTCAATAGAAGTAGGATTTAAGACAGGCAGAGAAACGGGAGCCATCTTTCTTTGAACTTAATCTGCAAGGCTACACAAACTGGCAATAAAGCAGAGTTTATGACGCCTGATGAAAGGGGTTTCATTGTTTTTTTTTCTTCCCCCAGCCCGGCCTGTGCCTGACACACACACACACACACACACACAAACACACTCGGAGGCAGAGTCCTGACTCAGCCACCCTGCTCACTGCTCGTGGCTCCATGTCCAGTCCCTCTCCCATCTTGCCCTCTCAGCACTCTCCCCCTCTGGCACATGACTGTCCCTACACAGAGGAACTGATGGGACAAATCATGTGTGTGAGTTGCTTCTTTAGTGGCCCTGATTTTATCATTCACAAGTCCAATGAGCTATGACATGTTACTGTTACTGAATACTGTTTATGGATGGGTTGTCCAACTAGAAACTAAAACCAAATTGATCTAAAAGAAATCTCAGAGCTAGTCCTCATTTGTTTGGATACCCAGTGTGCAGAGAGGGCAAACATCTCCTGAGCTAATATCTAACACTAACTTTCACATACACAGACAGGAGGCCCTAGCTAACTTCATCTCTCTTGGATCCTCCCATTTAGCATCGTTAGCTCATCACATTAGTCTAACCCAGTGGTCTCAAACACCCGGCCCGCGGGCCAAATCCGGCCCGCGCCCGGCCCAATTCCGGCCCGCGACGTATGTCAAAATAATAACGTAATCCGGCCCTTGAGACTATTTTTAATTGCGACAAACAACGATACTGATTAAAATAGACGATAGTTCCAAGTACGGTGACAAATCTCATTTGTACTCTGCTCCACTATGTGCTAGACATCCAGAGCCTCATTCAAACCCAAAATCGCTGCGCAAAGTTTTCAGGAAACACTTAGGCTACACGCGAGAAACACAAAGACGTGCATTTGTAATGACGCGGAAGCGATGCAGGCCATAGTGTTGCATAAATTGAAGCAGAAATTAAGCAGAAATAGGCCTACACCAAATGCTGAAAAACGTTTACGTGTGATGAAGTCTTAGGTATGCTATGTTATTCACCTATTTTAAATCTGAAGAAGAATATCCTTTTGGAGATTACATAATCCATCGTCTATTGAATGGAGGTGCGTCTGCGTGTAGCCTATACGACGGTGTCCACTAAGCATTCATGCTTATTTCGACCCTCTGCCCAACATAGCTTGGAGGTTGCAGTGGTAATCGTGAGGATAGTGTCCGTAATGGACGTGGTACAGACAGCAGGGCTAGTAGAAATAGGGCTCTAAACTACAAAGTCACCCGCAATATGATGCGAACTTCTGGGTACTCAGATTACCCGCGATAGGAACTGATTTGACCAGAATACTTTATTGTAGGCCTTGTGGTTAAGAAACCATATACATCTTAGGTGTTGGTATACATCTTAGATGTTTTCCTGTTAATTTGTTATGTGGGTAATATGAAAAAAGGAAAGTAAACCTGCTCAAATATGTTCATCCAGTATTTACTGAAAGGTGCATAATTTGAGGTGCTTGCCATCCAGTGGCAAATTAGATGGGTAAATTTAGTTTTACTCAAAGATTTTTACATTTACAGTAGGACCTTATCTCTGACCACTTTCAAGCAATGGGCTTTTGAAATTTTGTTATAAAAATCCAATGGTGTTGCTTTCTTAGTTTGCCAGGTTTAAAAATGTTAAAATATTTTTATTTATAAGCTAAGGTTGCTTGCACAGGTGTCTAAAACTAGATAAAAACACTTGCACTTTCTGTTTGCAGTTTTGTGTGGTATTTGAAAAAAAGAACATTGCATTTTCAGAAATGGCCGGCCCTCCAATCAGATGACGTTGGCAGATTTGGCCCCCAGCTCATTTGAGTTTGAGACCCCTGGTCTAACCATTCCATAACATTACAAAGATTCATCCAGAAAACTAACATTTGCTGACAACAGAAAGTCACACAGGAAGAAACTGTTGGTTCTGAGTTTTGTTTGTTAAGGCTGAGGTGTGTGTGTGTGTGTGTGTGTGTGTGTGTGTCTGTGTGTGTGCATGCGTTTGCCATAACTTAGCAGCAAACAACAGGGAGAAAATGATCAGTATTATGCTTAAAGACCTCAATCCTCCAAGGAAACATCGATCACAAAAAAGGTCGCCGAGACTGCCGTGAAAAGGAAAGCTATTGACGTTGCAGTTAAAACTTGGGAAAGCTGCTGGAGTGCCATTTGAACACACCAGGATGAGGCACCATGCTGTGATGTCTCCCCAGGAGCCTGCATGTGCTGCACATGTTCCTGCCATGTGTTTGATCAGTACGAAGTGCTGCTTGTGTTTCCTGGCTTTGAGGAGACTTTTTGGACATGTAAATCTAGTGAAGATCTTGTTATGAAAAAGCAATAATGTTTATTTGATGTCCCCTGTTGTTTGGAGAGCACTCACACTTGGCATGCGTCCTCCCAGCTCTCTAAGTTCGTTTACGGCGGATTAGGGACGTTTGTGTGGAGTGCATCCTCTCTGGCAGTGTTCGTCTTGGGTCTCGGCCACACAGGCAACAAGAGGGCAAACAATGTTCTTCTCCCAAAAACAGCTCTCCGAGGTCACAGCGCTCTTAAGACTCTCATAATGTACGCCCGCCACTTACATAGAAGTCTTCAGAAAAGAGCTCAGGTCATGGGAGACCTTTTACAAAAAAAATCTCCCAATAGAATCTTACACTCTCTTTCTTTCTCTCTCTCTCTCTCTCTCTCTCTCTTTCTCTCTCTCTCTCTCTCATTTATTTGGAACTGTGTCCAAATGCATAGGGTAGAACCAATGAGTCTAAAGAGAAAAGTTTTCCATGTATCAGGAAACCCACTAAACACATACACACCTAAATATGGAAAACAGACCCTGAAGCATTCCGGGTACTGGCAGGTGAGGGACCACATGCCAACAAAAGCATCATCAGCCTCAGCTCAGCAGTCATCAGAAGGTAAATTAGAGGTAGGCGTAATTAGAATAATTAAACCAGCAATTGACCCCCCTTCAGAGGCCATGTGGCTGCACCGTACGTGATGAGAGCATAAACTGATGGCTAAATGACTGATACTGCACTGGGTAATTAGGCATATTACAGTTTGAAGTAATGGCGTCATAAAACCTTATTTTGTATAGTTACATTATTATTCTGGAGGGAGGTAGTCTATTTTTAGACACCGTTGAGCCCGGAGCTAGCACGGGTTTTACATTCAGCGAGGGACTGCCTATGGAGAAAACCTATGAGAGCACATGCATATTAAAAGCCCAAGAAACATCTTATCTGAACATTTTATATTCAGCAGTGAAGCTTGGGCCCAAAACTAAATATTCAACCATTAAGTCTGGAGCTAGTGGTAGCAGGGCATTAACAGCGCGATGGATAACTTGGTAATAATAGAGACATATTGTCTGCACATCTGCAAGAACTGGCCATGTTTCAGAGACAAAGGCAAGCTGCCAAGACATGCAACATTTGGTTGGTTTATATATGGCTTAGAAGTGATGTAATGTTTACAAAGATTTATTTTTTCATTTGCTTACACATAATAGCTCTCATCTATCAGTCATACCACTGAGAACAACAAATGATTGTTTCTTTAAAAAACAGAAAATCAATGTTTGATTTGTTTAGTGCTCTGTTCATACAGTATGGAGACATGAGTATTCCTCAATTTATGAAATTCCTCAACCCTTTCCAAAATAAACACCCTCCCACCCCACCCCACTCTCAGCCATCCTACATCATCTTCCCCTTAGCTCCTGCTGTTGTGGACAGTGTCTGCCTCTACTGTTGTTAGTTTCCAAATCTTTGAAAAGTATGTTATGATGCCTTCAAGAAGGTGTACATTTTCCCTTTAAGAACCCTGGTGTTAGTTCTTCCCAACCGTTTTACCTTGTGCTTGCAACAGAACATCTCCACCCATATAAAGAGTTAAAGAGAAAAGGTTTAGATTCCCTTCTCTTTTTCCCCCTTATTATCTTTCTTCCCCCTTGGATCAAGGTGCACCCGAACTGTCAGCAATTCCAGGATGAATTCTAGCTCGCTCTCATCTTCAGAGAGAATGCTCATCCATTATTCACATCCAGAATCAGCACCCAGCCAAACACACCACAACCAACCTGACAGGCTGAAACCCCTCAATTACACTTACCACTTGGTTCATTTGAAATAGTCTACAAGTGGACAGAAAATAGGGAGAGGGAGATGAAAACGAAGGATGAGGACAGAGGACAGGTGGGTGGGTAATTGACGAGGAGAAAAAAAAACGAGAGGGAGATTTGGTTCCACATTCATCAGCACATCAATAGAGCAGTGCTCATAAACCTTGTCAGTGGGCCACCATTAAAATGATTTCCTTCACTGAGGCACACTGTCAATAGAGAGCTCCTTCAAAAAAAAGCTTTACTTACCTTGCCTACCTACTCTCGTGCACTTTCTATTGTTCATACTTTTTCATCTCTCTCATTCTCCCTCTCTCTCTTTCTTTCTCTCTACACTATGTCCTTGCTCTCCTCTCCCACTTTTCTGAGCATTGTGATCTCTTCATCCTTCAACACTGACCACTGACACACAGTGGATGAGCATCATTCACGGTGACTCAGTAGCTCATCACAGTAGCCTGCACTCAGACCCTCCTTTGTCTAACTTTCCTTTTTTCTATTACAAATTACTGTTCTCTATTCTTTTGTTCTCTCTCTTCATGTACCTTGCCATTTGTTTGTTCTAAAGGCTTTTTGCAGCCTGTTGTCTTCCTCTCCTCTGCATCACCCTGCATTCCTCCCTCCTTCCCCCTCTTCCTCCTCGGTCTTATGGTCTCATTCCTCCATCTCTCATCTCCATCCATACTCTTTGTGCTCCTAGCCGCGCTGTGCTACTGAGTCCCCACTGGCCCTCTCCCACCTGACACGTCCGCTGCTGCACAAACAAATGATGAATGTCCTTCATGGCATTCACACCATCTGTCTGTGTCAGAATAATTGAATTCCATAAATATAATCAGAAGGTCTGTTATGACAGGGCCTGAAGGCTTTGCACTCTTTCATGGACTGTTTAAAGGAGCGCATCCCCAATATTGGAGTGTGGCAAACTGCATGGTGAAGGACAGAACTGTGTGGTCGATTGATGATCCCCACTCGAGGATCCATCATGTAGTGTCACCTGTTTAATGAACACCACTCACATTGGTCCACCAATTCATCAGAACAAGTCAAATTCACAGAAAGTAGGGTAACTAAAAAAGCAGTGTTGATACTTTGATGGAATGGCCAATTCAGAGTGGACATGATTAATGCTTTAGTCTTGTGGACACAAACTTTTAGTTTGTTTTTGTGGTTTTCTTCTGCCATGAGAAATTATACACACCATTTGCACCGAGACCGAGTGAGCAATGATGAATTAAGTTAGTGAAATTATTTGTTAAAACCGTAGAAACGGTTGACAGTTTCACCACAAATGTTTGTTGTAATTAAGAAGTGGATTAGAATTTAAATGGGCATTTATTCATTCTCAGTAGTCTTACTTCATAACCTTGGGTTTTTTAAAAAGGGGATTTCTGGTCCTAGTATATTTTTGAATGGTATTTTATATTAGTATATATTATATATATCAGTATATACATTAGTATATTTTTGAATGGTAACAAGTGTATATTTTCATTTGGGACCATAACAGTGTCAATTGGCGTAGTGAGTAACACTATGGATTTACAACTGAAGAGCATATAGCATAGCCTTTAAATAGGCTAAAATCGACTTCCAGATTTTCCTCTCACAAGATGGCAGCGACCTGAAGAAGAGCAAGGTAATGCACTGACTGTAAACAGTCATTTTTATAGCCTTTTTTAAACACTTAGAAAAGTGAGAAATGTTCAGTTTGTTTGCAGAGACCCAGTAGCATAGACATGCAATGATATCGGAAATGTTATTTTAAAGCTGCAGTTGGCAAGATTGTTTTGATCATATTCACTGAAACCTCTTTAGGGCAGCTTTAATAGCTTACTGGTATTCCTATGTTCCCAATGTTATCTCAAGATAGAACTCCTTGATAGTTCCTTCCCACACCCTGAAATAGAATTAAAAAAATCGACTTTGACTGTGGCAACAATGGCAAACTCTGAGCCCTGATGCAAGTGTGCATGGCTCTACTGACCCTGTTAAGTCAGAGCTGCCTTCAAAGAACTACAAGCTCAAACTACGACCACTAATTAGGCCGAACCATTGCCCAGTGTCTCTTTCGGTGGTAATCCCATCTGAAGTATCAGTGCTGCTTGCTTAATTGATTAGTACACTTTTGGGGCTTTTCGGTCCATGAGAAGGTGATCGACCACATTCAGAGGAGCTTCAATCACATCCCATTCTTTTAAGGGCCTCAATCCTTCACTGTGCTGGCCTCAGACATGAGCAAAATAAAAAGACCAATTGATGTGCCAAAACAGTGAAAGTTAATTAGCCACTGTATAGCAGGCCAGAAAACAGAGCTCTCTGATCAACATCTTTCCCACAGTTGCTGCTTCACATCTAAGAGGCAAGAATGAAAGTGTGTATATTTCTGTTCGAATTAAACCACTAAAGCCCACAGTTGATTCAGACAGACATGACAACTATCATTCATGAGACTATATGCAATCCATAGGGGATGTGCAAATAAAATGGAACAATCTCCAATCTCATGAGCAATGAAATATTAAATAAAGTTCCCAGTTTATGTGTGTTAGCACCCTCAGTGCATCTTCCACAACTGTTGTTGCGGGAACAAGAGACAGGCAACAAAGAATAAAAGGCAGATCGACAGACAGTCAGAGAGAGGATGACAGCCCAGTGGCAGCACATGGGAGGGGCAGTTCTCACTCATCCAATTTCCCCAGCCATAGATGTGGGAGACCAGAGAGCTGGCGTTGAGCCAGGAACCCTACTGGCGGGAGCTTCACAGGGATTTCCAGCCCAGTTAACCACACTGAGATGTGCACACCGCACAAACATGTGGGGTCCCATCCCACCTGAGCCCAGCTGACGCACTGCGCGGCGGAATGTAGCACACATCCGAGTGAGTCCAACACACATCTGCTCTCATTGGGCTACATCGGCAGCAGCCTCTGGGTGGGTACTGGGTGGTTTGGGAGACGCTGATAAGCACTGATGAATTGTTCCCAGGAGGTACCTATTAGTCTATTTTTGGAAGAAAAGTATGTGGATTTAATTATCTTTTGAAATGTTTAACATTTTATTTTATTTAGTACATGGGTGTTTTCAACGACAAGGTTCTAGTCTATGAGGACAATTTAGAATTTTCCATTGTGAAAAAGAACATGGAGATGCATGCTGAATAATAGCATAGATAACAGCAAATGTGTAGTTAGTAATCTGTATATAAAACTAACACACTAAGATACATGTGCACAAATCTCAATGCAAACATGGTCTTATGTGAGTTTGCCATACACATTTGATAGCGCACATATATTACATTAGATAGCAACATCGGATGTGTGTGTGTGTGTTTATGTCACATGTGCATTCTTTGTAGCTTCTTTACGGAGCAGCTCCCCATGCTTCTAGGCTCCACTAGTCCTAATGGTGTTCTGTAAGCCATTTTGTTTTCCTGTTTGTACACATTTTTTGCCTGGATTGTACCACTGGGTCTCTAATGGATCCAAACACTAAATATATCAAGGAGAAGTTATTGGCTTATCAGGCCCAGATGTGTTGCAAAGTATGCTTTTAGAATCATTACTCTGATCAATAATAGGATTAACAAAGTAGCCTCTGTGCAAGGATGAGAGGTCAAGTTTGGACTTGACTGAATTGAAAATGGACAAAATGTGCTCTGTTTCCCAGCAGCTTTTAAGAAAATGTGATTATGACACTGGAAGGGAAGTTATGATGATGAGGTCAGTCTTTTTTACTGCTCTACTGGTTTCAACATGAACTCATTTAAGAAAGATACGTCTTGTAATGTGATCAAGACCTGCTCTGTGACAAGACATCTGTTAGTGTCTAGTAAATCAAAATGAAACTGTTTTGTTGGTAGAGTTGCCTTCCTGTGCTGTGCAGCATGTAGTGACAGTTTTAATCCTCTGAATAAAGTGGGAGGCTGTCATTAGGAATGACAGGTGTGCGCTTATCTTCTGCCTCCAGGTTACCTCTGCTCGTGTCCCCTATCCAACCACATAATTCCCCAAAACGGATAGTTGGAGTCATATTTGTGGAGGTACCGGGTGGTTGTCACCAGACAATGTTGCAGGAAGTGTCATATTGACATCACTGGTTACTTTTCGATACAAAAGTATTCATGATACTATTGAACTAGACAGCAAGTCTCAGACAGTAACTGGAAATGTCTGTAAGTGACCACCAGAGATCATATTAGAGTTAGAAATGGAACAACGAAGTGGGAGAAAAACAGTGGAATTTCATAAGTGGCCTTTTATTTGTCAACGTTATTGACATGATTCAGTACTATAATATAACTCCATACAACTATATGGAGATGCATTCCTTGCATATGGAGATTCTCTTTTATTAACTCTTTTCTGTATTCTGCATTCTGATTCCTAGAACATAGATGTTAGAACACACATTTATGTCATTGAAGTATGATTTTTTAGCTAATTGTTTGAATCTTGTGTTTATTGCAAGTATAGATTGTCAAGGAGAGGGGGCTCTGTAGAGTTATACTTTTGACCTTGTTATTCAGTATATGCATTTCTTATGTATATAATTAAGGCTTTACATGACACTTGTCCTTGTCCGAAGAATATCATTTTGCTCAGTGCTCCGTTTTTTTTACTGGCTCTCTGAAAGTGGATTTTGCCATAGAACATTTTGATCCACTCAAATAGCTGGAGAAGATGTGAACAAACTCTGTCAGGCGTGCAGAACATGAAAGAGTTTCCATTTCTCTGATAAACAGAGAAAGCCAAACTAAATTGATGGGTGTGAAAGCCTCTCTTTCATTTTTTCTTTTGTGAATGTCCTTTAAATCATATGATGGTGAGTGTGAAATTGTATTCAATATTAGCTCTTTTGAAGAAGATCACGGCTTACAGAGCAACATAAAATGTACTGGCGAAATGTCCTCACTATTATTTTCTCATTCTGTTTGCCGTTCCCACACATGACGCATAAAGGAATTGCATAATAAACATCAGAGTGTCCATTTTGTGCCTGTTACCTGTTTCTATTTCTACTGCTTGATATACAAGGTCCCTACCCTGCTCTAAGGTAGACACATCAGAAGCCATGCCTTAAGAGAGACTGTCACAAACTGTCATAAAACCTTGAATAACAAATCTATTTTTACCCATTAATTGTTAGTCTCTGTGGTGCTTTCTGAGAAGCGCTTCTGTGTCGCCACCGCTCCACATCCCTCCTCTCGAGCTCCGAGTGCTCCTAATGAACGCCGCGCTGCCACGGCCAGGCTGTTGTTCCAGCCCAGGGCTCCATCTGTCACTGATAACCACGCTCGGAGCCAGCACCTCTCCCCTTTCCCCCTGCAGAACCGGAGGCCGTGACTTTGCACAAGGAGACCCCCGCTGCTCCTCCCAATTAGAGCCGTAAAGCGCCAGTGACCCCCACTGCCCGGGACGCGTGCCCGCTCTCACCCCCTCTCCTGGCTTCCTGTTTATCCACGGCCACCACTGGCCGGGTGGAGTTCTCATGGCCTGTGCTCTCCGAAAGGCATGTGTGCAAGCGCATTCCCTCTGATCAACCCCGACAGCTTTTTGACAGGAGTGCTCACTCGGTTGAATTGAGAAACATTTCCTAAGCCCCAGCGAGGAAAAGAGGAGATTACATCACAGAGGCCCAAGGTCTCCATACATGCATTGTGACCTGAACAGCAGGAGCAAATCAAGAACATCTCGGACAGTCATGTTATGTTGTAATAGAAAATATTCTCATCATATCTCTTTGCTTCCTCTCTGAAATTTCCCTCACGGGATCAAAAGAGTATATATACTTGAATTAAACCTGATAATAAAGGATCTTTCTCTCCTCTAGATTCATCTGGTCTATGGATGCTGAAATAGGAAACATTTCATCTACCTCCTACTCACATTCTGAAAACAGATGACAGACCTTTCATTTACCAGTCTAAAGGAAATGGCAGGTCTATTAAGATGCTTACATTCTTAATGCTACCTGTCACAACACCGTCTGAAAGCAGAAACCAGTGGTACATATATGCAAAAATAGACAAAGCAATTCAAATGAAGTTCAATTTCTAAACGTCTGAGCCGTGGATATGCATGTACTGAGAACATGCTCTAATCGATTGTGCAAATTGCTTTAATCTAAATAAAGAAATGCAAGGAAGTGGCTTGTTTGTTTTCATAAGCAGCGGCTCTTCATGTAGTCCTCGGATGCAGTCTTTTATCACCGAGTTGAAACCGCCTAGCCTCCCTGGAGCCCAGCAGAGCTCAGTCTGCCCACCTGCTTTTCAAGCTCTCAGGCTTCCATTGTTAATGTAAATCACTTCCATCTGAAAGTTCACCAAGAGTGCCATTCCACTCATTAAAATGCCATTATCAACTATCAAGTGCCCTTGGTAGGGCTATTACCATGTACACTTTCATTTCAGGAATGTCCGTATGTGACGGAAGTCATAATTAAATAATGCTTGTGGTGTTTGACATGAAAGCCTAGGAAGCCTATTTATGTTATTATTTCTGAGACATGCTGATGTCTTAATGCCCTATTATTAAGCAAGGAAATTGTAGAAATATTTTCCAGTGAAATGATGTCTCATTCTGCTATCTGAAAGATGCGGTGTGTTGATATACTGTTATCTGTGATTGTTTGAACTTCTCCATTGGAGTTTTAAGTTCTTTGAGTGAGTTCAATCTTCCTCACATCCTCCAGAACACTGTCAAACTGAGCAAAAAATTAAGAGATGTGCCACTACACAACAGACATAAAGCAAATGTCTGATCATGGACGCCAGTTATGAGCTATCAAGCATCCAATTTATTTGTAGATTGTGGTGGGGTTGTTGGGAAAAGCTATTTCCTGTACATAATTGGTTAATACCCAGGAGAGACTTTGAACCACTGTCACAGACTAATCTGAACTTCTTATTACAGTGCATTAAGATACTGTCCACACATGGCTGCCTCTGCTGACAGCAACGTGATGCCTCTTGTCAAAGCTCACAGGCTAAGACCAAAGACATTGCAACAGGCACTCATTCCCATCTGCCTGAGCAGGTGCACAGCAATGGCCTGCCTCAGTCTCTGAGTAGGACTCAGTAGCCTACAATGTTCACAATTGCATTTGCAATTTGCATTGGACCACAATATGCATATCAATATTACTGAGCTTTTCAAAGGAAAGACTGTCAAAACATGGAAATTAAAAAATGGGCACGAAAAGGGGATTGAGCTCAGTGTCATGTCGCTGTCAGACTGCGTAGCCCGCAGGAGACCAAGAGGCTGAGAGGGAGACTGGTTAAGGAAGCGTGTCTGCTGTCTGCTCTGTCCTGTGTCGCTCATCCCCCTCATAAACACTGTCCACCAGGGATCCACTGCTGTCTCCCTCAGCCCCCGGCGCCAGCCAGTTTTTGAAGAAGAGATTTGTTACAGATGGAGGTCTAAGTCTGTGTTGTATTTTAGGCTCACATTTCATGACACCACCTTCAGCTTTGTGGTGGGGACTCTGTTCTTGTGATTGCCTATACAGACCACCTAATGCCTCCCTCCTTCTCTCTTCATCTGTCTCCATCTGTCTCCCTCACATATTCATTTGTTATGTCTGTATCTCCCACCTTACAGGTGCAGTCAGGGATTTTAAGCGATTTCAAGTCCATAACATTTTTTGTCATATTCAGCAATCATCTCCTCACGACTGCTACTGGGTGCCCATTCCGTGATTACACTGTAAATAAAACAGCTCTCTGTAGGCAGCCCAGGCTCTGAAAACTGGAAACAAACAAAGTAGGAACAGCCTGCCCCCTAAACAAAAACAAAACTCTGCCTGGAATTGCTCTGGCAATACTGAAGTTTTGTTTGGTCCTTGGTTAAAATATTATGTACGTTTTTTTGCACAAAAAACGCTAATAAATTTAAACATAAACACAAACAAACGCAACTTCAATTTCTTTCTAAATGTCTTTCTTCCTGTGTCAATGATGTATGCAACACTAGACTAATGCTGAGTCTATGCGTCAGAAGTCTTAGCTCTATATTTCATCTGTGCTGCTTGTGTCTGAGGTGTGTGACAGAATTTGGTTAATCAACCCGAACAATGACTGTAACTTTGGGCTCCGCAATCAAATTACCGCCTCCAAAGGCCTAGCAGCAGCGTCAATGACAAAGCTCGGGACACATAGAAAGGCAGAGAGTGGAGTCATGTCCTTACATGACATAATCGTCCTTATGCCCGTGACACTGCATGCTCTTCCTCGAAGCAAACCTCTGTAAAGACGTCAGGAACTCATTACCTGCCAGAGAGGGGAGACTTCTGCTGCCACTGCTCTATCTTTGGGCTTGATTTGAATTTCACATCATTTCCATAGATCACACTGTAATAAATGGTGTGTCATAAACTATCAAGTAATCCCATGTGTGCTTGCTTTGGCTAAGTGCTTCTCTGAGAACATGGCAGACCACAAAGGCGCAGAGTTCCATTTATACTTGGCCTTCAAGGAACTTCAGGAGATGGCCTTCAGGAAGAGAAGTACCTGGGCAATGTTTTCACTCTAAACCAGCGTGGGGTAAAAACCGCAAACCTTGGATGTCAATTATTTAACATACAGTCTGAATCTTTGATAAAAAATAAAAAATCAGGTATTAAAAGTAAGAGCAAATAAATAAATGCATTATTTATATTTTCATAAATAAATAAATCGCCAAGCTTTGAAAACTGGCAGCAGCAGGTGTTCTATAAAGAAGTACACATTGAGCTTTTGGGGAGCTGTCCTCATGTCAGTTCTTTGGAGAGCACAACAGACATCCTGACAATAAATCTTAGTCCCTGTCCAACAGGTGTGGCTAGCATCTACAGGTGTCTTTTCATGTGATTTCTGATATTGGAGGTGCCACTGCCATTGAATCTATGTCTTAATTACCTCTTCATTGTCAGGGGAAATAGTTATGCATGTCATAAAGATTTGTTTCTTTTTTCCCTCTTTTTTCTTTCACTGAATTCTGGTTGATGATTCCTGCCTGGGACACTGAAACACGGGGGAACGTGGTGGGCATGTACAGTAGTCCCACTAGGCTGATAGAACGCGGTGGGCATGTACGTGGTGGGCATGTAGCCCCACTAGGCTGATAGAGCGTGGTGGGCATGTAGTCCCACTAGGCTGATAGAACGTGGTCGGCATGTACGTGGTGGGCATGTAGCCCCACTAGGCTGATAGAACGTGGTGGGCATGTAGCCCCACTAGGCTGATAGAACGTGGTGGGCATGTACGCGGTGGGCATGTAGCCCCACTAGGCTGATAGAACGTGGTGGGCATGTACGCGGTGGGCATGTAGCCCCATTAGGCTGATAGAATGCGGTGGGCATGTAGCCCCACTAGGCTGATAGAAGCTGCAGGTCCTGGGGACCACATACCCTAGCCCCTGAAAGCTAGGAAGATTGAAAGTATTTTTCTTGGAATAATCGCAAAACCGCACCTGAGATTACACATTTTTTGTGGTATTTGTGCGGTTTCAATGAGGTGCATCAACCCAGCTCATAACTACTCATTTGTGGTGTAGTGCCACCTAGTGAAAAACATAAATGCAAAAATCGGGTGCCAGTATCTTGTGATGAGAAGGTGTGAACCGCAGACAATTTTACATGTAGGATCACAACAACCTTTGGACAAAAGCCAAGTTTTGTGAAATTCTGCCTTTTACACTACTTACACTCAAGAACCAGTTAAGCTACAGCTTGGAAATTTGGTATGTGTTTACTCTTGGCCACATTTGCTTATTTCTCCTATTTTCTCCCAGAGCCATAGAGAGTTGCGACAACTCCATTGACGCTAATGTTCCATTTCTTTCCAACAATGGCAGCTAATGGAAGCCTCAAATATAGTTCCTGGAAGTTAAATAAGGGATAATGGACTCCACGGTGGTCTGTTCACAGAAGTTAATGCACGGTCGAGGTTGTAAAACGGCCCCGACACGAAGCGGAGGGCCGTTTAAACCTCATAAGTGCATTAACTTCTGTGAACAGACCACCGTGGAGTCCATTATCCCGCTTATTCCACTGTTGCCACTTGCATTGTGCTCATTTCCGGTTACAATTTAAAAGTTTGATCGCTAAAACTTGTCTTGTTTGTAGAACTACTTTCTTCCAACACATATCAACTAATTTCTCAACTTGCAGGACAAACTGCCATTACTAGTTCTAAATGGATGGTTCTACGGCCAAAGGCCAGTCATTAGCTCTATCTCTCCCGTTGTCAAGCGGGCGTATCCCAAGATTCTGATGAACCTTAGTTTTGAAACATCGCTATTTTACTTAGCCCCTTCAGATCTGTTTTTTTTCTGTTGAATGTTTGCATGTGTCTGAATGTGTTTATATGTCTATGAGCAAATAAATAGTGGACTCATTGTACTAAAATGTGCACTCATTGTACAAAAAATAGCACAATTTGACTAAATGAGCCCACCATTTAGCAAAATGAACACACTATTTAGTAAACCGAGCACACATTTGACTGAATTAAGTGCACAATCTAATACAATGAGAGCACGATTTAGTAAAAATGACGACACATTTTAGTAAAATGAGTGCACATTCATCCAAAATAGCTGAAATAAATAAAAAATGCATTCAAAATTATAGCTTGGGTCTTGAGGATATGTCAGAACCTTGCCTGGTGACACTAATTAAATGTGTTGGCTAACATCTCCCAACACCTGATGTCCATTGGGATGGACATTAAACTTTGAAAAAATCCTGTACTACACTGTTATGAAATATATTCAAACTAACTTCAAATATCATCACCTGCAATGGTTAGAATTATACTGAGTGCAAATTGGTTAGGCTATCATAAACATACATTTATATTTATGAGGGGAAAAAGGTGCTTAGTCCTGTTCCTATCTAGCTTCAGAGCTATGCTTGTCTTGTCTGATGTCTGAAGTGCTCTCAGATCAAGTTACAGGCCCTAACTGCATTCTGATTGGGTCATCAGGATCCAATCAGTTACAAAGCATAATAAAAATGGTGAAATCACATATTTTCATTGGTTTAGACCCCAAAATATGTCATGTCCATTCCAATGGACGTGGGGTCTGAATGGTTTTAACCTGCTGTCATCCATCTAGCTAAAAGCCACCTCCGTCATATGCTAGAATGTTGCCATGTTCTGAACGTCTGCATTTTACAGCTCGGATGCAACGTGGCCGTTCATTTAAACTTCACAACGAGTTCGGCGAATTAATATATAAGTGTGATACGGCCAAAAAAATGGATCTTCTTCATAGGTGTGCAAATAACTTAGCCTACGGTTAATGGTCGTGCTAAATTACGTAGGACAATAGGAAATCCAACCAAGCAGTGGAATAACAATTAATAATAGCAGCAGTGCAGTTACAGCAGTAGCCTATAGACTGTTTGTAGCCAACATTTCAGACTCAGATTTACATTCCTTTGCATCCGAAAAAATAATAATAATAACAGTAATAGTAGTAAAGTAATAGTAGGCTATTATTAGCCTAATTATAATAATAAACGAGTTATGTATCGACTATGACTTTTCTGCTGCTCAGTCTTTATCAGTTCCTCATCAAATAAATTAAAAGGCTAAAAGCCCAATAAATGCAGACATCCCAAGTCTCCCGGAAGTTCCGGGAGTCTCCCGCATATTGATAACGGCTCCCTGATGCCCGCAAATTAGATAAAATCTCCCGGAATCTAGAGCGAGCGAGCAAGAGCGCGCACACGAGACCGAAACTTCAAATCGTGTGTGCATCTGAGTGTAGCGCGCACACGAAGGGGATGGAGAAAGAGAGAGGTAGTGCTTGTGTGGTTGTTCAAGACAGAGAGCATCCTGATAGGCCTGTTTCATGTTCAGTTCAGTATAGGAACAGGAGCGTCATGGCAGAGGCAGAGTGCCCCCCAAAAAGGACCCATTTCACATCAGACTACACGAAAGTGTAGGCCTACCCTTGTCTCATAAGAGTTCAAAATAACGATAGTCTTGCATGCTGCACTGTTTGTAACAGTGACTGTAGCATTGCCCATGGCGGGTTAAGTGATTGCAAAAGACATGCTGAGGTGAGTTTAACAAGTGTCATTTCATGTGCATATTATTCCAGACTAGCCTACTAGATGGCTATTTGCCAAGGCTACATAAAGACCAAACTACCAAAATCTACATATTTTATTATCACAATTTCTAACTATAGGCCTTCCTTATTTGGTGTGCTGAGCAGAGACAATTAATTAACAAACATAGGCTATTCATCACTATTTCACTATAAGAAGGCTAAATATTTTTTTATATTTATTTTATTTTTTATTTATTTATTTGTGTGTGTGTGTGTGGGGGGGGGGTGGGTACCTCCCTGAAATGGCTTTTTGCAGGTTGGGATGTCTGTAAATGTGCCACACGTAATAGCCGAATATAAGATAACCCTTGCCTATCCCATTTCAATTAGGCAGCACTACACCACCACGAACAAGCTGTCATTAAGTTTTTGCGTTTAGTAGGCCTACAACTTTTATGACGTGACGTTTCTTGGGCATTTAGCTTCACCATCACGTCAAGTTGTAATGTATGCGCAATGCTCATCTAGGCTATAGATTTAAGTGGCTTAAAGGCAGCAAAAGTGGGATATAGTGCAACTGCTTCCCCAAAACAATTCCTCCATAACCGTGTATTTAATCGTTTGATATGTGGATAACTTTCAGTGGACTAAACAAAAGGTAAAGATTTTGTTAACACAAGGCTAGCTCGTTATATGGCGAAGCATAGGCAACTTTGTTTGCAGCAGTGAAGCTGAGTTTGTTGTTAACATTGTTGGTAACTGTCAGGGAATTTAACCCCAACAAAGATACAAGAACCACAACACGTAGTATGGCTTTGCCCACAAACTCTGGTACCAAGAGGAGAGCCTGCTAATGTAAGGAAAAATTCCTCACACCATCAGTCTCTGACTCTGCAGCCCAAAAGCTGTGTTTTTTATTGTACAGATGCACACAGAAAATAGGAAGCAAGACATAGCGACTTCATTGTGACATACTATCTCACCCACACACACACACAGACAGGGTGCAGTTCCTGTCTGTCTGGGTGCACACTTAACTTGTACTCTCTGTTCTTAGAACTCAGCACAACAACATTTAACTTGAACTCTCTGTTCTTAGAACTCAGCACAACAATATTTCTGCTTACACAAATGGTTATACAATCAGGGGCGGAGCTACGTGGTGGCCAGGGGGGGCCACGGCCACCACTGGTCAAAGCTTGGCCACCCTGCTGGCCCCCCCAGCTCCGTTCAGTGAAAAGTAAAAAAGAAAAAAATAATTGCTGCCGTTTTCGACGGCACTTTGCCAACACTTTGCAAAGCAGGGACTGAACCAATTACTGCACTCTATCTACGACCATTGGCCCAGTCAGGAAGTGTAGCCCACGGTTGTGATCAAATCGTGAGTAGGCTAGGCCTAGTGCAGCAGCAGCAGCGGGACAATTCAAGTCATCTGTTAAAAACACTGACAGTAGACTACTAGCCTACTTAACCTCAGTAACAACAGGTGAGTTGATGATGAGTTGGAACATTAATGCTAATAAGATGTTAGAATGTGTCACGAATCATAGCCAAGTGAGCTGCGTTGGGCTGTCCTTAGGTAGGCTCTGACATTGACGTGTGGGGCTGATCAGAAATAATCGGATGCCTGCGGTAACGCTGTTACAAAAATATTTCGATAAAATTTGGGTGAAATGCAAGCATATTATGCACATATCATGGCTCCAATAAAAGTAGGCTAATAGGGCCTAGGCTAGGCTACTTTATATAAAAAACATAATTTGCTGACTGCGTGTGGTTCTTGCCATAGCTGGTCAGGCAGAGGCTGCTTTGCCTGAGTTCTTTGTTACATTGCTCCAGAACTGTTCATCGCAGCGAGATGAAACTTTAATTGCGCGACAGAGCAGAAGTGGGGCTTTCCAACGAGACTAAACTCTTGCCTGTGCGATCAAGTATGAAAAAAAAAATCATGAAATTAAATCAAATTGATTCATATTTATAGTTTACCTGCGCACCCATTACTCTCGTTTGAATTACTCGCGAACCCGTGATCGCATAGATATGGCAAGCATATCAGAAGAAAGAGGAGACACAGGGCTATCTATTGGTACCAAGTATATCGATGCTTCTGGGCTATAAAAACAGACAACGTGACTGCAAAATAACATCATGTACAAAAACCAACTATCGTTTGCATTATCATAATGTACTTTTTTAAAGCATTGGCTTATGGAAAATGATTTGGAGTGGACAACAAACTGACCTGTGTATCAGTGTTGGCTTTACACAATTTATTACCATTATTAAAATAGGCTATCCTAATCTTCAAAACTTTTTGAGTAGTTTTTAAATAGTAGTTTTGATTCCCAAGTGCCACCCCAATAAAAAGTCTGGACCCAGCTGGCCCCCCCTATAAAATAATCCTGGCTACGCCCCTGCTTGTTATAGTCTGGATATCACTGGAAGCATAACAGTCCAAAGTCATGGGCGATCTTGTAGATCAGCAACTCGGTAGACTTTTAACAGCGACCGTTTGTTGGTCCGTAATGCAGAGTTCTTCAACGTTAACGTTAGTCTGCTCAATCCAGACTCCAGGCAGTTGGCATGGCAGCTCACTGGTCAGAAACAGCTCGGCGGCCTCAACAGATCTTTCTCAGAGTAGCTCCAGGTGCTGTCCCGAGAAATCCCCTCGACCAGACAGTGAAGTGCAGCACCGGCTCACAGATGGATGGGAAGGATGTAAGAGGCCCAGGGCAAAAGCTAGCCATAGCAAGCTCCCAGTGGACAGACGTTAACAACATCAACATATATGGCTCTGGTTTCTCCTATAGACTCACTGACTCAACAACAAGGCCAGGCAAATCAGAATTGGGGACTTGTGCAATGTGGATACAGATGAATATGGGAGTCGCCAAAGTCTATTTTATCTGTTTGATCTACTTTATCAGGCTTGTCCAAGGGAATAGCATTTAAGACATGCTGTTTAAGGAGTTGCAAGAGATGGAAATGGAGAATAATTAAGAAGTGTGCTTTTTTCTTCAGATAGTACAAGCAGCACTGGGAAGCAGCTTGCTGCTGTGCACCTAAGTAAACACACACACACACACACACACATAGACACACACTTAGACACACACACACACACACACACACACACACATTACACTGATTCAACATCTTGATATGTCATACTGCTTGTTCCACTCACCAACAGAAAGATCTGCCTTTTCTCAGTTTCTGAAAACGTATTTTTTCTGCTCTTGGGTTTGGCCTTGCTAAGAGTACTTTATACATAATTTAGCATTCGTTGACTCATCAGAGACAGGAAAGGGCAGAGACCTGCGTGTTTGACTGAATACCAAAGGCTCTTGGATCTTGTGGTGAAAATACTCAGTGAATTCTTCGCGTCTCACTGTTTCACCCCAGTCTGCCTAAAGGACAACAGTACATGAGTCCGTACTGTAATGTGCTACCCAAATGTTTTTCCTTTCTTTGTTTTCTGCCTTGTCTTTCTCATTTAAATAGGACAATTCCTCAGTGATTCTGTGTTTTTGATTGACAACTTGCTTCAGTCAGCTTTTGTCTGTGTGGCCATTGCCAAAGGCTAAAAAACACAGATCTCTTAAGAGACTCACAGGCTCACACACCCTCAGGGTGACTGACATAGTAGACAACTTAGTATTGAAGGAGCTCTTCACATCCAACACACACACTTAAGGTCGAGTTTTCATCCACCTACAGATAAACAAGGGAAAGCAGAAGTCTTCTATTTTCATATTTTCCATTTAACCAGTTTTCTATTATGTCGGACATCAGTGCCTGCATTGCGTGTGAAGAATTAAAACAACATAAAGACTTGTTATGAAAACATGGTTCATTACAGGAAATAAGGGTAATTATTTTAGTAATGTAATGTTAATGATGAAAAGCATTTGGGATATTGAATTCTATGGCTTGCAGATGACACATTGTTCTGAAAGAACACTTCTGATCAAGGAACCCTGCTGTTTGAAGTGTTTAATTGGTGTATTTGCATGCTACATCTGCAAACAAACATGGCATTTCATTAAAAGTATGACTGGGTTGTTTGCAAATTAAACATACAGGGTTCTAATTTAAAATGTATCATCTTGTTTCTCCTCAGGGTTCTTTAATCATCCCTCTCTCTCCCCCTCTGTCAGAGTCAGCCTGCAGTACAAAATCATGCTATAGCCCAACTCTGTTAGATCAAAGCCATACCATCTCTTTGATTGTCTCTTGCTCATAGGTCAAAAAACAGCAATTATTACAGTACAAGGGAAAACTGGCTCTGCTTATTGTTTAAAGCAACATTAATCAAACACGCTGAAAAGTGTGCGTGCATGTGTGTATATGTGTGTGTATCTGTTCTCCAAATAAACTCCCCAATTTTCCCACAACACTGCCCCCCAGCGCTGTTCTATGATCTGTCTGATGAAGCCCCAGCAAACAGAGAGCTCTGACATATCAGAAGAGATCCCTTTGTGTAACCATGTCTTTGTGTTTCTTTGAGTATTGAGTGCTTGCTTCTGCTACTCTTCAGCAGGGTTAAGAAATTGGTATAGCTCCAATGTCAACTGCTTGTGAACCTCCACAAAATCCACTGGTTCTGGTTCACTTTTTCTAGCCTGTAAACCAGACTCTCTGACTTCGCAGAGAGTCTGGCCTAGATCCATAGGCAAACGTTTATTTCCGGGTGGGAGGGCACAGTTTGAGGTTTAAAGTCATTGGAGTTCCTTTGAACCGCTTTGAACCAATCACTAACAACCGGCGTTTCGTCATACAGAGACGTTTCTCTGCATCACGCCCATAACAAGCAAGCGTGCATCTTATCAGCAAACAGTCACACATTTCATCTGCGTAACTCTTGCCAAAATGCATCATATGGTGTTTTGTGAATGTACCCAAGTCAAACTTTCATATAAATGCAGTACATCCAAAGCGCCACTTTTAAGCTTGTATATGCATTGTCGTTTGCGGGTGAAATGACCTTTTGAATGGGAATCATATAGGGCCACTACTTTTTTGATACAATCGCGTCAAAATCGCTATTTTTCACTAGCACTAACAAGGCTCAACACAACATGACACTTTGAAGTATCATCAGTGTCCCTACACATGAACTCGAGCATTGAGAACAATTGTTGCCGTACACAGAGTTTACTAAAAGAAAGGTCAACAAGGAAAACAACTCACTTGTTTTTTCTGCTCGCTGCCATCTAAGCATCTTGCAAGGAGTGAGTTGTCCAAAATCTTTTTAGCAAACTATGTGTACACGAACAATGTTCTCAATACTCGTACCATGGCTGTGTAACATATTCGCTCTCAGGGATGCCCTCTGTTTGCTGGTTGGTTTGGCTGCCCAACTGCCAAAGTAAACGAGGGCGAATCTATTCCAGAGACCTATTCCAGATGGAGTACTGTAGGGAAAAGAAATCGAGTGGAAGTAAGTAGGCAGGCAGAGGCCAGGCTACACTTTTTCACCCAGTAAAAAGTATTATGATTGCTGCTGCGCATCACACAGCACAATGTTTGTCAATGTTTTTTCTCTTCTGCTTTTATTTAATGAATTTCTAGTTGATAATGTAACCCAGATGATAAATACCTTAAGAAAATAAATAAATAAATAGTTACATATCATAATTTTGATAAAGTTCATAAGAATTAAGTCGTCATTGATAAAAATATCTAGTGCTGCCGCGATTAGTCGACTTAGTCGACCAAATCGACCGTGAAAATTAGTCGACGGCAAATTTTTTAGTCGAAGAGTCGTTTTACTATTGACCGCCTATTTATTTTTGGTCTCACACGGCTGTAATGTTATATTAACTCTATGTTATTAACTCTTGAAAAGTACAATGACTGTCTTTGGATGTTAAACAGGCTACTAAGACTTTGGCTTTAAGACTATGTTTTAAACCCCACTATGCACGCAAGTGTTAATGCCAGCAGCAAAGCTGCGTGCCTGCCTATTGGCCTGTTTTCAGCGCAATTAATTATTAGGCAGAGCTAAGTGGGGGGAGCTAAGCTAGTAGGTTACGCTAGTCCAGACTCTGACTAATATAGTAGCCTATAGAAATTGAAATAAATGAAGTGAAGTGTCTCACGTTGACAACGCAACGGCGTGTCATTACTGTAATTCATTCATACAAAAAAATGTTAAACCGAACATGCCGCCGCCCGTGATATCAACAATCAAGGTGCGCGTCATTTCCCATGGTCAATAAGTCACGACGCTTATTTTTTTTAGTGTTCAAGCCAACTGATAAAGTGAAGTAACCTATGTGGTAAGACGCGCAAAGTGCCTGTAGCCTACTTGTTTTGAACATGCTGATGTTAGGCTCATTTGCAAAGTCCTCAACTCCTGTCGCCTTTCAAAGTCCAGCGTTTCTCAAACTATGGGCCGCGCGGACCAGCACCGGCCTTAACGTGGACATTGCTGGTCCGGAGCCGCGGAGTGAAATTATTCCCGGGGCTTCGTCTGATAATTTGCTGCGCAATTGATCAAGGAACCGCGGACCAACAGAAAAAGAAAACAAACTTTTATGCAATCAGTATGAATTACTTGCTAATTTGGTGTCATCAAACATAGAGGCATACAATTAAATGGTGGTATGAACGTTCATTCAATGCGCGAGAGAAAATGAAACCATTTGATAACGTTGGTAGCAAATCTCCAATTCAACCTATTGGAAAGCTATTTAATTATGAAACTACATTTAATAGAACAATGTGGATTTATGCAACTTCCATAAAAACAGAGCACAGACTATAATATACTATCTAGAGTATTGTATAGTCCAATTTGAATAACGTGGCCAAAAGCTTGTGGCATAATTAAATATGTAAATATTCTTTCCATTTGCCTACCAGTATATGATGCTTGCATGAGGGAAACATCCCAAAACGATGACACCCATATAATTGCTGTTGTTTTGAGAAGTATTTATCATGCAACCATGCAAAAGCAATGGAACTATTCTAATTATATTTTACATTAGTAAAGCAGTCCTCTGATGTGCATGTTTTCAAACTTTTTGTGAACAATGTTAGCACTTTAAACACTGGCTGCTTTGAAGTGCATGTATAACAATATAGCATAACAATAATAATTGTGATGTGATATAATGATAATTTGAAGGGGGGTGGGTTCATGTAGGTGGGCCCTATGACCCCAAAGTATGCCATGACCGGGCCTCAGGTCAAAGAAGTTGTCTATGTCGATGGCAACACTGGCATACAAATAAAGTCTATCAAAGGTCTGACATTACTGTAGATCTGAAGGTAGCATTTTAAATGGGTGTTTTTTTTTAATACATAATGTTTTTGAACAGTTTAATTACAGTAATACAGCTTCTAACAAAAGTAGGGTGATATATATTTTACTTTTCCCTTTAGTTGAGTTCAAAATAAAACGTACACAACAAAATAACAAACACTTGATTTAAAAAAAAAATAGTCGTTTAGATTAGTCGACTAATCGAAAAATTAGTCGAAAGATTAGTCGTTAGAAAATTAGTCGTTAGTGGCAGCACTAATATTATCTCATAATTACGAGATAATTACGAGATAATTATGATGACACATTTCCCATTCTGCCCCCACTTGTGTGTAGCAATGACATGGTCTAGCTAGCTACATTAGAGAAGATAGACCTAAGTTTCCCAAGAGAAAGTCTGAAGCTGAAGTTCCTTTCAAACCTTTACTTAGGATTCACTGTAAAACTAAGCAGACCAACAGAATACATTTCAGTTATTTCCTTCGATGTTTTGTTTAAGAGCAATCATGTAGACCAGTGTTTCCCAAACTTTTTTTCTGGGGACCCACTTTTTAAAAATGACAGACCATCACGAAACCATTTCACTTCAGATCTAACATGCAACCACCAATATTAGGGGTTTGCACGGCGTGTCATCAGATTTGGACGTTGCCATATCGGAGATACTCACCTCATTAGAAAGCATTAGGCACTGAAGTAAATCCCTAACATCGTCAAGGAAAATGGTTAATTATTGCCGTGTTTTAGGTTGTACCAATACTGTAGGTCAGACTGAGAAAAACATCTGGTGTAGGTATCAACTTCCAAAAGTTATTAGAAAACCAGGGAGAAAGGAGAATAATGCCAGAAGTTATCAGAGGAAGGAGGGCGCTTGTGGTTGAACTTGGTACTTCGTCTCCCTCACCCAACTCATATGGATCTGCGCTGCCAATAAACTGTAATTTCTCGAAACATTGCGCATTTTCTTGTGGTCCAAGTCCTGCCCTATATGCCTTTGCATCTTAGCCGCATTTTGATGAGCTTTTTTGTTGTTTAGACATGGCTATCGATGGCTACAATCACGTAAGATATCCAAAGTGCATAATACTCCATTGTACTTCATTCACCGAGTATCGCCAATATGGCCGCGCGTGCTGGGTTACCATGGTTACCGGCCAGAACGTGACGTCCGTGCAAACCCCTAATAGAGCTGCACAGTCCCGCCCACAGCCGATGCCGGATGTAAAAATTCAATGCAATTTCTCCATTGTGGTAGACTTAAAACCAGCTACGGCTGTACTAAGCGATTGTATATGCTCCTATAGACACCAAGAGTTCATGGGGCACTAACCTTGTTTTGAGATAAATGCCTTTTATTCGCGATCTCTTGGATAAGTACTTCATTACCCACAATCCTGAACAATCCCACAGTGATGCCTCTGATTGGTGGAAAGGCCGTTATGGTCATAGTTTGAAACTTTCTCTGCGAAAAATATTGACAAAGATGGCGGAGTTTTTTACTGCCTATGGCGAAAATCTTAATGTGATTAAAAACTTTCTTGACGAATATTGGTACTTGTATCAACAAGGATTGGGGTTTATACATCACACGAACTGAGTCAGGGCCAATACACTATCAAATAGACCACTGTAAATGTTAGTTTAAACACTCAGCCCGACTGAGCAGTGATGACAGCATAGGATGAGTCAGGTAATGTTATGAAGCACTGCCGTTAACCGCTTTCACACACACACGATATAAAATACACGATGATAAATATAAAATTCAATATCAAAACACTATTATTTACACGATTACTCCTGAAATAACTGCTATTAACTGCACATTCACTATATAAAAATCAGTTTGGAGGAAAGGGTTCGAGTGCTGTCGCCGGTTGGAAATGATTTAAATGGCAAAATAAATCGCGCCGATTTTGCCTATATTATTCAGTGAGGCGCGGTGGTTTATGGGATGAGTAGTTCCTTCGCTCGGAAATGAAAATATGTACACAGTCTTGTACCTTTGACTTTTTTTGGATTTTCTCTTCGTTTTTTCACTCGAAATGATATGTTATGATGTTAATCGTATAATGTTATGAGTTATGCCGTAGCTGGTTAGCCTAAGACATGCTGTAAAACTCTTTAGATACGGATTTTTCGAAACGTCAATGGGACAAATGAATGGGAATCTTACATCCGGCACCTAACCGCATTTTGGCTGTGGGTGGGACTGTGCAGCTCTATAGAGCGGCATAACTCCTAAGCATACAACATATCATTTCGAGTGAAAAAAGAGACACTGTCATGAACATGTCATAATCATTATAAACAAGTCATAAACATTTATGACATAACGCTTCTGTCACTCACTTCTGTCAAGTGTCATTCGGTTTTTGTCATGACAAGTTAGGGTTAATGTAATTTGTCTTTTGTCGGGAGCGTGCCTATGTTCCCACAGCCCTATGTTCCCTTACCCTAACCTTAGAAATGTGGGACATTGGGCTGTGGGAACATAGGGCTGACCCCTTTTTGACCCCGTCATGACAAGTTAGTGTTAGGGTTATAACAGTGTCATGTCTCTTATGTAGATACCTTCAAGTAAAGTGTTACCCTTTTTTTTTTTCACTTGGGCATGTCTCCATCGCCTCCGACTCAGTAGTTCGGTCTCAGGACAAACTACCTGTGGTAGAGATCCATCTGGCCGCCCCATGAGTAGGCTGGGTCGGCGTCAGCTACGTCAGCGGAGACATACCCTAATGGTTTTGAATTGAGAATAAGCTCCACTTCCAGAAGGACCGTTAGTAGGACTTCCTCTGGTACTGATTGATTCCCCAAAATGGCGTGAAGTGCAGACTTGACGGAGCGAACCTCCCTTTCCCACACACCACCGAAATGTGGGTCAGCTGGGGGATTGAACCTGAAAGCTATTTTCTGACGGGCAAGCTGTTTCTGTAACTCAGGGGCCATTCCTTCAGGTCTCTCGCAGCTCCCGTTCCCCACCTTTGAAATTGGTGCCTTGGTCAGACCACAATTCAGCAGGCGTGCCACGGCGAGCTATGAAACGTCTCAAAGCCATGAGAAAGGAATCGGCATCTATGTGACTAAGTAGATCCAGGTGAACAGCTCTCATGGTCATACACTTAAAGATGATGCCCCAGCGTTTCTCAGTGCGTCTACTTATCTTAATTAAGAATGGGCCAAAACAATCTACTCCTGTTGAATAGAATGCTGGCTTATAGAGACGAAAGCGAGCAGATGGCAGGTCAGCCATTTTGGGATTAGTGGGCTTTGCTCTCCAACGATGACACTCGGGGTAGCTGTACTGATGCTTGCGTATAGCTTCCCATCCACGAAGAATCCAGAATGATCGGCGCATCTCAGCAAAGACGTGTTCTGGTCCTGGGTGGTGCAATCGACTGTCATAGTCACTAATGACCAGTCGTGTGGTGGGGTGTGAGGCATCCAAGACCACAGGATGTACCGTTGCGTTGTCCAGGACTTCAGATCGTCTCAGCCTACCACCAACCCGAATCAGCTCAGCAGTCTTATCCATTTCAGGCGACATTGTGAGCAGTCAACTCTTAGAGGACACTGGTTTTCCAGCCATCAGGTTCTGATAGTCCTCTGAAAATGAATCCTGCTGTGCAAGCTTTAGTATAAGGGTCTCTGCTTGGCTGTAGCTCTCGGCACTTGGTGGAATGCTAGAGTCTATGAGTGCCTGTAACTCCTGTGCCTTGGTATCAAGGAGATCTTGCCAGGAGTTATAGGTCTGACTGTCCAGATTGGGAACTACTAAAGAAGTTGTGGCAGATCCACAAAAGTCTGATTTACGCAGCAAGCTGAGCAGCAACTAAAGCACCACACAGTTCCAACTGGGGGATGGAATGGAGCCGTTTAGGGGACACCCGAGACCGCGCTACTATGAAGGACAGGTAAGCTTGACTATGAGGATCAACGCACCTTAGGTAAGCCACTGCTCCATATGCTTGTTCAGATGCATCAGAGAATATGTGGATCTCCCGGCTGATCTTACTCTGCAGTGGCTGGGACATAAGCTCTGGGGAAGTTGACACAAGATAGAAGCTGTAGCTCTTCCTCCCATGTGCGCCATGCCTGTAGAAGATCCTGAGGCAAGTTTGAGTCATCCCAGCCCCGCTGACAGTCCCACAGGTGTTTGATAATGATCTTCGCTCGGGTGGTGTAAGGTAACAGGAAGCCCAACGGGTCATACTGGGTTGCCACAACCTTATAGATGTTTCTCAAGGTATGTACCTCATAGATCACGGGTCGATGCTTATAACCCAGGGTGTCAGCTCGCCAGTCCCAACTGAGTCCTAGAGTGGATTCGAGAGTATCTGTTTTATCTTGAGCTAGCCAAAGCTCTAGACTGTCAGATCGAACCTCCTGAGGTAGGTGATTTACGACAGCAGGGATGTTACAGGCCCACTGGCGAATATCGAAGCCGGCAGAGGCCAGAAACTTCCGCAGGTCATCCACAAGAGCTTTGGCTTCTTCTGGTGTTCGCACACTCTGCAGGCAGTTGTCGACATAAAAACACTGCTCAACTGAGAATCTCACCCTATCACCTTCTTGGGTATGGTCGACAACATGGCGCTGCAGAGCATAAGTCGCGCAACACAGACTACAGGTGCAGGCAGTTGTCGACATAAAAACACTGCTCAACTGAGAATCTCACCCTATCACCTTCTTGGGTATGGTCGACAACATGGCGCTGCAGAGCATAAGTCGCGCAACACAGACTACAGGTAGTCCCAAAGGGTAACACCAGCCATTCATACACTCTGGGGGATTGATCCACCTCCACACGAAACGCAATAGGGGACAATCACTTGGGAGCAGGCGCACCTGGTGAAACATTCCTTTGATGTCTCCACTCACCGCTACTGGATGTTCCCGAAATCTTAACAGGAGTGAGGCTCCCAGTGTAGGGCCTGGCAGGAGGTACTGGTTTAAACTCTGGCCTTGCATCTGGTGGGAACAATTAAAGACGATGCGGTACTTGTTGTTATGGCTGACAAGATGATGGGGAATATACCAGCATTCACCATCTGGGTTTGTCTCCTCTTGAACTTCTTGCACAATTCCTGCCTTTATTAGCTTCTCCATCTCCATCTTATAGTCTTCAGCTCGCAGGGGATCCCTCATTAGACGCCTTTACGTGCTGCGCAGGTTAGGCATTACTGACTCCTTAGAGACATTCAGATGCGGCATGTTGCTGTGACGCAGTAAAGGCGTTGCATATCGAAGGACACCTTCAACCTCAACCACTGTCGCGAACAGTGTGCGGCCAGCAGTTTAAGCGCCTCTTGATCTTGTTTGGACCTGGTCACCTCTTTCTCCTTTCCATGTGGCACAGTGTCCAACTGCCAAAGTCTCTGAACATGTTTGAACAACTCATCAGCTTGTTAGGTCATGGCTGAAGTGAACAGACATTGCTGTGCGGGAACTGGCCGCCCCATGAACTTGACAGGCCCCTGGAGAGCCCATCCCAGTCTGGTGTGAATGGCGGCAGGCCCACCTGGTGGACCAAGTCTGACTGTCTCAACAGGGGTGATCAGATGAGGCTGGTCAGATCCGATAAGGAGTAGTGGCTGAGCATCGTTCAGAGGTTGGATAGGGAGATCAGTTAAGTGCCTATATTTCTTCCATAGATGCTCTAAAGGGTAAGAATGTTGCGCTAAAATGAGGCGCTCAGCTGTGAAGGCATTAGCTATTGAATAGCTCAGCTGAGGTTTGGCTGGTGGAGAAACTCTGAAAGACACCGAGAAACCATGCAGTAATTGAATGTCCTGCCGGACTGTGCGCAGGGGGAGGGTTTCTGGGGTCCCTTGGATACCCAGTGACTTTGCTGCAGCTGGTAGAAGCATGGTCCTTTCTGACCCATCATCAAGTACTGCATAAGTATCCAAAGTCTGGCTTCCATAATGCACCAGAACAGGCACCACTTTCAACATGACTGGACTCCCAGTGGCCGGTCTGTCCAAGTAAAGTGTGCTGGAAGCAGGGCTAGTAATGCACTGCTCTTCTTTACTTCTGGGGTTTGCGGCTGCTTTTACAAGTCTGGCATTTATCTCATGGAGGGCCTGAAGATGCCTTCCCTGACAGAGACCGCGTGGTTTCTTAAGATTGCACTGAGCAGCTTGATGGGATCTGGTGCAACGCCAGCAGCGCTTGTTGTCTTGAATCCACTTCTTCAACTGGTCTGTGGATAGCTTTGCTATGGCGTTGCATTGGCCAAGGAAATGTTTGTACATTATTATTACAGTAGGGACAGTAGGCCTTTGCTTTGAGTTTCCCAGTTCCTTGCTTCACAGGCCGCTGTTCATCATGTGAGTCTTCTGCAGAGGCACCAGCTCCGAGCAGTATATTAGTAGCTTGCTTACTCGGTTTATCTTTAGTGCCCTTGACGGAGACATGGTGGTCAAAACTCTGGCACCATGATTCATAGTGCAGCCAATCTCGTACAATCTCACATAACTCGTGCAAAGATGGTGTGGCTCCAGAATGTTGCAGGGTATAGCGGCGAAAGTCTGCCCGGTGTTCTGATGGGAGTTTGGTCAACAACCATGCGACATGTGATCTGCACTGCAACTTGACATCTCATTCTGGCCCCAAGGTCTTTAACAGGCCCACCTGTGACTGAACCTGCAGGGCATACCTCTGAAATGCAGCAGTGTCCCCATGTCTCACATCGGGTGCATCCAGGACACTTGCTATTTTCCTCAAGGCCAGCTGGTGGGGCTGATCATATTTCTCATGAAGAGCAGCCTTAGTGTCTGTGTATGGCATTGGGGAATTCAAGTAAGCATCCGCTATTAGCCGGGCCTCATCCAACTTCAAATGGTCCACTAATATTTGATATTTGAACAGTTCAGTCGCATCCGGTGGTAGCAGGTTTTCCAGGGCTATCCGGAGCCGGGCGAACTCACTGGGGTCTGGTCGGATGAATTTTGGGATAGTAGGTTTAGGACCTCTATAGGTGAGAGTAGCTGGTGTATGATTAAGATAAGGTGAGGGTAATGGCGGAGAATGCGTATCTGGTCTCACAGATGCTGGTTGAGGAACACGAGATGGTAATTGCTGCCTGACACTGCTTGGAGATGAAAACTGGGGAGCAGCTGGAAGCTGGAACTGTGGTGCAGCAGCTCGTTGGGCCGGCTTTGGCCACACAGGTTGTGGTGCAGCATATCCTTGGGCTGGGGTAGTGGATGAATAAGGGGGAATATTGTTCCCTGACTGAGGCCTATAATGCTGAGGAAAATGTCTTAATGGAGGGTGGTCCCTGGCGGCGGCTCCCTGGTCCTCTAACTCCAAACTATGACCGTATACATGAAAGCCCCCATCGGGCTTTGGATAACGTGGAGTGTCAAGTACATACTCTCTCTCATTTGGTGCTATCCTTGATTGCGTATAACCCTGTGCTGAGGGGAAAGGTGGAGGTACTCTGGATGCTTGTTGTGGCACATAGGGGCTATGACTCATGTCTGGGTAATAGCCAGTACTGATATCAACCTTCAATGCACGGGCCACGTCAATCATTTCTCTTATCTCTGTACGAACTTCTCTAAGTGCCATCAGGTCAGCCTGCAGAGCATGCTGGGCTTGTAGCAGTCTAGCATTCTCTTGTTGAACGGCCCTGACCCTGTCTTGTGTGTGATACTCTGGATACATCCCCAGTTGGGGTGATGAAGCATTCTCAGTGGCAAACTCACCAGGATCTCTCCCAACTCGTGGTGGGGCTAGCTGTGATGCTGAGCAGCATCCCCATGGGTCTTTCTTGGGTCAATCTGTGGTAAGTCAGGAGGGAAAAACTTGGTATCACCCTCTTATGAGAGTGGACAATCACTCTCCGGTGATGTTGGCCTCCTAGACTGGTCCCTCTCTCCATGACCGACATAGGCGACGTGAAAGTCTTGGAATCTGGGAGGTGGGTGTGTCTGACGCTTGGACCGGGCACCCGTCTCCATGTGCTGTTCCATCTTTTCAGGAATCAATACAACCACTCCGGCTCGAAGGACCAATGTTTGGAAGGATTAGGACTGTATCTCTGACTAAATGTGGTTGTAAAGACTCCGGTGTGTCAGTCAAAACACAATTGATGAGGAGACAGGATTTTGGAGTTACGTTTCTTTTACCTCCGAATGCAATGTAGTCTGTAATACACAGAAAGTAACCAAAAGGCAAATTACAATCAGGGTGTTATGAAATACAAAGGCAATGTACCATAAATTGGATACACATTGTACACCAAACATAAAATTGACATGGCAGACAGCCAATGACTTTACTAAGAGCACCCTCTACTGGTCGCTCAAACACAACCATGAAACAGTGTAATGGCTGCTATATGCAAGGGCAAGTACTATCACATGTCTACTTAGAAATTACGGTTAAACTAACAATTATACAGTTCCAAACTATACAATATATCTCTACAATTTCGCTAGCAGACAACAATAGAAAGGAGATGCCAACACACTGCAAGAAAACCCGCGGCTTTATGCATTTAATCTCCGTCTGTTAATCACGCATTTCTCCCTAACCTCCGCGATTATAATTAAATTACTGCCTGCACATTTACCTCGCGGTTAACATCATCGTTCACAATAGCACTTTAGAACATTCATTACTTACATTATGTCATGCACTAGCACTCGTGGCAACTTCAATATTACAAGCAGGAAACTTCTCTGTGTAACCTTTCTCTGCATAAAACTGACCAAACTAACGTTCCCCTTCTTCTTCACTGTCTGCGCAATGAACATGTGACTCAGCATCTACCAATCGGTCATGGCTACGTATTAAAGACATAGTCACACGACTTACGCATAATAAATGAACATATTAATATAAATTAGGGACCATAGTTATAATGCAAATATTAACTGTATTAGTCCAAGGAGCCTTTTCTACAATCTCATATGAGATAACCTGATTATTATTTTTTTTGTGATGTGAATGCAATGCGCCACCGTAATCAGCTGCTCCAACTAGACAAGGAAATAGTTAGGGTTTAAGTATCCTTCCAGGCTGACAGGAGATGGTGTTGGTCATCCCATCTCACGCGGACTACACTGAATCAGACTCTGATTAGTGGCAACCTGGCAATCCGGAGCAGATAGCTACTGACACAGCCATGCAGAACAGTAAAACACTGCAAAGTCATAATATTCCTGCTTATCTCTAAATACAGTCACACAGAGATATACACAGGGACAGTACAGATATCATACAGTCATTACATAGAATCATACTTTTAGTATCAAAGTGACCCACTAATGAGAAATGCAGAACATTAAACCACATATTGGAATATTGGACATAATGTTCTATTCCACTTTCTCTCACACCGGAATTCTCCTTTCAGCTTTTTTTTTGAGAAAAGAACAAAGAATGGCACTGGAGTCATTCCTAAAAAAGAAAGATTGGTTGTAGCACTATACTATTGCGTGTAGAGTGAATTCGAAAGACAACCGTTTATCTCGGCCCTCGGATTGAGCCCTGCCAATGATGTGTTCCCAGACCCAACATCTTGCTGTGGGTCTGTCTTGTCAGGCTATAGCCACCCGCATTAATTGCAAGTCACTAATGCTTGCATACAAAGTGATTGCTGGGTCTGCACCCTCTTACTTGAGAGCTTATATAATCCTTTGGTTGTGGAGGTATTCAACATTTATTGTGGGCATGTCATGTTGAGCAGGTAACCCGAAAATTGGCCTGACATTGCTTGTTAAAGTCACAAAAATAAATTTTCAACTTGACAACTACCCTAGAACTTTAGCTAAGGGTCCCTTCTAACTAGAAAAATAGGTACCCAAACATTCTCTGAACAGAAGCCCTTTTCAGAATTGGCCCCCTGATTAAAATGTTAATGTTACTTGTTCACCTTCTGAAGTGATGAAACCATACAACCTTTCTTTGCTTGGACCCCATGATTGCTGCTTGCGGCTGTATGTAAACTTACAGTGTATACCATTACTGCCCTGATGTAAATGTTGATGCTTGTAGGCCTATTTGTAACATCTACTATACATTTAGTAATGTTTTCAAAAATAACAATAAAAACTTTGTAAATAAAGGTCAAGTTTACACAAAATGTCATATTGTTGCATTTGAATAGTGCATGTGCATGACATGTACACAAATGTAGCACAAGAAGCCAATTGATACAGTAAGTCATATTCATCCTCACTGGACATGTTTTAATATTGCAGAGCATAACCCATCAGTGTGCTACATCCATAAACTATAATTCCTTACATTTGCACACATAATCACTCTCAAGATGTACCCGCTTTTCTTGGAACAAAAAATATCTTGTTATTTCACTTAGTTTGTGCTCATTCTCTCATTTTGCGCCACATATTCTGCAACACTATGCAGTATGTCTAGTTTAATTGCACATATTTCAGTTCCATACATCTAGTACTCTGTGAATTCTGTCCACCCTATCTTAATTTCTTCCTATCTATTACATCAGGGTTCACACAGGTCTGCTGTCTACACATTTACATAATAAAAAAATGCTGATTGACATTGACATTATTTTAGCTTTATCAAATAATGAAATTAAATTGAAAATGTTTAATGCAGAAACAGTGTCTTAGGGGAACGTTTTTCTCACTTTTAAAGAGAAGCCTGTCATTACAAAATGTGGGAACCATTGGCTAGTGCAGTGTTTCTCAAAGTGTGGTCCAGGGACCATTGGTGGTCCGTAAGCTATCCCAAGTGGTCCACGAGCAGAGTGGTATATAATATAGATGAGTTGTTTGCAATATTGAACCAAAGTCAAAGTCTGCTTTATTGTCAATTTCTTCACATGTCAAGACATACAAAGAGATTGAAATTACGTTTCCCACTATCCCATGGTGGAGACAAGACATATTTTACCAATTAGGTCCACAGACAAACATAACATTCAAGTAAACAATATAAAAAGTAAAAATAAGAAGGCACATACAATGAAGAAAATAAGAGCAGCAAAATTTGAGTTGAAAATGTGCAATTGTGCATACAGTAGACAGTCAATATAATAGTGCAAAAGTCAGGCCAATAAATGGCTGAGGTAGTTCTGTTTGACCTAAGTATGCAAGTGCCATAGTGGTGCACGTTATGTAAGAGCAGCAGAAGTGTGTTCAGAAGTGTTTTCAGGACAACAGGACAACAACAACAAGTTGCAAAGTGTGCAAGTGTACAAGTGGAGTAGTGCAAGTGGAGTAGTGCAAGGCAGCCATTGTGGGTCCAAAGTCCAGGATGTTATGTAGCTGAGGGTGGAGGGGGGAGAGAGTTCAGCATCCTAACAGCCTGGTGTATGAAGCTGTTGGTGAGTCTGGTGGTGCGGGAGCGCAGGCTTCTGTACCTCTTCCCAGAGGGCAGTTGATCAAACAAATTGTGAGCGGGGTGACTTCCATCACTCACAATTGTGGTCGCCTTGCGGTGGAAGGTGTAAATGTCCAATAATCCTTCCAGCTGTGTTCACTATGCGCTGCAGGGCTTTCCTGTTGTATTCAGTGCAGCTTCCGCCCCACACAGCGATACAGCTGGAGAGGATGCTCTCAATGGTGCCTCGGTAGAATGTGGTCATGATGGCTGGTGGAGCACTTGCTCGCCTGAGTTTCCGCAGGAAGTACAGGCGGCGCTGAGCTTTCTTCGCCAGTGATGCAGGAGGTCCAGGAGAGGTGGTGGTCCAGGAGAGGTCTTCACTGATGTGCACCCCCAGGAATTTGGTGCTGCTCACTCTCTCCACCACAGCACCGTCGATGGTTAGTGGCAGGTGTTGGGTGTGACCTCTCCGGAAGTCAACAACAATCTCCTTGGTCTTGCTGACGTTCAGCAGGAGGTTGTTGTCCATGCACCACGTGGTCAGAAGGTCGACCTCCAACCTGTATTGACTCTCGTCGCCCTTGGTGATGAGACCTACCAGAGTTGTGTCGTCAGCAAATTTCACTATGTGGTTGTTGCTGTAGGTTGCAGTGCAGTCATGCGTCAGCAGGGTGAAGAGCAGCGGACTGAGCACGCAACCTTGAGGGGCCCCCGTGCTCAGTGTGATGCTGCTTGAGATATTATTGCCAACACGTACTACTTGAGGCCTCTGACAGAGGAAGTCCAGTAGCCAGTTGCAGAGGTAGATACTGAGTCCCAGTTTGTCAAGTTTGCAGATGAGTTATTGTGGTATTATGGTGTTGAATGCAGAACTGAAGTCTATAAACAGCAATCTCACATATGAGTCTCTTTTTTCCAGGTGGGTGAGGGCTGGGTGGAGGGCAGAGCAGATTGCATCCTCTGTGGACCGTTTGGCTCGGTATGCAAACTGGAAGGGGTCCAGGGTGGGGGGGGGGAGAATGGATTTGATGTGTGACATGACAAGTTGCTCAAAGCACTTCATGATGATGGGTGTCAGTGCCACGGGGCGGTAGTCATTGAAGCAGGATGGAGCAGTTTTCTTCGGCACAGGTATGATGGTGGCAGCTTTGAAACATGATGGGACGATGGCTTGCTTCAGGGAAGTGTTAAAGATGTCTGTGAAGACATCCTTAAGCTCCTCAGTGCAGTCCTTCAGCGCACGACCTGGGATGTTGTCTGGGCCTGCTGCCTTTCGGGTGTTGATAGCAGCAAGTGTCCTTTTCACGCTGTCGGCAGAGAGGCACAGGGGCTGCTCGTGTGGAGGGGGAGGGGTCTTCTGTGGGCAAGTGCTGTTTTGTGCTTCAAAGCGAGCAAAGAAGCGGTTCAGATTGTTGAGCAGAGGGATGTTGCTCTCAAAGCTCTGTGGCGCGGGCTCGTAGTCCGTGATGGCCTGAATGCCCTGCCATAGGCTTTGTGCGTTCCTGCTGTCTTTGATGTGAGTGGTTATCTTGTGAGTGTATTCCTTCTTTGCTTCCTTGATGCCACGGGACAGGTTGGCTCTCGCTGTTCTCATGCCAGCTTCATCCCCAGCTCTGTAGGCTTTGTCTCTGGCCCTCAGCAGCCTGAGGACATCCCCTGTCAGCCATGGCTTCCAGTTAGCCCGAGTGATGATGTCTTTTGTGTGGGTCACATCATTAATGCACTTGGTGATGTAAGAGGTTACAGTGTCTGTATACTCCTCTATGTCTGTCTGGTTGTTGTAAGAGGCTGCCTGCTTAAAGCCTGTGTTGCAGGTTAACCACCACTGTTGATTAATGGGTACATAAAGCACTCAATCTATGTATATCATTTTTAAAAATGTCTCCAAATGGTGTTAAATGCCAGTTTTTGTTGTTTTTAGCATTAGCAGGTTTTTTGTACGCAATTCGGTGATGACGTCACTTTGGGGACTACTTGATCTGCGCTTCATTCATTTCAATGCATTTCAATGGAGATCTCGGTTACACTTTCAACATAAAGTTTGTATATTTACACTTCGAATTTCGTCACAGCATTTATATCACAGCTACCCTATGATCTACCAATGGTAATAACGGTGCCTGATATCAATTTAGTAATTTTTCTGAATTTCGGGAGGTCTCGTTTTGGAGGGTATGTTTTACATTCATTCCTATGGGAAACGGTTGCGGTTACACTTTCAACATAACGTTTGTATATTTACACTTCGAATTTCGTTACAGCATTTATATGAAAACGACCCTATGGTCTAACAAAGATAACAATGTCTTCTGATTTTAGTTTAATGCAATTTTCTGAATTTGAGAGGCCTCGTTATGAGGCTACATTTAATGCACCTATTCAGTTCAATGTATTATGCTTATAACATTACGACACTTTTTTTGTTACTGTCAGTGAACAGCACCGAATGAAAGTCAACATTTTCTTTATATCTAGTGATAGTGATCATGTCGTTAGTTCAGATAAGTAGGATAAGTAGGCTACCGGGAAAACTTAGTCAGAAGATCAGAATATGAAGCATCATGATAGCTAGCTGGGCTAACTTTTTAGTCCCACCTGTGAGCCACCCCAGTTACTTAGCTTCTAGCCGCCGCCAATTAGGCTGGTCGTGTCTTCAGCATGAATATTTTCGAAAACTACTGCTCGTGATTGATTGCCATTGACATCGTCAGGGTATGGCTTACCAAAGAGGGAGATAATATGGGCAAGTCGCAGTTTTGCAGGTGCTTGTGTGGGCTGTGCCGTCCCGATGGAAACTGTGGTGGAGAGCTGCAGTAACTAGGGAAGCGAGTGCATTTTGGCCGCTGCTCGAGGAGCTCCCCTGTGACCAGCATATGACATGATCTATCTAGCTTTCTATCTACCTGTCTATATACATATCTAGGCTATCTATAGCCTATCTATTTATCTATAATCTGCGCTATCTACTGCTGAACAATCCCTTACTCGTCTCTCTTTACTCCTCTCTCGTTACTCTCAAGGGTCTCAAGGTGGGCTTTGGTCTGTAGTCTCCCCAAGGTGACGTAATGCAATGCATTGTGGGGCAAAGGAGAATCACTTCAAACGCTGTGAAATAGTAGCTGCTTTTTCTTATTATATTCCGTTTTGTGATATCCAACAACATCAAATACAATGGATAACAGTTTAAATGTTTATTATCAACAAGCAAATTGTGCAAATTCGTTGGAAAATGAACCCTGCAACACGGCCTTTAAAGATTTCCCAGTCTGTTGTGTCAAAGCAGTCTTGAAGAGCATCAGAGGCTCCCTCAGGCCACACTTTTACCTGCTTGTGAACCGGTTTGTTTGCTTTCACTCTTTGTCTGTATGTGGGCATTAGCATAACACTGATATGGTCAGAAAGAAGAAACCAACTTGTAAATTCAAACAGTTCTGCAACACTGCCTATGTAAGCTACGCCAGTTTAAATCATATGAATCCTCTGACACAATTACCACCGCAAAAAAAAAATAAGCAAAGTGGTTCTGTAGGTAGGCCTATTGTGTAATATACTTGAAATAGGTCTACTCTTTTTTTTAGCTAGGTGGTCCGTGAGTTTTTTTTTTTATTTATTGGTTAAGTGGTCCTTGGTCTGAAAAAGTTTGAGAAACACTGGGCTAGTGTGATCTTGCTTTATTTGAATGTCTTTTGTATGCACTGTGTATTTCCAGGAAAGATCAAATTTATGCAGTCTGTGAACTGGTGTACCTTTTTGTGAAGAGTTCATATACATTACTTTATTTTATATGCCCTTTTATAACATGATATTTCTTAAAATAAATCTTAGCCAATGTCAGTTTCAATGGGCTGCAAAACCAGTGTGGATATGACTTAGTCAGTTTCATGTCCTTTTAGGTACCTTACACCTTACCTCAGCATGACCTAAGCACCTAAGAGTTATCACTGAGCTGGAATGTTGGGATGATCTCCTCAGAATGTTGGCTGTATTTGTTTTTCATTATTAGCTTTAAATGCTGCAGCTGTACCTTTTGTACAGGACATGAGCACCAGGAACTGGCTCATCGGTTTGTGAGCAACTATTGAAAGTTATTGAAAATATATATTTTTTTAAATGTTGAGAGATGTCTTTCTCTTGACTTACAGAGCACAGAGTTGGACTTCATTATCCACTGAGAATTGCAACAGATAGGTAATGATGCCAGCCAGTTCTGGGCATGGGTTCTGGCGGGGGCTGGCTGGTCGCATAGACAGCATAAGAACACCAGATGGTACAGGGTGGTACACAGCACCACTTTCAGTGAGGAGCTGATACTTCCAGAGGTTATGGTGACATTTTGAGGGATCATTTCTAATACAGCCCAACCTTGCTCTTTTTTTCTGACTGCATTTTCGTAAGTGTCATAATGAACCCTGCCAATCAGCACAACATTTGTGTGATGGCACTTGGTCATATCAGTGGAAGACGGTTGATATTTCTGGTTAGATGCCCACTGTATGTGTCTGTGATTGTTGAAAAAGTTAATAAAATATCTGTCCAGATGTGCGCACACATCTGTACAGATCATTTATAACAACAAGGTCAGAGGAGGGTTGTGAGCATCAGAATCTTTTATGGGTTCGTAGGAGGAAGGCAGAAAGTAAAAAAAAGACTTTGTTGTTTTGGATTTATGAGGGCTGTTGAAGAATATTGCTGCTGCACCTCTGAACTCTCTCCTCCGTCACTGTCTTAATCCCATTTCCATTTGAGTGGAGAAAACAAGGATTTGTTCATATCTTTGTTTCTACATCTAGGGACTGTTGACTGTAGGTACCGAGATTGGATCCTTTTAGCTCAGTGAATATGGCTTTCTGTTCAGTCATGATTAGGCTTCGACACAATAAAACACTCATTCTGTTTGTCCATTGGTGCAGTTTTGGCATTTCCTATGCTCTGTGTGGTGCCCAGGCCAGTAGAGATGAGATTTTTCCTATTTTCTTTCCACGTGTTGCCTTCTAATGCAACAGTATTGTGTAGGGCCATTTCTTCCCCTCAAGCTTGACTGAAAATCAAAGGGCTTGCTGCCAGTGCAATGTGATTCGCACACCCGCAAAAGAACATCTAGCTCATTTCCACATGGGAGGACAAACAGTTACAAGCTCTTACAACTCAAGACTGCTCCAACTCAAGGACATGAATGTAAAATGCACCTGAAACTAATTGCCCCATGTGAGTGTGTGTCTATGTTTGAACACATATAATTGCATGCACCTGTATTTATAGTGACCATCCTGGGCTTATGGAGATGGTGTTATGAAGCGCAGGCAGTAATGGATTATTTATGATTATTAAGCTATGCGTATCAACCTTCATTTGAATTTCAGCAATCAATGCTCTGTAGGGGCATGATAGAGTCAATGTGACCTTCATTCTTAACTCCTGTGAGGACTCTAACAATCATCCAGTTGCATTAATAAATGTGTGTTCTTGTGACATGCATGTCTACTTTTGCCAATAAGTCCGCTAGAAAAGCTGACCAATTCTAAACATGCTACTGTGTTCTGTGCATTTATTAGTTGAGCTTTTCTGTGTGACGTGTAACCCCTTTAGAGAGAGTAATAGCTTAAACCCTATGGAGTCGTAGCCTCATTACTAATCCCTCTGAAGGTTTACAGAGATTGTGGCAGTCAATCAGCTGGACATAGCTAACTACTGACTCCAGAACCGTTCTGGCCGCAGTGTGGTGCAGATTTGGAGGACTAACTGTTCCAGAGGACCTTGGGAGTCTGTCTTTTCCTCCTCCTTATTACGTGTGCCCTTGCCAATTTGGCATTCACATTATTTTCATCCATCTTTGGGATGTCTACACTGGCAAGATTCAAACAAGAGAAGAGGCTTTCTGATTAATGTAAATGACTTGGGTAAGAGCATTATTACACAGAATAATGATCTTACCCATACAGAGCAAAGAGCTGCCGTGTACCAATTGCTCAAATAAAAATATCTATCCTGTACCTGTTGCTAAAATAAGAACAGCATTACCGTAGTCCTCAGGTGAAACAAACTTCTCTCTTCTCCAGGATCCAGATACAGCATTTGGTGAGTGGAACCACTTATAGAGGAAAATACCTCATAGTCGAGCTATAGCCAGCCATGCTGTTTAATCACATCATCTGTGCAAAGCAACAGCGCAGAGCAGAGTGCTAGGGGAGTCAGTGTAGTGTGGTAATGTTTTCCAATGGCTTAATGGCTGTCTGACTCACACTCAGCCACAAAGCGGAGATGAAAAGGCCTCCGGATAATGACAAAGAATGGGGCGATTGCATTGAGTGTGCTTGCTCAAGGTACCCCAATCTTACACTCATTGTCAAACTCAATCAATACTAGACATGTTCACTTCAGTGTGAATGAACAAAAGTACGTCAATTACAATTGTACCCCTCTCCACCGTACACACACGGTGACACACACACACTCACTCCCAAAAAACATTTCTTCCATAGATGGGGTTCTCGATATGGCCACTGATACTGATAAAGGTTAAGAAATAAAAGGTCAGAATGTTGTTTGGAACCCCCTGACCGAGGTGGCCGACCAATCCTTCCACTCAATGCGTCCAGCACCTGTGCCCGAGTCCCATGTCCCCTGGAGCAGCGCAGCTGCGGACAGCGTGAGGGATGAGGCTGTTCCAGGAGGTGACAGACTGAAGCGGACCCCGTCCCCTGGACACCAGTGGCCGGGGCCGACCTTGTGCTGCTCAGGCTGATGGAGAGTGACTGAAGCCTGTAGCCCCGCCGGAGCTCGGGCATCCATCAGCAGCACACTGCCACACCTCCCGCTCCTCCTCCGCTACTGCACCAAGCCCTGCCTCACGCAGTGCGCTCACCACTATTTACTGAGGGTTCCCAACCAACATAAAAACAAACAAAAGGAAGACAGAGCCTCCTTTTTTCGGACTCATTTCATTGGTTCCAATGGTGTAATTTACATCAAGGCAGATTATTCCTCTAAATACAACACTCAAGAAATCATCTGGGATTAATCACATCCAATAAAAATCTGATAAAAGATAAAGGGATAAATAAAACAAGACTAAAAGATAAATGTAAGACAACGATAAACAGGCTGACATAGTGTGCTTCATTTTACAATGTTTTATTTCACTCAGGCACTGGAGCAATATTTCGTGGGATTTCACCTTTCACATTTTCATATGAAAGCCCTGTTGTACATCAGCTGCAGAGGACAGCGGCTTCCATTGGCTGTGCACTCCTCCTTTCACTGTACACAATCAGACACATCCCTCTTCTTCACTGAAAGGTCATTTCTTTCCCACTGTAAGAAGATGCTTCAAGGTTTAAGAATACAGGCATCAAAATGCAGAGGGGAAAAAAAAACCCAAATATAACCAAATATAATTCCTAGCAAAATACAAATGTGTTGCCGGCAGTGTTCAAATTATGAAAATATATGTAATTTCAACTGCCAACAACAGTATTCTTGATTCATGTGATTAAACGATCATGTTCTTCGGCTTTTTTAAAAGTGTACAATTATTTATAGAATCCAGACAAAGACCAGGCTCTGATATTTCTCAGTCTCATCCTTAATTTAACTGGAAAAGCATTTAGGTCACTACAGAACTTCCAACTTGTTATCATCTCTGCCAAGAATATTAGTACAATTTGCACAGAGCTCTCCCTTGTGTAACGTCTAAGTGTCTAAGCAAACATAATGCTGTGTTCAAGAGCCCAGGGGACAAGGAGATATTCAGCATGGCTACTTATAACAGTCTCATTCGCACAGGGACTGTCTGACCAAAATCTTTTTCTCAATTTCTGGTAGGAAGAAAACAGTAAGGAGTACTCATTCATTAGTACAGAATGTCTGTGAATGTGGCTATAGAGAAGAGCCAACAAAAGGCAAGAGTTTGACACCGTCTGTCAGCACTTGAGCGGTGACACGCGGAGGGGTTGCCCACCCTGAGGGAGCGGGCAGCAGGGCACTCCGTGGGAGCCGGGCAGACACCCCGTCAGCAATCTCCGCAACAGAATCAATCAGGAAGATGGAGAGCGGCCATCACCTCCCACCTGGCAACCGCCTCCCAAGTTCGCTCCCAAGAGCGATGCGCAAAGTTGGGTCTGATTTCAGAGATCCACCCCTCACCTGGAGCACACGCCAACGGCATGAGACAGCTGAGCTGGAGTCCACAGAACGTACATCAAGAGAGAGACCAAAAATATATATGTATGATACTCTTCACACAAATGAAATGATGCAGATCATCACCTTCAACCACCACAACAACCACAACAACAACAAAAGGCTCATTCAATACTTGTTTACAATAATGTTTGGAAGATGGCACTGTTTCCAAAGAACCCTTTGGCTTAAAATAAAACAGCATTCAATGTAATGCTCCAACAGTCTGTGGTGATGGTTATTACAGGCAAATACAGGGGGCCCCTGCACTGTAGGACAGAAGACCCCTATACAAAGACATGGTGTTGGGAGTTGAGGTGCACACACACACACTCATGGTCCAGGTCATTGGAAACCCCACCACAAAACAAAACAGCAAAGCCCTGCAGTTTCCTCAAAATTCTCCTTTCCACCGCCCATGGCCAGGCAGCTCAATCGGACTTGTCCTTCTTCTTCCCTCCTCCGCCAGGAACTTTGCTGGCAACAGCAGAGCCGACGGCACTCACACCCCCAGCAACTGCAGACACACCCCCTTTGACGAGCCCCACCCCCATGGCTGGGACGGCTGCCACAGAGGTGACCGCAGTCTTGGTCAGATCCAGGCTCTTGCCGCCGATCCAGGCAACACCTCCCACCGTTGCTCCGACAGCACCCTTGGTGACGCTGAATAACCCGCCAGCTACACGCGAGAACATGCCAGCCTGGGGCTGAGGGTGGTCCTTAGTGGCATCTGGGGAATGAACGGAACATGAGAGAGAGAGAGAGAGAGAGAGGATTGGGTTAAATGCAGAGACCTAATTTCCCTCACGGAATCAAAAGGCTGTTGGGCACAAAAAAAATCTTAAATGCTATTGTGCCACCTGCCATAAATCAATTTGTATAAGCAATGTAATTGTTAAAGGAACCTTACTAACTGTTCTAACCGGTTACTGTTTAGAGGAGTGGCCTTGGAACACTGGAATAGGAACGAAAAAAGAATGTTTTTGCTCAGAACAAAGCGAAATGAAAATCATTCTGTTTTCAGTCTCTGATTGGTAATGGAGTCACCATCATGCTGCAGACCTTGATGAAACAACACAACCTGGATATCCAAATTCTTGTAAAAGCTTTGTGGACTGCACTAACAGCAGACAATCTTGCCAATGTGAGTCCACCAATCCCAAAGCACATTCTTTTCAAAAAAACAAGGGGAACTCTACAACCTTTTTGCAATGTGGTTCAAAACCCAAAATTCAACAAACCAAGATGACACACATAGCTGTCATTCCTCTGATGACATGGCTATCCACAAGTTACAGGCAGAGACATGTCTGTGGGCCACTGACAATCCCAAGGCAACTAAGGAGCACCACCATGTGGCAACTCTGCATCATGTCTCATCTTTTATAGCCTGTTTCTTGATCATTTGTGACTATTTGACCACTTGCTGGTAAATAACAAACTGGCTATTTGACCACAGGTTTACAACACTAATTGGCTGAGCACAGGACTAAAAAAGGAATCAGTTCTGACCAATCAGTATGAACAACTATAGGATGTTTGATAAGCAATGTCATTGTATTCATTGCAAATAAGTGTAAGCTCCAATCATCAGCTAATTAGCACCTTTATTGATGGTGATCGGTGTCTGCACTGAAAACATTACCATTACTTTATTTTTACATTATCTGCCATTCAAATGATACTCATAATCAGAACATACAGTGAACTAACTGTACAAACAGTCTGCCTGGAGCAACTCAGGGTTACGTGCCTTGCTCAGGGGCACCATGCTGGTACTTCCTGGGATTGAACACACAACCTTCTCCTGTTCCACTTGGAAGGGTGGAATAGCCTTGGATAGGCTATAAGCCTGCCCTTCAGTTTAAACAACAGACAGAAATTATATAACGGAATAAATCATTTCACTTCTTGTTGGAGCTATCCATTGTACATTTAGAGGTCCATGTTTCACATCAAATGAACCACCCCAACTATAAGAGCAAACCTTTGGCAAAGTAGATCAGATCGTCCCAAACACCAACACTTACCGCCAGGTTCACCTTGGAGGTAAGCTTCATCCTGCTGCTGCTGCTGTTCAGATGTTTGGCTCATGTTCCTTCTGCAAATAAACAGCGACCATGTAAGTTACATGAAAATGCCTGAAACCAGGATTTTACACCATCTTGAAATTATGAAAAGGTTTTTACTGTGCTTTTTACTGTGACCTGAGAGTGTTTCAAAGAAAGGTCAGGAATAAGGTGAGTCAAGCCCTGGGTTTTCCACCCTGAGGCAAGGCTGGGACAGAAGCCCAGGGTGTGCTCTATGCTCAAACACAAACAAGGTGGACCAGTTTGTTCTCCACACGTGTATAAATATAATACCTCTTGTGTTTTAAAAACACTACAATAATGACAGGTTTGGTATGACTAGGACTAACTATAAGTCACCAGGAGCACGCCTGAATACATTCTGCTCCTATAGAAAATATTAAGTAGTAATATTAGTTCATAATGTGTGATTTAATAATGAAACTCCATGAATAGGTTCAGTAGTATATGAGGAGTTTGTCATTTAGTTTACTCCGAAGACCTCAACTAGGCCTACAGATTTGTATGGACTCCAGTTGAAGACTTGAAATATTAGAGAAGAATGACTAACTGCACGTAGCAAACCCGTAGATAGTGGTGACATCGCCAGAGGCTAGCGGAATCACAGCTAGAGAAGAGAAGCTGATATTGACGTGTCATATTGGCATGTAACATTTTTCTGATTAAAAGCCCACTGACAACTTCATACATGTTGCTGACAAAACATCGTCTTGACTATTCCAACAAAATACACCTGGTGGCCTTTCATTTAACATAAATGACGTGGCAAGACTTAGGTAAACACCCGTCTACATGGTAAAAAGAACTTGGCGATAGAAAAAAAAATACTTATCATCGCGTTTGTTTAAGTGGGATCAATGGACAAAAGTGCAAATGCTGGTGATGTGAGAGTGACACGTTACTTACGTAGGCAACGATGGCACAGGCCTACAACATGAGCTTGTAGAAAAACTTTCCCAGCTTAAAATCACACTTGGGATTTGTGCATGATGCTGGCCTACACAGGCCCGCTTTCTAAGAAATAACATTATGTTCGTTAGTGCATTAGGTTACTATGTCCCCAATATCCTCGTTAAAGAAAAGAACACGATAAGAGGGCGGCAACATTGATAAAAACAAAAATGTGTGAAGGCTTGCGTTGAGCGCTTTCGATGACACGGAAGCACTCGTAGAACCATCTCATCAAAGCACTTCGGTCAATTTTGATTTTCCAGATGCAAAATGATTGCAGTAGAAATTCGCAGTTTAAAGGCATTTACTTACCACTGTATCCGAAAACTTTTGTGCTCGACTGACGTGGTCCTTGTCTTCCGCTGGAACAACTTTTAACAACTATCAGTGCTAATCTCCCCTCCCCTTAAATGTATCCAATCTTTGTAAAACTTTCAGATACAAAGGTCACCTGAGAAAGTCTTCCCAGAGAATTTTTCTTCCAAAGTTTGATCTGCGTAATGTGTAGGCTACGTGGCGTCCCACTTTGCGCCTTTGAACGTGTACCCGAAGATAGAAAGGAAGTGACGTTTTACAGTCAGTCCGGTGCTACCTACACATCGACAAGTTTAGCGTCAACGCCTGTGTCTCAACAGCCTATGGTTCATTGGACAACACGGTGTTAAACTAAATGTGACATTTAAAAAAAAAAAACATTTTAATAAAGTCATTAGCTTATGCTACTTAGAGATAGATAGGCCAACAATCACACTTCAAATAACAGGCAACATGTTGCTTTTCATCTTTTTCGAACGAGCAACCAAAGACCACAGAGGGAACCTCAACATGTTCTGGTCAGACCATGTTCTGGTCAGACCAGCCATGCTTGTAAATGGGGTGAACTCCTGCACCATTTGAACACATGGACATATCCTTTTTTGTTCTAAAATGTTGAATCATGTTATACATATATGTCATATGCTATAACAAGGCCGTATTCATGATGTCAACATTGGGGGGGACCAAATCTGTGGTGGGGACCCTCAAACAGAATTTCAATACATTTCCTACCATGCAAAACTATTATTAAAAATCACAAACAAGTTAGTTAGTTAGGTCAGTCAATTAGGTTATTCCAAACTTTTGACGGACATAGGCATGGCATGGATGGATTATGTATTTTTCAATGTAAGAATGTGCACTGTATGATGAGTAAGTTAACAGAATAGTCGTACACATTGTGTTTGTGAAAGTCTAGCCACTAGATGGGAGCTGACACCAAGGTTTTCCCATATGACAAGCCCAAAAGCTGATGAGCATCCTGTAAACCACCTCTCATCCCTTAAATGATAGACTTTTTGAGCTGGAGTACCTTTAGTGGCATGCTAATTTCCCCCAAATGTTCCTCTGAAGGAGACACAGAAGTCCTTCCAGTGGCCATCAAACTACTTAACTCCTCACCTCTTCGCCAATGTAATGACTTTTACATATTTTTCATGCACAGGACAGTGTTGTTGTGACAGTCAAAATTCCTGAGGGGTGAATAAAGTATTTTCTTATCTTATCTTCTTATCTAATCTTAAAACATCATAACAAATTAGCCTCTGACAAACAGACAAAATAATAATAACAGCTATCTACATTCATGCCTTTCTTTTTTGACAAGGAAGATCATACAGTGACAGCCAAACATAGGTGTCATAAACAGGCCTACATATAAATTAAAGCACCATCAGATCCAGATATTTAATGTGGAACCAAAATGTGACAATAATATTTTAAACGTTACCATTTTGCTTGGTGATGGGGTCAGGTGGGGCTTGAAAATTCCCCACCTCCAAAGTGGGGAATCGCGAAAAAAGTTTGAGAACCTCTGCCCTAGCCAAACCATTAGAGGGTTAAAAAGGGGTGAGAGTGCTGTAAATATAACATTTCTCTGAATTTGTGAAAACTGCATATGGAGAACTTTACTGAAGTAGCCTTTCTGTCATGTGTTCCTCCTGTGCTCAATCGAGTTTCACGAAAAGGCACACATCAGTCTGCTTAGAACTGGCCAACCAGCCTTAGTGATTGATGAGGCCAGGGATGAAGAGCTTTGGCCAGACAGGTAACCGCAAGGCCAACTATGAAAGAAATAACAGTGCCTTTGTGAAGATGTAAGAACCTTACAGAAGGACCACCATAACCAGGCCTTTTAGTAGAGCTGCAGCCAAACAGAAGACATTCCTTAAAGGTAATGACTGTGTTTGCCACAAAAAAGCACCTGAACGACTCTCATACCACAAGGAGCTAAATCCTTTATTTGATGAAACAAAGATGAAGATTTAACTATTTGGCCGATATTCGCAGTGGCATGTGTGTTGAGGAAATCAGACATCATCGGCCAACTGATACTGTCCCAGGCAATCAACAGGGTGGCAGCACTGTACTGTGGGGAGGTTCTTCCATAGACTGTACAGTCTATACAGTCTATGGGTTCTGCAAAAGCAACTGGGAGACTTGTCAGGCTAGATGAACAGATGGTTGCAGAAAAATATGAGCAATCCTGAGTGAAAACCTGAGGCAAAGAGGACAACCCAAAACTGGGGCAAAGAGGATAACTCAAAGAAAACACAGGGAGTCGCTTTAGGAAAACTGTGAAGTGGAATCAGAATCTCTTAGCTCTAGTCTTTTCCAAAGTCTGAATTCTTCTTCAATCTTTCCTTGACCTGATGACATTTTCAAGGAAATAAGGATAGGATAGGATAGGATATAATCTAAGAATGGAAAATCCCACTGGAGTCTGAGAGAAACTTCCAAAAAAAAAGGTGTGCCAATGCCAAAGCACGGAAAGATCATTTCCAAAAGCCAAGACCTGAGACTGGCATTGCCTTGTGTAAATGGGATATCAGTTTTTAACAAATACTTCAACAATCTGTTTTGGGCTGACATTATGACAAGACATACCAAGCCTAGATTAATTTATAAAATAATTGAATACATGTTCCCTTAAAGGAGTACCGTCACACCGGTGTGACGGGAATGTTAAGAAATGAACGTTCTAAAGAATATCTGGGTTCATTCAGAGCCATAGAGAGAATTCTCTCTATGGCTCTGGGTTCATTGAATTCAACATAGAATTTTAGAACCTTCAATTGTTGCGGAACTTAGAATGTTCAAAAACCTACAAGAGTCTGGAACATGAAATTAATTCTATCATTATAGCCTAGCTGCCTAACTTAGCTACTTACTGGGAGTGGAGGAGCGGCTTTGGATCAGGTGGTTCGTTGTTGTTCAAATTAGTTCAAGCCAGGCCACACTATTGACAGCTAGGCTACTCTGTTTGGTGGCCTAATTATTGATACTAGGCTATAAATCACTGACAAGGTTAGTGACTGACAGCAGATTTTGGCGGGATCAGTGAGAGTAGGCTACCAGCCTACCAGCTGCTGTAGGCTTGGGTGAATTCTGTTGACAACCGAGAAGAACGGAAGAATTTTCCCGCACTAAAGTGACAAAGTGACGTACTTCCTCTCTGCTAGAGGCTGTAACATGTTGCTCTGAGATACAAGCTAACATAGAAACTGATTTAATGTATCTTTTTAATATCTGGTCATGTTCGTGTGCGGAGTAACACTGTGGTGACTGCTGAAAGCGCCACAATCCGATATTTGATGTAAAAACACAAGTGCCCTGCTTCGCTGAGCGGAGACACTCCCGGTTGCACTTTATCAACATCCAGGGTCCCTGAAGTAGTAGCAGGTAAGGTGAACGATCATCTTTTAATACTGTCGTAGCCTAGGTTACTTTGTAGTAGCCTACGTACTGGCTATGTCGCCACTTTGTCGCTCTCCAAACCATCACGTTTTACAGATTATGGATGCTGTGAAAAGAACGCGAATTTGGTAGACTGCACTTCCAAAGAATGTGTCCTGTATCAATTCATGCCGTAGATAACTGCGAAAAAAGGCAGTTCTGCGAGAACATAGACTTTCATACTAATGAAGGTATCTTTATAGACTTTCATACTAATGATGATATATTTGCTCCCTTACAGTTTTTACTCTAACAATCGCTAATAAAGAGGACCTAAGATATAATTGCAAGGGATGGGGTCTGCAATTTATGGGATAGCACCATGCCTAGCCCTACGGGTTTTCTGCCAATTGGGCGACCTAAGCTACATGACATAGACTGGGCCAACTGTTAACTGAACAACCTCTGTACAGTTATTGAGAACCGTTTAAAATGTAGCTTTGTTATCGATCCATCTGTAAAATACGGCGAGACCAGAGGGTGGCAGTATGAATATTCCCGTCACTGAATGTTCTATTTGTTTACTCGGTAGTGTTATTTTGCATGCATATCTCGTAGAATGATCAGTATGTGTGGCATATGGTTTGTGATTAGGTGACTAATTGAGAGACTAACTGCATCTTTTGGTTGAATGTTTCTGGCTAAAGAAAAAGTTAAATTCTTTTACACAAGCTTACGTCACAGACCACTTGGAGGTGCAAACAATATCGGAGTTTTGGTTGATTTTAAACAGGCACCTACTTTGAATAGACTATTAGCCTAATATTTCATAGGCGATAAACTATGGAGTTACATTTGTTCCACTTTTATGAGCGAGGAATAGCACAATTTGAGCGCAGAAAAATATTTTGTAACTCCATAATAAACGTCAAAAAATGGAGACGGGAGTAACTCAACATTAGCACCTACGTTTAGTGTTCTAGAGACGTCAAATATCTCGTCTTTACCAAAATGCCAAGGAGCCAGAAGTGAACACACCAGAGGGGTATTTCACAAAGGCAGAATTAAGACATCCAAGATAAGTGATAAAGCGAGGTTTGACATAGCGTTGTCTGGTCATCCTAGCTCAACTCGTTTCACTAATGCCAAGCCAGGATGAGTAGGAAGCCAGGTGTAAGTAGGCCTAGGCCTAATTCAGGATGTGTGCGCGTTCTCGTTTCTGCTCCAAAGTGCCCACGGTTGGAATAAAAAAAACGCTGAAAATAGCGTCATTCACACTGTGAACAACCGCTTTTGATATAGACTAAGGTATGAGCTACATCAGGCGCGTAACTGAAGCGTTCCGTTCGCGACGCGTAAAATCCATTTTAGATGAATGGTCTATTTTTTCCGAACGTACGCCCCACTGTCACGTCTGATGTAGCTCCTTCCATTGATTATAATGGAAGCTAATGTTGCAACAGACGCAACGCGAACGGAACGCTTCAGTTACGCGCCTGGTGTAGCTCAGCCCTAACAATGAAGTAAAGTTGTCCGTTTTGGAATGGGGAATCATGGCTATTTCTGTAAAACAGCAGGAGGCGTGGTAGACCAACTGAATGCAAATTTACCCATGAACCCACGTGTGAGAGTTTCCTTGTGTCGGTACGCAACGTCATTAAGAAAGCGCTTGTCACTGCAAAGATGCACAACATAGTATGATATACCTTAATATTATAGTTGAAAATACCTTCGAAAACTTGCCCCCCCACTTCCAGTCAACTACAGTAGGCTATTCATCAAACGTCTATCGATAAAATAAGCAAACATGAGTACCTAGGCCTATGTTAATAATTATAAGGCTATCACAATTAAAATAATAACCATATGGTAGTAGGCAGACAATCTGTTTTGTTTTGCGAGCAAATACATTTAGCAAATAGTTTATAAATGGAATAAAGCTCCTTAAAAATTAGCACTTAGCAGGTCTGATGTGAATGACAGCTAGCTGAACCAATAAGACGACATAATTACCATTAGAATTAACTAACGGGACCAGGCTAGGTGCAGAGAATAAATCCCCATGGTAACTTATGTGCCATCTCTTTTGTGAAACCAAGTCAAGGCTAAATTCATCCAGGATAACCTAAAAATCCCATCTTAACCCCCTATCTAGGTTTTGTGAAATACCCCTCTGGATGTAAAACGATGCTTTCATTATACAAATAAACATGATAAAATACTTGTACAACCCTTGAGCCAGCTCCTTTCTATGTGATCTCAATGGCGATTCGGCATTTGTTTGCACCTCCAATAGCATAGCGTACCTGGTTACCTCCCCAACACGCCTACGTATGTTTGTGTGAAAGAATAGAAGGGTTTGTTTGACTATAGGTAAGGTATCAAATCATGCTCTGTGTTAATTAAAGCCTATGCCTACTATGCTTCACTACATTTTTAGTTATCTGGTTCATTCAACACACCAACTGATGGAACACAGCAAATATAGGCTAGACTTTTTCTAATGGTTTTGAAGGAGACAGTATTGTGTCTATAGTTTCCTCCCATAGTGCTGTGTTTATTTCTTTTTTTAACAACATTGCCTGATCCGTAACAGTATTACCTTCCTATTTCTCCCTCCGTCCCCTTTTGGGGTTGCCTTGGGGCCCACTTAAAGCAACACTATGTTAACAGTTTATTATACACTTTAAAGTATAACACTTTATTATAATGACACACTTGACACACACATGACAATGGTACACTCGCTCATAATAGGAAGAATGCAACCATGTAGCCATTTTCACACTCCATTTTCAGAATGTCTGGTATTGCACTACATACCTTTGGTATAGCGTTCAGAGAAGTGACCCGTTATGCATTGAGTATCCTTTAAGTGTCTTTTTTCAGAAAAGGGATAGCCTGTTCATTGAAAAGGCAGACCCATTGGGTTGCCACTCCTGTCATCTCAACAAATAGGCTACGCACCACATATGATTTTGCACAGAGTAGGGATAGCAAATACATTTGTGTCTCTGTAGAACTCAAGTGTAGGATTTCAGCTGAATCATAGTGCTATGTTCCCCACAAGGGAGCAGTATAATTCCACTTCAGTGCAAGTTTAGTACCACTACATGTGTGATAACTATTGTATCTGGCCATATATAATCTTTTTACAAGGCAGCTGGCTCAGGTTGTTGAAAGGATAGGTCATTATAATGCATCACTCAGAACAAATTGTGATAATGTTATAATCTATTTAATAGTATCAACATTTTTGCTACTTTGCATTTAAATCTTAAGTTTGAAAAATCTGTAGATGCTACTGATCTCACATTTCTCTTACACCATTAGTTGATAACATCATTGAAGCCATTTAAAATATCTATTTTTATAGCTGTATGTGTCTTAATCGGAGATTACCATTCTTGAAAGGACCCCTGAACCTAAACAAACATTTCTCTTTTCCACACCAAACAACAGAGGACACATAAATCCCTATGTGTGTGGGAGAAGCAACTGTGGGGACAGTTATTAGTTGCTGTTGGCAACAGCAGTAGGCCTATGTGTTCTCTCTCTCTGACTCTCACACACACACACACACACTTTCCCTTTGAACAAACAATATATTCATCACAAATTAGTTGCATTGTATCAATTGTATCCAACAAAGATGCCACACTAAGTGATATGTCATTAGTAGAGGGGAGGAGACAGAGGAACAGGCCTTTGGGCTCTCCACAAGTGCTGAAGTGGTCTCCTTGACGACCAGCATGCTGAGCCCAGAACTTGCACAGGGGGCAGCAGAGATCAAAGAACGGCTGGCCCACTGAGTACTGCCGGTCCAAAAGCCGAGTACGCTTAGAACAAACGAGCGAGAGGGCAGAAAGATGGTTAACATCCACTCTTCTCCCCTCCTTTCATCTCTTTATTTATTTATTCTTTGTCTTTTTCCATCAGTCGCATCAGTGCTGGAGAGTCCGTCGTCACTTTTGTTTGGCCCGTGAGCCTTGGGTCTCAGCAGGGTGTCTGGCTGCTCACCCTCCCCAGTCGGGAGGCAGTGCTGAGAGGCCTGGTCGAGGCTGGGCTCCCTTTCGTCCGTCAGCTATCTGGGCCCGGTTGGTTGGCTGGCTGGAGAGGGTCTGTGGTCGGGGAGGGATGTTTGGCTGGAAAAGATGTCACACAAAGGGATTAAAGCAGCTTTCTGTGTGTGTGTGTGTGTGTGTGTGTGTGGTGGGTGTGGGCTACGGAGAGCAGTGAGGCGGCACGCGGCATTGTGAGGCAGCTCTAATTAGATTACAGTAGCCTCCCCCCAGAGGGGCCAGTGGCACTCCTGGTGGTCTGAGGGAGGACGTAGTGGGTGTGGAGGTGGACTCTAGGCTGGCGGAGAGGGCTAAGGGGAAGTTGAAGATATGCCATGAGGAGGAAAGGGCTCTTAGACAATCCTGATTGGGTAATAATGACTCGGACCAGGGCCCTCTCAACCCTCACACTAACTGCACAGATTTCCCATGATGCAATGTTACACTTACAAACTCAGTTTCTTAGAATTTGCCTCAAAAGAGACTTCTCACTGATCTGACTGGTCTGTTGATGTAATTTTGAGAGCATGCCGTCGTTCCCAGCTTTGAGACTGTGGCCTTGAGCACAGCTAATTGCTGCTAATGGGAAAGCTAAGCTGTGCTGATGGGGAGGATCCAGCTGACCAGCGGCCCCTCATTCCATTGCCCACACACTGTTGCTTTGCCCCTCCTCCAACAACCATCACCGCCACCATGGTTTCTGTAACCCACGGTGACCATGTTGGTTTTTCCCTGTCTACACAGCAGATTTGGTGAAGTCTCTGTTTAGTAGCAGACAAGGGCCAGCTCACCCCCATCACCCCGTCACAACCTCAGACTCAACTCCATCTACAGCCCACAGGTTGTTTTTGGAAAAGCCAACAATCCAGATCAGCATTCACCTGTATTAAATTCCTCACAGAACCAGGTTCTCCCACTTTCTGGGTGAGCAGTGGTGGTGTGAAGATGATTGGGGTTTAGCTGCTGGCCTTTGCGGGCCAGTGAGTAATGTGTGTAATTAACCTGCCTGGTTGACCAGGGGTCTGTATTACTTAATTTATCATCTCCAATCACAACAGGCTCAGGGAGTCCCATCATTTGTCCACAAGTGGAATCTTGTGTGTGTGTTGTTTGTGTGTGTTCAAATATCTTGTACACAATATTGTGTGTGTGTGTGTGTGTGTGTGTGTGTGTGTGTGTGTGTGTGTGTGTGTGTGTGTGTGTGTGTGTGTGTGTGTGTGTGTGTGTGTGTGTGTGTGTGTGTGTGTGTGTGTGTGTGTGTGTGTGTGTGTGTGTGTGTGTGTGTGTGTGTGTGTGTGTGATGCCATATAGACAGACTGAGCACAGGTGTCCATCTGAACCAAGGTGGTATTTATCTGTGATCCATGCCCATGTTGTTGTGTGGTGGAGGGGTGAGTGTGGGGCCGTGGCCCCCCCATGGCAGCCCAGGCCTTAATAAGCTAGGCTGTGATTTATAGGCAGTTCCCAGCAGTGTGCCTGAGAGTAGTGATGACACAAAGAGCACAACTCCCCCAACTCACCCCCCCCCCCCCCCATGATCTTTTAATAGTGCTACATGACTTCAAGCCCAGTGTCAATGAAGAATCTAATCAATTTTTTAATCGACTTACCAATACAGAACTAAAAGATTTGCCTACCTGTCACTTAAGAAGCAGCAAGCAGGACATAGCACATTGTCGTGATCAAGATCCTGATCCCATATTCTCTGAAAGTGTTGTGACCGTAATGTACATGTTTAAGGCCCATGGGAAGCCGTCTCTGGTGCCTGTCTCTAAATGGTTTTATGGCCCTACTCCTCCCCACTGGCCTCCCAGGGCTCCATGCTGAAGAGGAACTGCTCTGAGGGGAATGGCTTATAGGCCTGATATGCCACTGGGCTGGCCTGGGTTTTTATGGGAGTCTGTCCTCTACACACACAGGTCCCTCCTCCTTATGTTGCTCAGTGTCTTTCAGTCCTCCACCACTCTTTCCTTCCATTTCTTGTAGAATTCTCTCTCTTTTTTTTTTCTGTGTTCTTTCTCTCGCATTCAGTAGACGGAAGTCTTTGAAACCCTGTGGAACAACATTATCTTCTCCCCTCTCTCTGCCCCACTTACTCTTTTCTCTCTGTCTTCACTCCCTGTCCCTCTCTCTCTCTCTTCTCCCTGATCCTCTCCTCTCTTCTGCTCTCGCCTGCCCAGGCCTCTCCACTTCCCTCCTCTTTCCTCCTCCTCAACTGTCACCCTTTTCTTATTGAACTCTGCTGCTATATCCTTCACTCCCCACCCCCACGCTATCTTCTTCTTCTTCTTCCTTTTCATTGCTTGTTCTCTCCCTCCCTCCCTCACTTTCTCTCTCTATCTATCTCTCTCTCCTTCCCTTTCCCTCCCTCTCTTCTCTCAACTTCTCCTTTGCTTTTTCAGGGGCCATCTCGGGGGCTTCCTCCTTTCTGCTCCAGCTGGGTTTGTTGACACACAGTCAGTCTAGCGTGCCCTCACCCCCCTCCACCACCTTTGGGTCATAAAGCTGCCACAGCTGTGGGCAGTATTAGCATAGCTGGCCAAGAGGAGGTGGCCAGGGTGGGGTGTGGAGGGGACTGTGAGGGGGGGGGGGGGGGGTCTGCGCAAACGCTAATATATTGCAACCATTAGCTTTTGTTTGTTCGGTGACAGTTTTAAAACATCGCAGCTTCTCACAGACTAAAGCCACAGGACACAAAGAAGTGGCCCAATGATTTTAATGTAAGTGCTTTTAAATATGGCTGACGGGGCTCAGGGATGGGGGAGGAGGAGGCGGCGGGAGAAGAAAAGGGTGGGAAACGGCTGAGTGATCCAAGGAGGCCTGCAAATAATGAAAGGGGAGTCAATCAGACATGCTGAGAAAAAGAAAATTAGGAGCTATTACAGAATATTTTAAAGGATCTGAGAATTACTGAATGATATGGTTTTGAGAATACACAGCACAGCTTGAATTATGAATGATCATTTTGGTCTTTGAATCCGTTCATTTTTGGAAACATTATTTATTAATCAGTGTGTTTCAGAGGCATTCATGAGCAGAGGTGTTCTATTATTTATTTGCCTGTTCAGAAGAATTATATAACATTTGTAATGTTTTCCATAGCAATGGAAATAAGAACTGTTGCACTAGTGTGAATCAATACATTTATCCGTGAATTGTATTTTATAAGTATATAGACACTAATGTACACAGTATTCCTAATGTACCAACAGGTGGAGATATGAGCAAGGCCAAGTCATCCAGAGACAAGAGATCCACCCAGCCTGCTCTCAGCAGAGTCACCCGCAGTTCCTCCACCCATTCCAGGCAGGCAGACTTACTCCAGCCCCAGGCCTCTGGAACCAGCTCAGGCCCCCAGGCCCACCCAGGTGGCAGACAGTCAGACACGGGCCTCGTTCAGGACCTCAGCTTGATGAGTGTCAGTGAACAGCAGGCCTCAGTAGCTCGGTGAGGATCCCCTGGCACTCTAGTGTCCATTATTAGAATTGTCAGACATCTATGTTGTCTAATATAATAGACATAAGGCATACCATGAGATATTGTTGTTTATTATCTAACATTTTCTTTGTTAATCCCGCTAAGACCTTTGCCTGATGAAGTCCGTTGCCACCTCTGCAGAGATGAGTGTCAGTAGTGACCATGCGATCTCTGGCGTTTTGTTTCAGCCGAGGGAGACCCTCCAAAACGGGTACCAGTGGCATTCTAGCAGACGTTGGCGCCCACCCCGAAGCCTCCCTCTCAGTCCCTCCCTCAGCCCCAAAAAGTGGCCTGGGCACCATAGCCCGTCTCATCAAGCTTGGCCGACTGAAGAACATAGTGGTGGTCGCAGGGGCTGGTATCAGCACTGCCAGCGGGATCCCAGACTTCAGGTGGGGGAACTGATCACTGATTTAAACGAGTGAATCAATGTATTATATTACTCATCATAGTTAAATAATGCTATTGGTTAGTCCTGGAGTGCTAGAATCCAGCTGGTTCTCAGTGTAGTTGACAGCTAAATGGAAAGTGTAATATTGTGGTTAATCCCAGTACTGGGTATATATTGAGTATCCTTCTGATTTCCGAAATCAGGTGGGGTTTGCTTAAATTAAACTTTGGTTTGTCGGACTAGTGGTTGGTTATTTATTCTGTCTGGTATAGAAACGTGATGAAAAGCACTTGCCAACGTCTGAAACATCCTTGTGTCCCATGTTCCTGCAGGACACCTGGGACTGGTCTGTACGCCAACTTGGAAAAGTATGACATCCCTTACCCAGAGGCCATCTTCAACATCGACTACTTCTCCAATGACCCGCGGCCCTTCTTCTCCCTGGCTAAGGAGCTGTACCCTGGCCACCACCGGCCCAACTACGTGCACTACTTCCTCCACATGCTGCACCAGAAGGGCCTGCTGCTGCGCCTGTACACACAGAACATCGACGGCCTGGAGCGCAGTGAGTGGGACCCAAATCTACTCCTTTACAGTCCTGTTGTCTAGACCAGCGGTTCCCAAACTGTGGTACGCGAGCTTCTACTAGGGGGTACGAGAGATGAAAAGGCAATGTCGGATTAAAAATGGTGTTAAATTTTTTTTTATCTTAAGCATATGTTCTCTTTGTTCTTTGTGTTTCATAATTTTGTTTTCCACACTGTTTTTTTTAGTGTGAGAGCTCATAGACCAGTTGCACATTTTGATTTTGCTATTTGTTATCATGTAGTGCGGCTAATTACACATGATGCCTGAAATGCGTCAATAGAATGTGTTACGTTTTTATGTGTCGTCGGTTGGTGGGGGTATGTGAGCCGAGTCAGGATGTAGGTGGTGGTATGCAGGAAAATAAGTTTGGGAACCGCTGCTCTAGACTGTGGCCCTTTAGGCTGATTAGCCTTGGGGAGGAATTCCAATAGGGGGTCTGAAGACGTTACTGTGCACTGCAGAAATCATACAGTGCATTTCACCCACAATTCAGTTTGATTCGCAATGCAGGCATGTGCAACAAATAAGCTAATGTTGGTGTATAATTATGCCTAATGATGTGTGTCCGTAGTGTGTGGCATCCCAGAGGACAAGCTTGTGGAGGCCCATGGCAGTTTCGACACGGCGTCGTGCCATTTGTGCTACACGCCGTATCCATCGGAGGAGGCCAAGGTACGTCCTCCCTGGCCTTCAGCCCGTGGGAACTAGCGCATGCACTGAAACACTTCATACGTTACTGCGGATGCTGATCTCTCTACACTCCTCATTTCCAGAGAGCCATCATGTGTGGCAGCGTCCCAACGTGCTCATTTTGCCAGGCCACGGTTAAACCTGACGTTGTGTTCTTTGGGGAGGATCTGCCACAAAAGTACTTCCAGCACACCACCGACTTCCCCAAGGCGGACCTCCTCATGATCATGGGCACGTCTTTACAGGTGAGGGTTTGGAAGTTCAGAAATTGTTCTTCATATTTACCGAGACTGCTTGTGTACTGGCACCACAGGCAGCAGTACTGTTATTCATATCCAAGGATGCAATTTGGAAATAGAAAGTGATTCTGAGTGCAATTAAAATTGAAAGCAACATGGCTAAAACAACGCTTTTACAGCAGACCAGGTCTTTAACTTCCTTCAGTGTTAGTAACAGAACAGACTTCGAATCTCCCGTTCTAAGTGTTAAATTAGATCATACTATAAGTGGTGCTTTAGTCACACATATGCATGACTAATCTATGAGAGAATGACTCCTGTGTCATTGTGTGTGTAGATTGAGCCGTTTGCCAGCCTGGTGAATACGGTGCGTTCGACAGTGCCGCGGCTGCTGCTGAACCGGAACGCGGTGGGGCCATTTGAGCGCCGGCCGCTGCGCCGGGGAGACTACATGGAGCTCGGAGATCTGAGCGAGTCGGTCAGCAAGCTGGCCCAGGTCCTGGGCTGGCACCAGGAGATCCAGGAGCTCATGTGGAGTCAGGAGAACCGGGTATGTCCCCATCCACTGCCTGACTTGCTCTTATAGTATTGCATGCCATGATGACCCTTCTCCGCTAATAGAATGGAGAATTAATACTGCCGATCTGTAAAGACATGCTCAAATGTAACATACAGCTGCTACAACAAAACGAAGTTGCCCTGAAATGCTAATTGTATCCAACTGAATGGTGAAACAGCCAGCATCCAGCATCGCAACTGAAAAGGGGGGGGCACTGACTTGAAGAGAGAATGAAAGTAATATTTCTATAGCCTATGCGAGGAGTCGGCAGCAGTAGGCCTATGCAGCATTCATATCAGACGAGCGGTAAAAAAGTTCAGCGAATTTAGCTGCTGTTGGACTTACATTTCTGACATGGTATGCTGCCAATTCGCGGGGTAGGCTATATCAGACATGGAAATATGTAAAATGCGAGACATTCCCGCAAATGATGATGTGCTGTTAACATTCACAAAACAGCGATTTTTGAAAACTTCCTCATGAAGAATAGGACCTTCAATATATGGTCACAAGATTGAATGCAACATAAAACAATTACAATTTTAATTTTATAATCCTTATTAATGCCAACATTTCATGTCAATGAATCTCGGTGTGCTTGTTTTTCCGGTGTGAGCGGTGTATGTTGGGTATTTCTCTTACCCCTCGGTTTCAAGTAAGCTCCCGATCTTGCTTGGTTTAAAAGGGGTATCTACCCCTTGCCCTTATCCCTACCCCTCGATCGAAATGAGAATTGAGATAGCCCTTCGTCTCACGTGCACGCGCAAAACTAAGGGGAAGGGGTAAAATAGAGAATTGAGATTGGCCCTTAGTCCACCTACAGGTCCAGAACCACAGTGATTCACTTATGACCCCTGACCCCTCTCTTGCAGTGTGCTCCCCAGCGGGTGACCAATGCCATGGAGCAGCAGGCAGCGCAGGGGAGGAGAGAAGTGGACGGCCCCCCCGGCAGATGGCCCAAAACCTCCAGTGGGGCCCGCTCGGGCAGCGAGGAGTCCGACGCCTCCGAGACGGACAGTATGAGTACGGAGTCCTCTGGGCCTAGTAACTAACAAACACACGCACGCACGCCACATACACATATAAACACACATAAATGCATACACACAGATACACACGCCAGTTTTCATCCAGTGTCCTGTTTTGTGTGCGTAGTTCTTATCACATGTGTGTTGCTGATATCCCTCCACATCTCTGCTGTCACAAAAGGTTCTGGAGCGTGACATGCGGGGAAGGAAAATGATAACATGTTTGGAAGGTAAACAAAAACATGGCACTTACTTAGCATTGTTCAATCTACTCTTTATGTTGTCAGAGTCCAGCGGTTTTTTATCTGTTTTTATTGTAAGTCATGTGTTCACTTAGTTTCTTCCATGTGTTTGCTAAGCCATTGCAATAATGAACCGCATCCATCCACACAGAGACCAACTTTTCTCTTTTGGGCTTAAGCCATTTCTCCTCCTGTGAGACATTGGGGTTTTGTGTGTGTGTGTGTGGGGTTGTGTGTTGAGTTTGACTTGGGGAGAGGCTGAAATGGGGAGCTAAATCCAGCTCTGAGCAAACCATGCTAAATTAGTATGGGGGGCAAGAGCCCCTGAATGTGTGTATGTGTGTGCGCACACTCCTTACAGGGGCACTGAGGAGGCCAGGCAGAGGGGTTCCCTCCTACGCTAATAAATGTCTCCACAGTGCAACAAAGAACCCCAATATCCTGCTGTGTGTGTGTGGTGTGTGTGTGTGTGTTTTTAGAGAGGAGACTTTTTTGCATGGTTTGTCATTAAAGAATGCAATTATTCAATTTTGTGTGTACATAGTATTCTGTAGAGTTTTAGGGTTAAAAACACACTAAGTGGCCTCGCTGTGCATTCCAGTGGTACACTGCATTTAGACATGGGTTGGGCTGGACAGAACTCCTCCGAAAACAGTGGCTTCTCCATCCCTTCACTCTGTGTCTACATTTATGGACAAGCTGCTTAAATCACTGTAAAACTTTTGCATGTACAATTTTTACAAGTGTAATGATTCAGCTGTTAAAGGTATACAAGCACGAGTAGCAGTCTTTATGTTGTGTATGTTATGTATTTGTATTGAAGTTTCACAGTTTAATAAAAAGAAATAAAGTTTTCATGAGAACTGTGAATGTGTGTCATGTTGTTTGCGTAATACAATACTGCACAATAGAAGCTACTTTTAGAGCAGTGACCTGTCTTCATAAATGTAAAATTGTGTGAAAGAATCCCACCAGCAATTGAATTTACCGATACAATGGTATGGGGCTAGTCATGGGACGTAGGTTTGTAATAACATTTGCTTTTGTGTGGTATGTGAAAATAAATTGTGTTCTTAACATTTGAGCATAGAGTTGACATTTGAGCATTATTCAAAAGGGTAGTCAAAGGGAAGGGCTACTTTTCATTTGATAACATAAAGTGGAATAAATAAAGTGGAAGTGGGATGTTTCTCCATTTGGTGAATGCACTCTTGTTATCTACATACCTGTCAAACAGAGCAAGAGCAGAAACAACACAAAAAAAGAACACCTCTACTTAGAACACCAGAAATAGAGCATGCAGTGTACAAAGGCATTAGGGAAGTAGTACTAATGGTCTTTTAACAGTTCTGTAGTCTCTTAACAAACAACTGAGCACAAAAGTCACAGAAATGTCATTTATTCTCTAGTTTCTTCATTGTCGGTTTAGCAAACAATATACGTATAAAAAAAAAATCATTTCAGGTTGTGTAGAATTAGAGTACATTTTAAGAGAGAAAAATAATTACAAAAGCACCCACATACACATTTATACAGAGGACATTCAGAGCTCCCTGGAGAAGGGAGGGAGCGAGATCAAGTAGGCCCAGTGAAGAGTCCGTCTGGGGGAGGAATGGTCACTTCCACTGGGGGAGTTATAGGGGCAGAGGGGCACCTGGGTGCTAAGACCAGCAGTCTCACAAAAAAAGAGAGAAGGGACAAAACGGATTGTCATAAAGACTGACCAGAAGAGCAAATTCTTTAGGAGACTGGTGGATGGTTTTTGATTTTTTTTTTTCTTCTCTTGAATATGTCATCTCTAGTGGCTGTGTACATGATGCAAGTCTAAGGTGAGGCATTAACTCATTTGCAATTATATACAAAATATACACACACACAAACAATAGCTTCTGTTCTTTTCAATAAAGATGTGCTCATATATGGTCAGAAATGCCAACATCCTTGCAGGATAACTTATTTTCCAGGACCCTACTAGCTAGCTCATTACAGTTCCAAGACCAGACTTCATCAGTCACCTGGGCACCACATCAGAGCAACAAGTAATACTCTTGGGAGAGAAAGGCTATTCATTCACCATTCAGACCAGTCTACATCAGTTTAACAGTTCACCGCAGGAGAGCTTTAGAAAAGAAACTAGGTCTCCTAACTGAGATAGGCTGTACAATAAGGTATTCAAAAAACAGAAGGGGCAAAATATGTACCATACGTTGGAATACAGCTAATTTAGTGGGGCAGTTTAGCATAAACAATTGTCACTTTATGATACATACCTGCAAACTCAGAAGGGCTGAAAAAGGTGACATATTTGGAACTAAATCCATGTTGAAGATTCTTTTTTAGATTTTAACACGTAAACAAAGCATTCTGCTGTACTCTGAGAAGAAAATAACGGGAAAAGCCAACATTAACATTACATACCCATAGGTAGATATTCGAAGCATTCAATAATGCATATTGAATATTATTATTAAATTATAATAAACGTGCAGTAAGCAACATTTAAGTATGCATTTGACATTTTTACAGATTAAAACGGCATAGGCCTACAGTAGGCCTACCAACTGTTTTTTTAATTAAGGCTATGCTTAGCCTAATAAATATCTTGATTATGGAGAATACATTTTCAGACCTGCCACCATTGAAGACATTTCTTGAGTACTACCTCAAATCAGGAAAATAAATGTAGGCCTATCACGTTGGCCTTCAGCAGCTATGCATCCAAAAGAAAAAAAACACACCAATGTTGCCAATCTGTTTTAAAGCCTAAAGGCCCATTCACACACCAAGAACGATAACGATAACTATAACCATAACGATAAAAGCGTTCACACTGAACAACGATAAACAAAGTATCTCCTTGTGTTAATGAATGTGACGGCTAAAATTCGATGGGTTCTGATTGGCTATAGGCATTTTATCGTTGTGAAAATCGCTCTGAAAGTGATCCCCAACGATATCGTTCTTCATGTTATCGTTATAGTTTATTTGTGGACGTCGTCATTCATATTAACGAGAACGATTTCTGGTCTTTATTCTATCATGTCAGGTCTATAATTATCTCTTTTCAATACATTATTATTTGATATTCCTTTTGTGAAGATGTTATGTCATGTCGGTGTCTTTCTGCGCTAATAATCAAGAATTATGGTCTGTATGCTACAAAGAAAATCAAATAAAACACCTATCATTGAGCAGCTCGAAATATTTTGCTATGTCCACTTTCAGATTTGTTGCAAATAGCTACATTTGGCCTTGGAAAGGTCTGCGCTCCCTGAGAACTCAACCATCAGCGACACATGGGAAATATAATGCTAACTGAAATTAAATAACTCATGAACAAGCAGTACCTTTCCAGGACAAAATTAAACTAATAGGCCGAGGTAAATTCACAATCGCACTTAGTGCAGATTATTTTTATTTTGCAAAGGAATTGAAAACGTCCAGCTGCGGGAATGCTACTTTGACTTGTTAAGCACGAGGCTGAAGAATTTAGGACTAGATTCCCAGCGAGGGCAGAAGAAAAGTAGCCTAACAATCAGATGTTTTACCTCGAGTCTATAGTCAGATACACTTTAGTGCAGCATGGGGCATAAAGTGCTGCAGGCAGGCTATGCGTAACAGAAAGTGAGAGATAAAGCCCGCCCTCAGAAACAACTGATAGGTAGGTCTGCAAAAATAGCACAAAGAAAAGCCAACCATGCCTGTCAATTATCTGTCTGTCTTGTCTCCTTCTCTCCCTATCACTCTCGCATGAAATCTGAATCAGTCTCACAAATAAAATAAAAAACGTGAATGTCGCCGAAAAGCCACTAGTTTGCAGGTATGTTGATAAAAGCATCATAGTTGGTACAAAAACGCACAAAGGGATTCTGATCCATAGACATTAAATGAGGTCCGATCAGATCCAAAACTATAGGTGCTTCAAATTCAGCCACTTTTTTCTTTTTCTTTTTCAAAATGGCCAACAAATATGGGTTTTGTCTGATTAGGGTTTCCTACCATTTGATGCTTTTATCATAAAACGATCAATTGTTATGGAAATTTTTGTTTAACAGCCCACTATTAACAACAAAATCATACAAGAAAGTTGGATTCCAACACCATGCATTTTCTGGTTTGAAGTGTGGAACAAAAGAGAGGGGGAAAAAACAAGCTTGAGCCACAAATCGTTCTCTATGGCTCCAACAATCAGTCTTCACTACACCCACCAGGCATTAAAAAGGCACAGTGCCCAATACATCTTTAATAACAATTCCTATGTAAGTCTTCAATACGCAAATCCTGAATAAGCCATACATAAACCAACACTGATATATGTTCAGACACATGTCATGTACAGAAAGCTTGTGTTTACAACTTGTTTTGGGAATGTAACCATAGTACTCATAGTACATAGTAGTGTAAAGCAGACTGATTTCTCTCCTCTTCTAGTTCAGTACTCTAGTCTTTGGTCAAATCCTGACTTGTCAGCTGTGAGGTGCTGCTGGCTGTTTCTGTTGGTTGGGTTTTGTTTCCCATCAGTTAAGCCAGCTCAGTATTGACAACTTGGCAAAAAAAGGGCGAGAGCTTTGATTTAAATGTGACTGATATCAACTTGAGAGAGATGAGTCTGCTCCTTCTGTGTGTGCAGCCTGGATAAGGTGTGAGCCTGCCTGAGTGTGTGTGCGCACGTGTGTGTGTGTGGCAGGCAGGCGGGGGCCATGCAGGCAGTGGCGCAGCAGAAGTGTGAGACAGGAAGACGGAGTGAGGGGTGAGGCAGCGGTCAGTCTGAGTCTGAGTCACTGCTGTTGTCAGCGCAGGCCCTTACGGTCTCCTCGAGGGGCGCCAGTGTGCCGTCCTTCCTCACGCCCATGGGCTTGATCAGCTGCTGCCTGCACAGAGAACACGCCGCACAGAGCCGTAGACAGTCAGACAGCATGTACAATATAATAACGTATAATAGTAATGTTTCCCTGTGCGAATATAATTCAGTCTACTTTTGGTATCATCCTCAAATTTATTTTGATGGAATATAGCCATGTTATAGCCCTGTTATTTCTACTAGCTGTACAGGCTTTGTTCTATGTAAGTGTAAGGAAAGTCCTTCACAGCATGACCGTCAACTATATTTTTAAACGACAACATTTAGCATATACTGTAGGTAAGCTTTTGTTAGTGAAAAATAGGCTGTTTGTGATGTCTGGATGGTTCACCTGGGCAGCTCACCAGTTTTAGATCAAAACTTCATAATGTTTCAGAGATTGCTATCTGGATACACTATTGTCCTGAATATTACTACCACACACTCACAACATTCACCAAGACAATGATTGGTTTCCAGGAAAAGTTTCCTTTGGGGAAAAAAACATATAAGTGTGTAAACTGCATGCTGCCTTTGTAATCAGCCAACACCAATAACGAAAATACATTCAAGACCAGATGAGTACCTTTGACCTTTCCCATTTAAAAAAAAAATGTCAGAGACATATCTGACATAGACAGACAATGGCCAACTTGCTACCCATGATATCACATGAGACGTTTGAGAAGCAGCCAATGTTCTTTCTCCGAGGGCCAAAATTGACAGAACTTGACTCCACCGCTTGTGGTGGAGGCTCGGATGAAAGGACAAAGACATACTTTGGGAAGTGACTGTTAGCCTTAAGCCAGACGTCTTATCAACAAAATAACCAGCCAACGGTCCCAAAGCAAATCAAAATCCAGCGTTTAGCATTTTTCATTAAGGAACAGAAGAACACAAGAGTGGATCGCAGCTGTGCAACTACATCACGACCGACCAGCAAACAGTGTGCTTTTACTGGTTTTTGTTTTCCTTTTTCTAAGGAGTGACTTCAGTAAGGACATTTGTTTGTCTAAATGCGTCATTTGAGCAATCATCAGCCCTCCAATACCTCATTAGTGCCAGACACTATTGTTTGATGGCTTCACCACCTTGGAAGGTTCTGGACTTTTGGAAGTTGGACTGAAGTATGTTTACGGACGAGTTTCTAATTTGGAGAATGCTTAATCCAAAGAGCATGCCGATTGTCCAGCTAGGAGGGGAGTAAACAAGTCTGAGGGGAACGCTAACATCATCCCTTTAGCTCATGGAGCTCCTGGGCCTTTGTGTCTGGACTGCCTGGGCTACTTATTCTCTCGGCCAGCTCCAGCTGCCCACCGCGTGGCCACTGCACACTGCCCACTCAAGCCTCCACTCTCTCTCTCTCTCTCTCTCTGAAGAGGCCTAGCCAAGCGCAGTGTTAAACAGCTTTGCTTCTCCTGTCCACCCCTGCGTTCATGCGCACACTCTCACACACACACACCTAACCTTTTTTTCCAGGAGACGGCCAATCCCTCACTATCCTTCTAACACCCCCACACACACACACCTCTCCTCCCCCCATCAGTTTAATTACGGGATCAGTGCCCATTCTAATCTCCTCAAAGGCTGGGCCTCCCCTCGCCGCTAATCCAATTAGATCTGCACCGGGTGGCTCCTGCGCACCCTCAGATGATTCAGTCCAGCATTATCCAATCAAAGCACTCCCTAAGATGATTTATCTGTGCATTATCCAATCCAAAGCATCACCAAAGAGAGGCTCGTTTGCATTTATTTGCAGGCCGCACACAGGGACCCAGGATACAAATACACTTGTAATTTGCTGATGCTGATGCACTTTTACTGAGGAAATCTCGGGCCTGTGTCTAGGGATCATGTTAAGCATGTCAACACCTTCAGGCGGTTTCAAGTAACTGCCAACTTCCTTACAAGTATTTACTTCAATACTAGCGTGTGCAGTAACTGACTGAAAACGGTTGTTCAAAACAAGGCAATATTTTGGTACCCTTTCCGATTAGTTGCTTACAGTATATGCCTCTCAACTGCACTTTCTGCAATACTGACGGTTGTCAAATTGATTTCTCTGACCACTCATTTATGTCCAGAGCATCTTAGCATCAGGGTTGTGCAAAATTCCAGAACTGAAACTGGCTCTTAAATTCCAATTCAATTCTTGTATTTCACTTGCATTTCAATTGAGGTAGCAAACAGGAAGCAATTCGAATTTTGCACAACCCTGCTTAGCATAGTAGACCAACTGCTCAGATTTGAAAGACACACAAGCACAGTTTGGTCAACTCCTCTTTACTGAATGCCTTTCTAGGATCTATCCAGCACTCAGAGTGGTGGAAGGAGGGTCAGGAGATGAGGGACAGATAACAACCTCCATGAGCAAAAACCACCAACCGCAGACAAAACAAGACTCCTTGACACCGCTCTAGAAAGTGATTCTCTGTGTGTGTAAGTGTGTGTGTGTCTCAAGGGTTTGTTGGTGTGTGTGTGTGTGTGTGTGTGTGTGTGTGTGTGTGTGTGTGTCTCTCAATGGTTTGTTGGGAGTCAGTGCTAATTGGACGGCGAGTTAAGCAGCAGGGGGAAGCACATTCTTTGAGGGCCTTGACCATCACCCAAGAGCCCACAGCGAGGAGCTCTGTTAGCAGCCTCATCTCTCTATCTCTCTCCTTCTCAACCTCACACTCTTTCTCTCTCTCTCTGTCTCTCCCCCCCCCCCCCCTCCCCCCAGCCCCATCCTCTACCTCCCTCTAACAACTCTTTCACAGTGGCAAAGAATAGACAAGGTGAAAGGAAGGAGATGATCTTTCGCTGAGAGGAATCTGCCTCTTCTGGGCACACGCTCCTCATTACAACTACACCACACGCACACACAGACACAAACAGAGACACAGAGAGAGAGAGACACACACACACACACCTTAATTGAGCCTATGTCTCACTCGAGCCCTGCTCCAATGGGCCGATGTTTGGGCCCGTGTGTGCTGAATGGAGGCCAGTGTGAAAGAGGACACGTATGTGATTAGGCGCTGAATGTAGCCCATAATGCCGCCGGGCCGGCCACCACTCCCCAGCAGCCAATTAGCCGATAATTAGCGTGGCGGCGGCTAACGAGAGCAAGCGGCCTGAATGAGACGGCAGCCGGCGCTGCAGATTCCTGCTCTAATGAAACCGTTGACAGGGAGCACTCGCTTGCTCCGTCTCTCTCAGCGCAGGCCTGCGTCTCCTCACCTGTGTGTGTGTGTGTGTGTGTGTGTGTGTGTGTGCACAGACAAGAACGGTCACAACAGAAAGGACAGCTCTCAGAATCTTGACTGTCTTTGAGGGGAGCAGGGGTCAGTGCAAGACTGATGTTGGAGAGGCTGCACGCCTACAGGAACCTGATGGTGGATTTGTACTCACTGACTCAGAACGCTTCCATCCTCTGACTGTCAACAGCAAACTGAGTCAGTGGGAGCATATCAAAACCATGCTTACATACATCTGCACAACATAGGGTGTGAATGACCCCCCACAGCTCTTCCGAGATGTTTCAAGCTACATCAAATGAACTGACCGTGACACTGACACAGTTTTGACCCCAACCCCACCTGGCTACGCAGTCCTCTGGTGATGTTTTCAGGTGGCGGGGACATTACCTGGACAGCTGGTCGATCATGTTGACGAGCTTCTGGGCCTCGTACTCCTTTTGCTCCTCGGTCATCTCATCCATGGGGTTGGCCCCCAGCTCCTCTACGTGGCCCGTGATGGGGTTGATGCTGAGGAGGAGGAGGAGGAGGAGGAAGACGAAGAGGAGGAGGAGTGGGTTAGACAGCAACCGGCAGACAGTCAGCCAGAAGACATCACAAGACTTTGTTTCCAATTGGAATACACAGTACTGAATAAACACCAGCACAGCAAAGGATGGACCAGCTGTCTTAATCGTCCAGCCGTTTTAGGGGGTGTTTATCATATTAAGAGAGGGGGCTGGAATGTTGACTGGTGAACATTTAAGCACCACTTGGACATTCAGCCGAGAACCTTGGCTCCATTCTACAGGAGGTGACCTTATACTCTAATGACTAATGTTTAAACCGTTTGAACACTTTATTTTGGGTTACATGAACTGTTTGAAGTTCACTGCCAAAAGAAAACAAATTATCTTTTCATTATTTTTGTCCACTTTACTCACATGGAAACACTTACTATGGTTTGGCCTCCTTGTACTCGTCCGTGTCAGAGTCTTCGTCTTCTGAGTACTGAGTCTCCCCTCGGCCTCCCGCCAACAGCCCGCGAGACAGCAGCAAGCCTGCAGCACTGCCATAGCCTGTGTACTTCACCAAGTTATCCACTTCATACAGGGCCCCGCACGCACGCACACACACACGCACACACACACACACACACACAAAACACACACACGATTATCTACAGCTCTAGAGTTTATGGGAACATTATGTGCAGTGTGTCTTCACTCTCTCAAATAAACGATGCATGAAATGTGGACTAGATTAGTTCTACAGTCTGTGTAACTCAAACAGTGAACTCTTCTCTTTCACTGCCACTTCAAAAGTGCACATGCCAACCTCCTGATTTCTTTAGCAAAACATAGCTCCATCTCTCTCCCCATCTTCTGTCTGCATCTGTTGTCCATCTCTCTATCTCTCTCTATCTCTCTCTCTCTCTCTCTCTCCATCCTGTTGTCCCCCTCCACCTTCTGGTATCATATACTTGCTCTCTCCTTTTCCCCTCCATCAATCATCCCACCATCCCCTCTTCTCTCCCTCTCTCCCTTCATCCCTCTCTCTTACCGCTCTCTTTGCAGAGGACGAAGAGGAACTCGGCGGCGCTCTGCTTCACGCCCATGTCCACGTGGGTCATCAGACGCACCAGCTTGTTGCGGATGGTGGTGCCCACCTCCGGCCGGCTCGACACATCCTTCAGCGGAGGCAGCACCTGCGGACCAACCCCACCACACACACACACACACACACACACACACACACACACACACACACACACACACACACACACACACACACACACACACACACACACACACACACACACACACACACACACACACACACACACAACACACAACACACAACACACAACACACACACACACACACACACACACACACACACACACAGTCACCACCAATCACCTTGCAGACGCCAACTGTAACTGTAACAATGGGATTGTGACACGGCAAAACATGGCCCATGAAAGTCAATATAGCATGTCTATCTGTTCCTAATTGACACAGATTTGCAGAAAATATCTTAGGGGACCTTAAGTTGTTGCTTCTTATTGCATTAATTCAGTCACTTTTCTTCATCTATACTGCTGTCTTTGAAGGCTGCAGCTATACCTCAGGTACAGGTGGGACCCTTCTCCAGCAGTGTATGAGAAAACCGTGTTTAGTTTCCTACATGAGTGCTTTTTGGACCCTCCCATCCTTACCCTGGCCTTGATGTATCTGCGGATTTCTCGGTGGTATCTGGAACTTTCCGCCAGCAGGCTGAGCACTGGCGTCAGGCCCTCTTTGTAGTTGGAGCCCTGTGTGCAGAGAGAAACTCCTGAGTCTCAGAAACATGACAGGAAGGGGTCGGGGGACCTGTAGCACAACTCACTGCAGTCATCATAGCGTCTTACCCGGTCAACGCGCTTCTCCATGAAGTCCAGTAGCACCTGAATGGCGGCCATGTTCTTCCCGCCATCCTCCTCCTGTCCGAGCTGCACGGGAATGTCGATGAGGACGTCCAGGCACGACGAGGGAATGTTGCTCAGAAGGTTAACAGCATGGCTGTCATGAGGACAACAGAGGAGCATTATGAAGCTTCCAGGCGCTCCAGTGCAAAACTACTACAGCACAGGATCAGTGTGATGTTAATCCCTCATGTTACATTACATTACATTACATTTGGCTGACGCATTTTTAACCAAAGCGACTAACAACATGGTAACAGTTAAGTTTTAAAGCAATTCTCTCAACAATTTTAGGACAATTTAAAAACGGTAGAGTACAGTAAGTGCATCAGTGAGTGCTGTTTTTAAACAGTTGAGTGTCAGTTCAAGACGGCTGGTAAGTGCTAGCATCAGCAAGACTTGTTGTAAGTGGTGCTATGAGAGGAGATGTTCTCTAAAGAGCTGGGTCTTCAGGAGTTTTTTGAAAATGGAGGGATGTCCCTGCCCTTGTAGGAACTGGCAGTGTGTTCCACCAACGAGGAACAACAGATGAGAAAAGTTTGGATTGGCCTGAGCGTACCGGTGGTAGAGCTAGACGTCGTTTGTCTGAGGAGCGCAGCGGTCTGGAGGTAGCGTACGTCTGTATGAGGGCATTCAAGTAGGTGGAAGCAGAACCGGAGACTACTTTGTAGGCAAGCGTTAGAGCCTTGAATTTGATGCGGGCAGCCAGTGTAGCTGGATGTCCACTATGCAGGACTGATATGAAGCAGCATTCGCCTGCTTAGATCTCATCTCACACTGGATGTCATGAAATACCTTGAGATTGTGGAAGAACTTTCTACATCGCAGTCTTCACACAATCCAAACACAACGTGATGGCAGAATCAGACGTTTCTGTGTGCTGCCGTACCAGAATGGGTGGTAATTATAAACACAACTTAATGACTTCTTAATGACGATGCTCTCAATGACTTCTCACAAATGCACACTGTGGCAAAAGTCATGTAAATCTCTTAGCTGGCCCAGCATGCAAAGGGCAAACATATATTTGCATTAGGCACACAGTGGTGGCTACACCCAGCAGCTGTGGTGCACATCTCTGACGTCAGACCAAAAGAAAAGAGAGAGAAAAAAAGAATGTCATGCCTCTACACTCACTCGCTCACCAGGCGCCGCTTACAAGGCGTCCAAAACAAAAGCAGATCCCCAGCTAGACAGCAGTGGGGTCCATCAGGAGGACAAAGCAGGCCAGAGCCCTGACCTGGCCAGGGTCCATCTCAGCACATTCTGTCTCCCAACTGGGAGACCCGGACGGGGGCGGGGGGGGGGTTTGCTTTGTGGACTGAGGACATTCTAGAGAGGTAGGGATGGGAGGGGGGTTAAGGGGGTGCCACAAAACACCAGCCTACGTCAGCTGGCCAGAGCGTGGGGGAGAGCACGGAGGAGACCGCGACGTGCCTCATGATGGGGCACACAGGGGTCATTAATCAGCACTGGGTGACAGACTGTCACTCACGCCCACCACACGCTTCAGCCTTTCTTCTGTGCTTGGTACCGCTGGAATGTTGACCCCCCCCCCCCCCCCCATCCCTACACACTGTATGAAACCCCTATGACCTCTGTCAGACCACTATGACATCAACTGGCATAGATTAATTAATGGTCAACTCGGCTTGGGCCTTTGGGTGGTTGTTTAGTGTCAGCATGGAAATCAAAGCACCCACTGATTGGTTAATATGCACAAGCTCACACAAGGGCAAGGAGTGAAACCCCCAAAACCACAACCACAAGCTGGTGTGTGCGTCAAAGGCTAACAGATACAAATAACTTTCACCACAAGGGAAAAAGTCAAATGCCTCTTATTAATACAGTATTGAGTCAAATGAGGACAAATCACTTTGTTATGACGATGGATACGTCACCACCAGGGGGTTGGGGACCGTACAGATAACACCATACTGTGCTTTTATTCAAACAAAAAAAACAAAGTCCGTCATAGGAGAGGTAAACATTAAAGTGAGCAGAAGATAGATTTGTGCAAACTGAACATTCAGTCTCACTTCAGTCTGTGTGAAGTCAATAGCATTACTCTACACCTGCTGCTACACATTGTTACATTACAACATCACAACAACCATCACAAGCAGCAGAACAGAATCCCAACACACTAGAACATGAGAGAACATTGTGGGGAGGACATCTCTTTGAATGTGGGAGGGAAAGTCTTCACTAAACTTCACTAATGCATCATGTGAGGGCAGCTGAGGAGAACTAGTTGTGGAGAGAGGACAGAGGGGAGAGGAGAGGACAGGGGGCAGAGGAGAGGACAGAGGAGAGGGGGGGGGGGTGTCGCTGGACATGAGGAGGGGGTGGAGGAGATGAGAAAGCAGTGTAACAAGAGTGAGAGTCAAAATGACATGAAGTGCTACTAGTGAGAATGAACTGGAGTCAAGGAGAGGAAACAAGAGGAAGTTGAGCATGGGAGAAGAAGGGAGCATGAAAGAGAGATGGAAAGAAAGAGTAAGACGTAAGAAGAGACGGGGGAAGAAAAAAGAACAGAGGAGAGGAGAGAACGAAGGGAGGAAGAGAAGAGAGGGGGTGAGAGGAGCGTTCAGGCCACCCACCTGTGTGCCTCTTCAGTCGTCTCCTCCGTGTGGGTGCGCAGCAGCAGCAGGTGTCTCATGATGGCCACCAGGAGTCGCAACTGGTGCTCAGCGTCCTGACCGGTCAGAGACTGAGAGAGTCAGCAGGGTCACCAACACGCCATCGCCGTGGGCACCCAACACACTCAAGCTTACCCTGCGCTCACGTACCACTGTTAAGTCGCAAAGACTCCATTCTGGCCAAATAATGGGCCAATCAGTGAGTATTGTAGGAATTTTTGGTGACGATACACAAAATCTTCAAGTTTGGGGGAAATTTCGAGGAAAATGTATTTGAAATTGTAAACAACGTAGGTGTGTAGGGTACTTTTCATCAAGCATGTGAGGGCAAGGTAACAACAATTATGATGACAATGATGAGAGTCGATTAGCAATCAAATAAATTATTATGCAAACATAACAATATGATAAAAAAAAAATTATCAGAAATCGCTCAAACCTGAATATCAGCATCTGAACCTGCCTAAACATAGTGTCCTAGTGAGAACACCAATCTAAGGTGCACAGTCGTGTGTATCTGGCTTGGGGTGCAGGGTAGTCAACTAGCTGGCATGGGAGGAGAGGTGTGAGGCCTGTGCCTGTGACCTTCGACACACAACAGGAATTTATGACTCCTGAAAAGAGCGATGTGGTATTTTCTGGGATTGGAAGGACTCCCGTTCACTTCCTCTAGGGGCCAGGCCAACTGAGTGAGAGGCATGGCTGGAGAAAGGGAGCTCAGGCATGACAACTACGGCCTGAAACTACAGGCAGTAGAAAATGCTATCGGCTCAATAGAAAATATCATAGACCCTAACTGCACTTGTTATGCAAACCAAAGCAGACAAATTATCAATTATCAAATTATCAATGATTCGGTGATCCTGCTCTGTGGGCACCAAGTGGCTAGAGGGCAAGTGATACCCATTAAAAATGATCAATCCCATTTAGTAAGGTGATAGTAAGGTATTACTATTACTATTACAGAGGACACCAATGTGAAGACCATGTGAAGCTGACACAGGAGACACAGCAGATTAGCAATAATGAGGAAGACACCTGGCTGTTTCACTAACACACCCAGCTGTTTCACTAACACCTTTCACTAACACACCCGGCTGTTTTCCTAACTAACGCCTTTCTTCTATAACCAGGCCCTGGCCTGATCCTCATCTGAAGGTGAGGGATGAGCTTCAGAGGGGCCGGATAAGAGATCAACTCAGCCTTAAACCTCTCAGGCTGATCCCTGATTAAGCGCGCTTGGAGCGCTGATCTGCTGAGGAGCCGAGTGCAAGGCGCAGTGTTGCCCGACACCGTCGCCACCGACGTTAATCAGAAGCCGCAGGTTGAAGTCCGCAGGTTGCCAGGTGATTAACGAGCTTCTGGGCCATTTGATTTCACACTGGGAAAATGGGCTGCTGATGGCAGATCGGCACAGGCTGGATGACACAGGTTCACCACAGCTGAGTCAAACTTCTACGTGCAGTGGTCGGGGGGGGGGGGGGGGGGGGGGGGTTTTTGGGGGGGTCCCAACACCTTGCACACAGAGGTTCTCAAGACACAGCTGCAACGATTTCTCTCTTACTGACTGGTGATGGCAGATGGATGACCACACTTGACTTTGAACATATACGGACACTGACTGAACACAGAGATGGAAATAATGATCTTTCATCAACAAAGGTCTGATCATCACTCATACAGGACTATGGCAAAGGTTTTCAAAGGAAACAGATGTAGGAGATGTGCCAACTGAGGTGAATTCACACTCAATGCTCACCTCATCACTGGAGTCGGACAGGGTGATGTTGAAGAGGGCCTTGAGGGCCTCCATGGCTCGCTCATTCTCCTGTGAGGGGATGGGGGGTGCCTGGGGATCCAGCGGGGCCACCTTGTAGGGCCCGGCCCAGTGCACATCCAGGGCGCGCTCCAGCACGTCGGTGAGCAGCGCCAAGGCGCGCGGCTCCTTGCGGAGGACGCTCCGCACGTCCGAGCGCAGCGCCGACAGCAGGAAGAGCAGGCGCAGCGAGAAGAGGCCCACCTCGTGCGGCGCCGCCCCTGCCCCGGCCGCGTGCAGACTGGCACAGAGGCCCTGCGCCAGCTGCACGTCCGCGCCCACCTGCTGAGCCTGTGTGCTGTTGAACACCACATTACACAGGCACTTGAGCGCCTCCACCACCACGCGCTCCTCCTCGTCCTCGTCCTGCTGCTCTCCGCCGGTGCCCCGGGGCGCGTCGGGGCCAACTCGTGCCAGCGCTGCAAGGGTTAGGATGCCCTCGCGGGTGCTCACTGGCCCCAGCACGCGCTTGTCCCGAGAGAGGATGCGCAGCGTCTCCAGACACGTGCTTTGGCACCTGGGCTGTGCCACCCGACCCAGGACCCCCAGCAGAGCCCGGCACAGCCGCTAGAGAAAGAGAGAGAAACATGGAGAAAGTGAGCACAAATTCGAGACCTACATTTATGTTTTCAATACGTTTCCAGGGCACCAGGCCAGTGGATCATGGTTTAAGCGTTTTACACAAAATTGGTTTGAATATTTGAAGAAAGTGTGGACTTACTATACGTGCATCCTCTTCCTTCTTATCAAAACTAAATGTGCGACAGTTCTGAAAAATAAAAAGAAGCTTGTTATACACAAAAGACAAAATTTTTACTTACGGTGTCTATAACTACACTTCAAAATGATGATCTAGTGTTTTTGGTCCAGGAAAACCCCCTACTCTCCCTAATCATCGTCACCATTGACGTCAAACTTTGAGCATTATTGGCTATGTTCCAAACCCTGGAGTGGCTTGGCTTGCCTCACTTCTATGAAGTTGACAAACATCAGCCTGTATCAAGATAGAGAAAAACACTTGAAATTTCCCATTTCCTCTGGTCCAGCAAGTACAGTACAGCTATTGAGGTCATGATGGTGGTTTGGCAGACACTCTCTAGGGAACCCACCTTGCACAATAACACTTGAACACAAAGTGATACTCGGAAAGACAACTGGTCCTGGAGCTGTTCCTGTAGCCTATATGTTACGTCTTGGCGATTTAACTTGTGCCACTGTGCAACATTTAGCGAAGACTGCAATGTGACGATGCTAGTGGACTGTTAGCATGCTAAAAGCGATACCACACACTGTAACGTTACTTATCGGTTTGATCACAAATGCAATGTTTCAGTGTCAATGTCCATATAACCATAACTGCGGTCTAATGCCAGTCGTTTAACGTTATCTACACATAAACTTAAAATCATACCTCCATCCATGCTAAGGCGAACTGTCATTCTACACTGACTGACTACATTAATGTTACTTCCTGCAATTTCTTAACCTAGCGTGCAAGCTAACTTGACATTAGGTTGCCAGAATTTGCAACGTCTTACGAGAACGTCGGTAACGTTAACAATGTTAAAGAGTTTAAACCGCGGTATGCCCTAAGCTGTTAAGGACTAATCACATAATGTTGCTGCTGCAAATCGAATGCAGCTCGGTTATACAGGAGATGTTTTGCTAGCGGTTAGCCGAGCAGGCTATGGCAGGGCGACAATATCACGTTACCTCTGTGTTGTATTCATGTAAAAGCCTCTCTATTTCTTCATCGTTCTCATTCTCATTTTCGATCTGTGACAAAATGACGCTTAATTCCATCCTTCTGTTAAGAGAACGTGGAGAATTATTCCAATGAAAAGTGACCCGATGTTTGATGCTGTCTGTTTGTACAAAGGGATCTGTGGACCCCTCCCTTCATATAATGTTTCAACTTTCACCTCTGAACGTCATTCTGGTAAGGCGGCGTCAGAATGAAAAATAGGGCAACTCGACTAATCATAACAAACTCCAGCTTTTCACGTTGGTGTCAAGATAGAGTAAAAGATTATTCTAATGTGACTTGTGTGACATGTTTCAAATAAAGGTTGAAAGAAAGACAGTGATTCATGTCAACTTTCTGGTAGCAACACCTGTTTTCTCTAGTAGCCTATTTAAGGTCATCCTATGCGGTGAAAATGTTGACCTGGCTGGTAGTGGTGAGTGTGAACACCAAATTCTGAACACAGTAGGAACGAGTAGTAGGAAGGACAAGCACATCACACCAGTCTCTCCAAGATATAGCAATATAGGCTAGTTGAAATGACTGCAAATGGATTTTAACCTCCATTCACAAATTATTATCACTCATCATGTAGAATCTTGTATTATACAATTAGGCGAATAAGTTTTCAATTTTTTTTTCTAGGACAGTCGGTGGAGTTTAAGGTTTAAAGCGAAATTGCACAATTCCATGCACTTCTTAAAGCCATCACAACAAAATCTTCAAGTCATTTTGATAGCAGTAATTTTGATCACAAACAAAAACAAATAAACAAAAAACATAAAAACTGATTAATCCTGGAGGGAGATCCATACTATATGGGATGCCATTCCCACATGTTATGGGAGGCCTACCCACTAGCGTTATTAGCTGAGCTGTTTGGAAATGCTGGTGTTAGGTAGGCCTAATGGTAGGTCCTGAAAAGGCCCTGTCGGATCAGATATCTATGGCATTGCTTATTTTATACTCTCACCAGCCTCTGGCAAAGCTTCAGCTGTCACAGCTGGACTCTACTATCCCATAGAGAGGCACTTGAATATTTTATGTCCCTCCATTCCACATGTGAAAGTGCATGTTCAATCAATCAGTATTTTTCCAAGGCTAAAAATAATGCTTTTCATCTCTCTCTCTCTCTCTCTTCTCCTCACTAATAGATCAGATAGATTTTTACCAAGTAAGAAGGGGTAAATGCTGTGAAAATATTATTTTGAAGCCTGATGGGTCACAATATTGAACCAGTAGCATCTTTGTTAAGGTACATGACAGCTTCTCTGAAGTCTGAACCAAGAGAAGTCATCTCAAGACTATGATGTGGACTATAAAGATCTCTCCCAAGACACAGATCCATCTGAGGTGAACTCCTAAGGGACCGGGAGAAATGGTATTTGTTTTACAGATAATGCCCTTTGCAAATAGTCATAAAATAGGAGCTGTGCAAGACTAGAGGTTGAAGGTCAGAGCCCTCCTCAGCAGGACCTGCAGCCCATTGACATTGAACTCCTCCCTGGGTGTGGCCTCTCTCACCTCACCTCCATCCCCAGTTGAGCTCCAGCAGCTAACCAGAAATAACTTACATTAGTCCGGCAAGCTCAAAAGGTCTCAGCCCTTTGCTGACTCACAGCTGATAAGGAGGAGGGGAGAGAATGGTGCAGGCAATACAAACAACATGCAAAAACATTAACAATGCTTCATCTGCTTCACACACTATTCAAATCAAGGAGTGCCTGCACTCATAATTGACTTACCAGAAACTGTCTTAACCAGGACATGAAATTGTAAGGACGTTTGGGAATCCACCATAAATCAGATGTTAACAAACAACTTGTAGAATAAATAACTAATAATGTGTGTTTACAGGTAAAGCTGAATTCCAGATTTCGTAAGACACCTAAGATGACAGCAGTGGGGTGTCATAATACTATAAGCACCCAAAGATCATTATTTAATGTTGTAGTTTTTTACTTCTACGTCTCTGGGTCTAACTTATCTTGATTGTCAGCGTTTGGTATAAAATATCTTAAGACCCTTTATGTGCAATAGGTGCAGTAATGTAATTTTACTGTTCACATTGCTACTAATTTCTACCAAGTCAAATGTTGAGTTCTTCAAGTGTACATTTGAAATGCAAATCAGTCTAAAAGGAGAAAAGAAGAGTCCACAAAATTGTATGGATTTTAAAAATTCTTTATGTGGTAACAAATTACTCCACATAATATCATTTTACACGGTAACAGTTGTCACCACAGCAGTTATTGAGTGCTTTTATTTACAGGAAAAAAGTGACTAGAGATCATAAATGTTACATTTTTTCTTACATAGATTTTCCTTTTTATTTCTACCCATAGGGTAATAGATCCACAGGAGCTCGGAGTGCATTTAAAAACACACAAACCTAGGTTATGAACGCGTTTTTCACACTAACCATACAAAACACCAAACACTGCACCAACACAGGGAAAAAGATAGCATGTTACACAGCTACAGAGTATATATATATATATATATCTATGATAAGTCCTTCCACAGATGCAGTCAAGCCTGGCTTCCTATGACAGAGAGTTTACAGAAGCCTACGAAAGCAAGGCAAAACCCATTCCAGAACACTGATTCATGTGAAATGACAATCTCCACATTTGAAATGAGCTGCTGCAGTGTAGATGGGACTGATTGTGGCTGCCAGTGGTTTGATTTGCTTCATGACACACTTGCACGTGTGCTGGCTCCCACACAGAGGGGGGAGGGAAACAGACGGCCTCTGCACGTCCTGGATCCCCTCGATATGGTGCTGGAGCAGGGACAGTTTGCCTCCCACCACGCAAGCGGGGCAGGGTGAGGTCAATGCACCGCGAAACAGTAGAAGGATGTTAACGGCCAGAACGACACTTGAGCAATTGCACTGACGTCTTCAGAGGCGCTGAAGGTAAACAGTCTTGTGAGTTGCGTAGGTCTGGCCATGGCTCTGCGCCAACTGTTGACTGAGGAGTGGCAGACCAAAGCCCACTACTAATAAAGACACGGGGGGGGGGCATGTAAAAAGGCACAGCAAAACAGATTGTGATTCTCACTGGAGAGAGAACCAAGAAAACAATCAGGGTCAAGGGAGTTTGCAGGCAAGATATCTCTCCTCTCCCTTGATGACGACAATTGGAGGCTCTGCCTTGTCTCAGATGAGATGGACGGCTCGACCTCTCACTCCTGTCATCTGGCCCCTCCTGGAGGCGGTGGACATTCCTGACACACAGGGCTGATGAGACGCTGCTGTCCAGAGGCTGTCCCCCGGCCCTCTCTACTTGGCCCAGCCAGTGGTGGCCTCGCCGTTGATGTAGGCGAAGCCGGGGAAGTGTTGCGCGTGCTCGTAGTCGGTGGTGCGGCGCGGGGCCAGCGGCGCGTAGACCTCGGCGCCGGCGCCATAGCGGGACGAGTGCATGGGCGGGGTGGAGTAGCAGCCGTTGGCGGCCGGCAGGTCGGGCCAGCGCGGGGCCACGGGCGACGGGTGCAGCCGGGACGTGCCGCCCATCAGGCAGGGCTCCATGCGGGCCATCGGACTGTTGAGAGGGTACTGCAAAAACAAACAATGGGGGGGGGGGGGGTTATGGGTTAGTGCACTGGACAGTGTATACTCTCTCTCCAGAGAAAGGCTGTGCAAGATATAGCAGATAAGTATAAGGAGAAAGGCTAATGCAAGATATAGCAGATAAGTATGTCAAACAAAAGATGCTTAGCGAGGGTGTTGCATAAGAGGTATCAGCACGAGGCTTGTCTGACGCACACAGAAGAGTGGAAACATGTGCTGTAGAGATGGTGTAGCTGTAGAGATGGAGGATGCAGTGAAATGTTACTCATGGGATGCATAGGAGTGATATGAGAGTCAAGCCCTCCCTTACTCACAATCACCGCAGCAGGAATGACAAGAAAACAGCTTTATAAATGTTTTTGTCACACTTTTATATTCAGTAGTATACTATCAGTAGCTTTCAACTGGCAAAATAAAAGAATCCTAATTTGTGTACAGGACACTGAGGAGGCTGACATCCATATGAGGTGAAGTTTGAGCTAAAGTTTGACTTCAGTGAGTGGACAGCTGCTAGTATTTTTGTTGCCATAGGTTACCAGCCACAAACACAGAGGCCCAGATTGGAAACAAGTGCTGGTTAAAACAGGCACTGTATGCACGAAAGCGCCCCTACATAACGCTTTACTTGTGCCATCACTGTCCTGTCCTCTCCACAGACCAACTCAGGACAAAGCCTGTGCATTGTGCCCAATTTAATTTTAAATCGCAGAGGGGGAAAAATAAGTCTGAGCAAAAGATTCACCCTCTCGTTCTAAATATACGTCCTCGACAGTCGTCCCCATTATGGGCTTGTGTGTGACGGAAAAGGGGAGTCAGGCAGGGTCAGAGAGCAGGGCAGCAGGCTTACTGACCCCTTGTTCGTGCACAGAAAAGAGACTATTGAATAACAATATTTTAATAAACACACTTCCCCCTTTCCTCCCTGACGCAAGCGCTGACTGGGGTTGAGGGTGAGGGGGGGAGCAAGAAGCCCTATTGAGCCCTGGATGTGGGGGGTGGAGGATGAAGGGGGTGTATTGGGAGGGGAGCATTAGGCCGGCACATGCTGGGCAGCGGCCAGGCCACCTTTCACTGGGGGCTTCCGCTGCGCGGAGAAGAGAAGGGGCCAGTGAGCCGGCCGTTCCAGAGGCACTGAGGCCCAGCTGATCCTGGCTCCACACAAAGCCTGTATGTGCTGGAGGGCCCTCGACAGGAAATTACCATCGGGAGAGTCAGCTAGCTAACACCCGCTACGGCTGACAGTGTCTGCGACCCCTACACACACACAAACACACACACACACACACACAGACGCACACACACGCGCACAAACGCATGCACGCACGCACACACGCACGCACACGCACACACACACACACACACACACACACACACATCCTTGCCAGCTCCCAATTTTTCAACCCAAACTTTTCTCTCTTTCTTTCTCTCTCCTTATTTCATTAGTTTGCCTCATTGTTTCCATTGAACTGCTGACGCACTAGTAGCAAAAGAAAGAGCAGAGAAAACAATACAACTGACAGGATGTAAGGATCTGATCCCTGCAATGGGAGTACACTACATTGTACCCAAATTGATGCAGAGAAACATGGATACATTGTACCCAGAACATTTTCATTAGACATGACTTATCTCCTCTATCATTTGTTTCCACGGCTGTTTTTTTTCTATGTACTATACTGTTTTTTCACTAAAATCTGGCTCATTTGTCAAAGGGCAGTTTTACATATGGTCAGTAATGCCCAGAAATCCAACACTAACCATTCCACAGAGTATACACAGACACTCATATACATCCAACCACTCATGGATCAGTTACTAGGCTCTTAGAACAAACAAAGATGTCACAGAGAAACTACAAGCAGGCTCAAAGGAAACCCAAGAGGGTGAAAACAATCTTCAGGGCTTGGATGTCTCCTTCAGTTTGCTTAACTAGTGGAGACGTCCACCTGCTGGTGGGTGAGAGACCTACAGTGCGGTGCACACAGGAGTCTGCCGTTCGGTAATAACACAGGCGGCATACTGTCAGCCCCACAGACCTCCAGAGCCTCGCGCCACCTGCGTCCAGCGAGCTAACCAGCCCATCCGTCATTAGCATCCATATTAACATTCCTTCCTGACTTACGGGCCTCGTAAAATTCAACCTTTCAAAGGGCACCCAGGAATTTACACTCCCAGAAGACAAAAGAGGGTGAATACACAACACCAAGCTTCCATTATCCAGCCATGAATACACACGCACACACACACACACACACAAACACACACTTACACAAATGTCATTATAGAGTGATAAAAGGATGTATATGGGAGTGACGGTAAATACGAGGAGATTCTGGAAAAGGCTTGTGTTTATCTGGACCTCTAGGCCATTTTTCATTCTCACTTTCTTACGAGATCTCTTTTCAAAGCATACCGGTATTTACCTATCCCCTTTACACAAATTTCACACAATCTTTCAATAAGACAGACCCCACAGACTAATTTGGACTGTAAAACTGTAAAAATAAACATTCCTGAATGAAAGAAATTACTAATAAATCTCTTCAGCACTTGTGTAAAACCTCTCTAAACAGTCAGAGCCATCCACAAATAAAAACACAAAGACGTGTGTGTGTGTGTGTGTGTAGCCATGCCTATTTATATTTAACATATCCTACAACTAGGTAAAATATCACTAAAACCATTGTGCTATGAAAGAGAGATATTCAGATCATCACTCAACTATTGGCTAGTGACACATTTACCCAAATCAAATTTATATTTATGGTACTTAGCAGACGCTTTGTCCAAAGTGACTTACAATGCCATCAATAAACATTACATTAACACCAAAATCAAAAAAAACTATTTTAGCCTAAATATAAATGACCAATATTAGTAATAGACTAAATAACATGCAATAGAATAATAACAATAGACATAAACATATACAAACACAACTCTGTAAGAATGAATTAGTTAAAGACAAGCTAAAAAGAGGAGTCGTAGAGCTAGATCATGAAATTAAGATAGCGAGGTGCAGATTCCAGAGACAGTCCAGCTGGGATAGAGCCATGGCCTGTACAAGAAGATGTGTGGCATACTGTGCTAGATAAGGCCTGATCTTCCCAATATTGTATAGGATACTGACATGACTTTGTCACTGAGGCTACATGCTCATAGAAATTTAGTTGATCAATTGTGAATTTACAAATAATGTATTATTTGAAAGTGTGTGTGTGTGTGTGTGTGTGTGTGTGTGTGTGTGTGTGTGTATGTGTGTGTGTGTGTGTATGTGTGTGTGTGTGTGTGTGTGAGAGAGAGAGAGACTGACCTGTGCAGGCGTGCGGTGGTAGGCAGGGTAGTGGAGGGGTGTAGGAAGGCCTGCTTCATGGGGCAGACTGGGGTACTGGCTCTGAATCGGGTGATGGTGCTGGTTTGTGTAGCTGCTGTAGTTGTAGCTCCCCGTGTAGCTAAAGCAGGCAGAGAAGGGAAACAAGTGAGTCTCAAAGCGGCCCAAAATATCCTATGTGTGATGACAACTTGAGACACTGACAAAAAAAATACTTCAACAATGTAAAGAATAAATGAATATTTTCTGCAAACAATTTTACAAGATTGAGAGTTGTTAGTGCCAGTGTGTCTGTGTGTAAAAGAGAAAACATCAGGTGTGATGACATCTTTGTGTAAGTGTGTGTGTGTGTGTGTGTGTGTGTGTGTGTGTGTGTGTGTGTGTGTGTGTGTGTGTGTGTGTGTGTGTGTGTGTGTGTGTGTGTGTGTGTGTGTGCTCACCCGTGCTCATCCCGGTGTGGGTAGACTGGCACGCGGTGGCCGGCGGTGGGAGGGGTCACGGAGGGGGCACTGCGCATGCAGGAGAGCTGGGGTCCGCCTTCAGGTGGGGAGCCTCCCGACGTAGTCACTGTGTACGTAAGGGACCAGGTATATGACTGAACAGCACCTGGCACATGCACACACACACAGAATACACACATATGGAACACATGTGTTGCAGCTGTGCTTTTAGCCATAATATAAAGGCAGTGACCAGATTCACCTCAACTCTGATACAACTTGACGATACTTCATATATTTGCCATTAACATCAGGTTACTATATGGGTGTAATGACCGTCTCTTAGCATTGTTTTATGCATTTTCACTTTCATTATTTCCTCTAAAAAGACATTTCCATGAGGAGCCAGCCACGTCCGGCAGAGGCTAGGCTGTTTACCTGTGGTAGCGGGCACACCGGTATATTCCGGAGACTGGGCAGAGGTGGGCGAGCTGAGGGCCGGGACTCCGACCGAGAGGACCGATTTGGCGGGTGAGTAGGCGGCAGGGGACGAGGGTGTGGTTTCTGTCAGCATCAGGTCTTCAACTCGATCGGCTATGAGGAGTGGTCATAAAGGTCAGTGATGCCCAGGAGGATCAAACATATGCTTACTGTTGTGCTTTCACATGATAAGGATACAAAAACGTACTTGCATCTGGTACACTACTAGTTTACATTGATTGCGTGTTTTGCAGAAAATAGTGTTCACCGCACTGATTAAGTATGTGGTGCCAATTTGTTTTCAAGCCCCCTCCTCTAACATGGTGATGGCCCATCAGGACCAGAGGCACTGGGTAGAAGGCATTGTGTTGCTCTTCCACTGGGTGAAGCCTGTCCAGTGGAGGCTGGTGGTGCTGGCTGGACTAGACTCACCTGTGCTGGCCTCGCCCTTCATGGACCTCATCAGCTCGTTGGCGCGCTCCTGGCAGTGTAGTGATTCCAGCAGGTACAGCACGTAGTCGTCAAACATCAGGTGGATCAGGTGAAACGAGCCTGCAGAGGAGAATACAGCAAACATACATTAGCATAACCACACACACTGCTTATGTGCGTGTGAGTGTGTGTGTGCGTGTGAGTGTGTGTGTGTGTGTGTGTGTGTGTGTGTGTGTGTGTGTGTGTGCTTTTATGAGTGCACATGTGTGTGTGTGTGTGTGCAATGCATCTGCATGTTTCCATGTGTGAGTGAGTGAGACATTTTCATATGACTGGATTAGCTAATTGTCATTCTACTAAAAATAGCCAAATAATAGGATTGTCATATGGTCATTTGCATGGAAAGGGAACATGCATCGCCTCATCTCTTTGCCATCGCTCATCATGGAAAAGTATCAACAAATCAAATATGACGAGGAACAATGAAGTAAAGATATTGTACACAGAAACTAAACAAAGGTGTCAACAAAACAGTGGTGACAAATGTGTTTAGACACAAACCGCTGACCAGAATCTTTGGGCTGTTCTCCTGAGGGACAGAGAAACTGCAGCTGAAATAGTTTTTTAAGTTTGTACCCCCTCCAAAGTCACTGCCTGCACTCCAGTCCATGAATTGGTGAGGAGGGGGCCGAAAGAGAGAGAAAGTGAGAGAGAGAGAGAGAGAGAGAGAGAGAAAGAGAGAGAGTTTGGGTGAAGCGTGACACAATCTACACATTGTGTTGGTGGCTGCAGTTCCCCGCACGCATAATAAACACGGAGTGCTATTCAGCGCGCGGTCCGCAGCACTGCTGGCTCGTAAAATGGAGAAAAGGGGGGAGACTCAGGAGGGGGGTCAGCCTTTGTTAATTAGCTGTTTTCGTACAGGGAGCTGCATTATCAAAACACTGCAACCAGCTGTGTCTTTGATATTCACAGACAGGTCCAAAGGGGAGGGGGGCCTTTTTTTATTCTTTCTTCCTTTCTCTCTCTCTCTCTCTCTTTTTATGCCTCTCTCTCTCTCTCTCTCTCCCTTTCTTTAAAAAAGGAACTCTTGCCACGAGTGGCGAGTTGGTTAGACTGGGCCACAGCCTGGCCTAGCGGCCATCTTGTGTGGGAGTTGTTGACTGGTGTATGGGGAGAGAAGCATGGAGATGGGATGCAGCTTCTCTGGACTGAACTATGCAACACCAGAGTGTGCTAATTAACTGGTGCGACTGGTGAGGTAGCTGTTCTTACAAGGTTAATAAACAATTCGCACATTTAAGGTTTGCACATTTGTTCCTAACAGGTCACAGAACTGATAAAAGGCTGAGACCATTCCCTTCTTGTGCTCACATATTTGACTCATGACACCTCCAGTCTGTCCTCCCACCATTGTGTTGCAGGCAGCTGGACTTACCGAAGCTGGGTGCGCTGTGAAGAGTCATGTCCCGGATCACGCGCGTCCCAAAACACGACCACATGAGCAGGAACTGCTGGGCCACCCTCCTCAGACTCCCAGGGCGCTTCCCGGCCTCCTGGAGGAGACATTAGCATGAGAAAAGCCCCATAACACAGGAGAGGAGAGCAGAGGAGAGGAGGAGGAGGAGGAGGTGGGGGGAGAAGAGCTCGGAGGAGTGAAGAAGGGGTCGCTTTAACCTCTAGGTCCACACCGGGGCTTAACCCCCAGGAACGGCAAACATGTCAACAAGTCAACTATTTGATTTGCCCCTGGGGACACGCCCTCCCATTCAACTATTGTCTGGCGAGTCCAGGACGTCGCCATGGCGACCGGATTTTACAAGCCCATATCTGGAACATAATGGACGCAAATAGGGGCCATGAAGACATCATTAAGTTGGAGAATTGCATCACAAGTGCCTTGGTGTCAGTACAAGGTGACGCCGTTGGTATTCACATGCACAGCTCTCATTCTAAAAAGCATTACACTAAACGAATGGCTAGTCCAACACACTGGGTCTGACTGAGGCTGGGCTCTCAAGAATGCCTAAGTGAAGCTTATAGTACAGGCTAAGACTATATTATATAAGAAGAAAGCTTAAATTGATTCTCTTATTTCTTATCTCTTACACTTATTGCTAAGTTTATGGGCAAATATTTTCCATATTTTCTTTGAGGAAATAATTATATTGAGATGACTCCATACATTCAAACAAAAGACTGCTCCCTAGCTTATCCCTTTGGAAAAAAAACACATTCTCATATTCAGAATGGATGTTGGTAAAAAGTGCGAAAGACATGATTGCTACTCAAAGACCTCACCTTCACTACACATCTGTCCACCATGGAGTCCAGCCATTCAATGTAGGCTTCGATGGGCGACTGGTCTTCCAGCAAGCGATCAAACTCTTGATAAACTGACCGGAGAAGTAGAATGAAGTTAGTGACAATCTCTTCATCAGCTTTTGAGAGGATGAATAAAATCCAGCTTGAGATCTCTGAGATGGGAGCCAAGTGGGCCCAAGCAGAGATGTCAAGTCTCATTGGACATGCTCAGAATGACCGAGCCACAGCCAAGAAACTGACCAACATGGCAGCTAACTCCTGCCAGATCCGTGCCACATCTGCGGCAGATCCCTGGCACAGTCCGCTAACATCAATGGAGAGAAAAGTTAATTTTTTATTTAGCTAAAGCCAATATCTCAAATCTGTCCTTAGTGGTGGTCCTAAACCAATAAATTCTTTAAATCAAAGCTGATTGTTTCACTGCAGATTAAAACATCAGACATGACGAAATAAGGGTGTCACAAGAGGAACTCCAAACTATGTGTCTTTATGAAATGACATAAATGAATCTGTGAACTTTAACCCCTTTAGTCATTTAGAAGGAGCCGACGCTAAAATGAATTTGCAATGCTGTGGCAGGGTGTCAGGACGTGGATGAACCTGGTTAACCTTTCGGTCTGCATAATGAAATCTTGACTCTAGTGGTCGTGGGAATGATCGAGCACTGACCTGAGAGCCTCTAAACTAAATACAAAACTAAAAGAATCATTCAACCTAAAACTCCTATCAAACAGGGTGATTTTCATCCTCAGTGATTTTGTGTGCCACATATCGATAATGAATGTTTTAGTGTTGTTGTCATATATTATATGTGAGTTTGAAGCATGTTGAGCAAGATGCACAAATGAATCCCCTCCAGTTCACACCCAGTTCTAATTCCACAGGGATACTGATTAAACAAACAATTACAAACCATGTAAAAACATGCAGTGCTCATTGTGCTAAAACAACAATTCAAGCCATAATTTTGTCCTCCTCCCCATTAAATGGCCCATTTTCAGAAGCTTGTTTACATATGAACAAATTCACTAGCCTAATTTACAACCAAACCAACTAACAACACCTGACCGAGCAACTCTCCAACTAACTAAGTTAAAAGCTACTGATCCTGGAAAAGAGGAATACCAACTATTTTTTATTTTGTTAATGTTGCTCAGGTCAAAATGATTAAGGATGATATTAGGAATATATCTGACCCATTAAAATATCACAAGTATTAGACTAGTGAAAAATGCTATTCAAACGGATATTAACTGACTGAAATGGCTGGTTTCGACATTTGCTTTCCACAATATATGTCATCCAAGTGATCATGAACCAAAAGACACAGCAGATGAAGCTCCTCTGCCACACACACACCATTCTGTCAAAGACAGTGAATAATGGGACAATCATGCATGTCAGGAAATGAATATGGGCTGTATTCAACTAATATTTAATTTAAAAATTCTGATAAAAGGAGCTAAATCTCAGTGATGGCCCTCTGTTGTCTGCTGTCTGCTAGAGGCGATCTGCTGTGCGAGTGCTGCTGAGTAGCTTACGCTGGATGATGAGTCTGCGTTGGTCCTCTCGCGAGTCCTCCATCGTGTAGAGTGTCTGCTTGGTGATGCTGTTCAGGTCCACGTTACGCCAGTCCTCCAGCATCTGGAACGTGATGTCCGCACTGTGGATGACCGTCCGTGAAGCCTGAAACAACAACACACAAACATACTGTATATATCAACAGAGATCAAGCTGTATGACGAAGAGGGCAAAATATTATTAACAGAGACAATTACATAACTTATAAAATAGAAATCATATTATGTTTTATATTCCTACTATATTTTGTCTTTATCTCCATACAGATTATAAAAAGTAAATCAAATCTTTACCTGACATAAGTGGTTTAAAGACGTTTGCCGCTTTAGAACCTGGGAGAATCTTCGAGCCACTGAATGAGGACATACATGTACATGAATTAGTTTTACTCCTGTGAGAATTACTTTGGTTGTTTGAGTGTCACACTTTGCATGTATTCATTTTAAAGAGTTAAAAAACTACATACACTCAAATTTGATGTTCCTCAGGTTCTCTGGCAAGTCATGCAACGCGATCTTCAGCCACTCGTCCAGCTGTTTGGCAAATTTCCGAATGACCTGCGTCAAACTTGGTAGAAAGGAGACCATAAAGAAAAAAAAACAGTGCATTAATGAAAACATTTCAGCTAAAGTTCTCACAATTTCTCTTTGAAATCTTACAATTTACATTTTTTTTTGTTTCGGCTCTCTGCTAATGTTAATCTGTTAATGGTTTTATTAAGTGACTAATCATGTGGAAATTAGCCCCTGATATGCTAAGTACAATTGCCCTTCTTTGGGAGCCAGGTGGTGGAGTTCAATGCAGCTATTAATCAGTTAACAACAAAAGGACACTACTACAATTAGTTAGAGGAGAATTTAATCTCACCAGTCATGGAGAGCTTCTCTCTCTCTCTCTCTCTCTCTGTCTCTCTCTCTCTCTCTCCCTCTTTCTCTCACCTGTCTGGCAGTGCCTGTAGTACAGTGGGCATGAGGACCCCGGAGATGGCCTTGTAGAGGATGGAGTCACACACGCCCACAATGTTGACCACGATGGAGGAGCCCAGCACGGGCAGCATGTGAGGTGGCATGCCCTGCCAGAAGTGCAGCAGGAAACTCTGGACCTGCAGACGACCACGACCCAGTGTTACAAACACTATGTTACATTTTATGTAAAAAGACAGCTGGTACATTGTAACAGGTGAGAAAGAGAAAAGACTTTTGGTGAACTTATAAATAATGAAACAAATAAACAAACACATGCAAATAAAGCGCTACAAAGTGGTAGCTAGGAGGAGGAGGAGGAGAGAAACAGAAGAAACACAAAAGATGAGCTGAACAGACAAACCGTCTTGCCTCATCAAAGTTGGCCCTGATGACCGTGTCCAGTATCCGCTGGCAGTGGGTGCGGTACATCATAATAAACGTGGAGACCTGAAAGAAGAAAACACAACGGTCTACAGCCAAGGTGCTTTGTTTGATACACATAAGAGGCTTTTCTGACACTTACAGCAACACAATGCAGTTCTTTGTCCCTCAAATGAAGGCTTCAAGCTCATTTTGATGGTACAATGACTTATAATACCAAAAACAAAATGACATTGCCAATGCGTGCCCAGATGTTTGATATTGCTGTATGTAACATTGCTGGTCAGGTAGGATTATGACCCATTTAGTTGGTTTTTGAACTGGGTACTGTCTTTGCACTACATGCCGTTGAATATTAAATGCCAAGGGGCATAAATATCAATTCTTCCATGGTGTTGCTTTTAATATTTACATGTTAATATACTTTATAATAATTGTCATCTGATTTAATACCATCTGGACCTTACACAGGTAAACAGAAGTACATATAATGTGACAAAGAAAAATGACTCCCACATTGAACAAATACACTATACTTAAGAACACAAAGATCTTTGCACAAGTAAAATTCCTTCCACCAAGCCATGCCAGAAGTACATTGCACTGTGTAAAAGGAGGCTTTTGAGATCAGCAACACCACAAACCATTTAAAATTACTGCCTTTTCTTTCAAGCCGGACAGCTAGGGCCTGTCCTTTGTCTGACGCGAGATCTTATTATCTGCCCCCAAAAGATTAAGAGTTTGCGAGGACCCAGCACATAAATCCTCCAGGTCCTTCTCTAAATCCCAGCGCAGTGCGGGGCAGGTCCGGAGGCCGGATGAAAGGAACAGCCAGAGGGGTGTGAGAGTGTGTGTGTGTGTGTGTGTGTGTGTGTGTGTGTGTGTGTGTGTGTGGGGGTGGGTGTGTGTGTGGGTGGGTGTATTTGTAAGTGAAAGTGTGTGTGTTTGTAAGGAGAGTGACTGTGTATGTGTATGCTTGTGTGTGTCTGTGTGTGTGTAGGACTTGATAGGGATGTTAGTCTGAGAAGAGGTGTGTGTGTGTGTGTGTGTGTGTGTGTGTGTGTGTGTATGTGTGTGTGTGTGTAGTGGCTGAGCATTTTAGGGTCCTGTTTACCTTCTCCTCTGGCAGGCTTGCAGGCAGATTTAGGTCTTTGACATTTGGAAAGTCTGGCAGGAGCGTCCCAAGCTTGGAGCGCGGTGAATACGCCACTGTCTGCTTGGTCACCTCCTTCTTGCCCGTCTCGTTCACCCATGCTGCGCCCTTCTTGGAGTACATCACATCGTAGTACTGCGAGCTCTCCTTCACGGCGATGCCGTAGTAGTGGTACCTGAGACAAAGAGCAGAAACACAGCAACAGGCTTAGAACAAAAACAAAACCAGGCACAAAGTGACAGGCTTAGAACTAAAACTAAACTCTCCAATCTCACACAGGACAGGCATTCTGTTTTCTCCTGCGTTGTAAAGCATGTCATGTTGTACACTTATTTGGTCTAATTTTACAACAGAAGAGAACAGAAACTAAAAAAGGGCAAGTAGTGTGATTTGCATGGAAAGCACAGGAGAGAGTTGGCTTACTTTGACTGGCCTCTGGTTCCAAGTCTCCGCGTGGTTAGCTGAGGGAACTGTTGCCTTATGATCTGTTTAGCAGAATGATACATTTTTTTGTTTGTTCTTGTTTTAGAATGAAAAGCAAACTGTAAATATTGAGAATAAAATATTGACAATTAAAGTGCTAACAAAAGGATCAGGTAGCTGAACAGAACAGCTGTTCAACTGCAGACTATCGGAATATTTCTCAATTGTCACTGTTGGAAAGCATGGAAGATTGTCTCTCTTGAATATTTTCATTTAAAAAATTGGAAGTCGTCTCTTTTGTGTGTGTGTGTATGTGTGTGTGTGTGTGTGTGTGTGTGTGTGTGTGTGTGTGTGTGCGTGCATGTGTGCATAAGACTGGCTCCTCGGCCCAGCTCCCGGCCCAGAAACTTTAGCAAACAGTGGAGCTCTCTATTGTGTGGGATGAAAAAAGAGGCCAAGCTGTGAAGTTTGTGTCAGGCCCCGTTTGATAAATGAGCCCGGGCTCCCTCTCTGCTTTTTGTCCTGAATCAATGGAGCCTCCCCAAAGGATACCCCTCGCTGCTCCGGCCACTGATCTAACATTCCGCAACATCTCACCCTTCCAAATTTCCTTTAATTACACATTAATCCAAGCCCCCACTCTTTTTCAATATCCTCCGACAGGGGCTGGGAGGGGCAGGGGGGGGGGGGCAACAGGGGTGTGATGGGGGGTGTCTGACGGTGGGGTAGGTGGGCTGAGGGGTTGTGGGAACAGAGGAGATGGTGTCTCTAGGGTTAGGACTGTCCACCCAAAAGGTTTGCGCAGACATTTGGTTGTGGCAGGCCACTCATGTTTGTCATTGTTCCTGCCATTTCTTGCTTTTATTTCAGGTTTGACAGCAGACAATTAGCCGATACATCTCATCAACATTGCGACAAACTGCACTATATGAAATATCCAGATGTTTTCATGTTAAAATGATTGATCTCACAGGTTTTGAATATAACCAAAATGTCAGTGTCTACCTAGAAATCACATAGCAAGAGTTATCCTGCAGTGGTCCTAAAATCCTGCTATTCCTTGTAAACCCTTGTTGTTTGTAAATTCCTTGTTTGTTCCAGTTTAGTCTTGAGAAGACCTTAGTTTCAAGCTAAATGTTTTTCCCCTTTTTAGAAAAAAATATCAATTAGGAAAAATGGTGCCACTAAGCAGTGAGTAGCTGCTCACCTTGCCAAAGCTGGCTGCGTTCACCGGCTGGGAGTCGTGCTTCTCGCAGAAGTCCAGGTAGTGCATGTAGAGTGCGCTGCGAGGGATGCACACTCCTTCTGCAATCTCATAGTTCTCCTCCAGCCTGGACACACACACACACACACACACACACACACACACACACCATGTCAGACCAGTGGACACTTAGATCATGTTCACTGAAAAGTTCAAATATATCACTCAAAATGCATGTTGTCATAACTTAAACATTTAAATTATAGGATTGGATATGAACATATTGTTTACAATGCTGCAAACGTATAACAGTGCTCACATTCATACTGACAGTTACTAGTCAGAAATTCCAATCTAATATTTCAATTGGCCATTGCTTCATCATAGCATATTCATTTTCCTTTTAAATTATGGTCAATAAATGTAGTGTGGATAAAATGTGCTGAACCTTCCAATAATGGCCTGGGCAAATACATTTGAGAAGAATTTTTACATTTCTAAGTATACTATAATTATTATAGTGACAGTGACAGTAAAAAACACATGCATGGCATGAGACCTGTGCTATACTCAGGTCATTCATAAATTAAATGAAAGATTAATTCTTACCAGAACAGTCTATACAGACTGTGAGTCATATAATAGACATTGAAGTTGTAATGTAATGTAAACTCATACATGATCATCTTTAAATCTCTTCTTAATGTTTCTTTGAGGAATGTCTAGTGGATTCCTTTGGATCCAAAAAGTTAATGTCCAGAACGAAATTAAGATCATCCCATTTCATGACCCATGTCTTCACCTTGCCTCCTGTTGCTTCTCTAAGCTCAACTCAACTACGCTGCTGATCTTCTCACGGCAAATACAAGCTGGGCAGTTTGCCAGAAAGGGGAGTTTTCTTCTGCAAAGTCCAAAATGGGATGATCGTGGCTGTCAGTCACAAAAAAAGGAATACAAACAAGACTACAAGGCACAAAATAACTAACTGCTTCCCAACACAGCTGATTAAGTCTCCAAAAATGAATTCTGGCTTCAGGAGAGAATACCTTGTTCATCAGAGTATATGACTTAAGTTTGTTACCCTTTTGGGTTTTTTCTCTTTCTTTCTTTCTCTTTCTCTCACTCTCTCTCTCTATGTCTCCATGTCACTGGCCCAAACAGACAGCATTAGCATGGAGCACGACACAGGCAGTGAATGTAAGATGGCCACTTACCATTGCAGAGTGGCTGGCGTGGAGTGACGCTTACACGCTCTGTTGTTCTCTTTCTCCTCATCTTGTGTGGGGGGAAGACAAACACAGAATCAGCTGAGGAAACCATAACCTAGTGCTAGTTGAGGAAATACACTGGTTGTCCAGGTGATCAAATTCCACACCATATCATCTAACATTATGCCATTAGTACAACATTATTTGGTTAACAGCCATCTTCAGTTTGAAAGTTTTGGGGTCATTGATTCATTAAAGTGCATACAATCATGGCATTAATTTTAGATAGCTAAATTTAGTAAAAAGAAAATAATTTGCAGTATTATATGTTTTAAATATTTTGCTGCTTGCTGATTTAAGACAGAAGAGCATATTTCTAAAAGAAAGTAACCACAGAAAAAAAGTTTAGATATATTTAAATCATTCAAACATACTACACAGAAAATATCTTATTTCAGGAATTGCATTAGCCTATATTGGTTACTTTCGAGAAATCATAGGAGCGGTTGTTTTGATGTCGACTGTGTTGAGGTGGTCTTACTCTCATCATTGGACATATTCCCCAGGGACGTGTGGCTGGAGTAGCGCTTGCTCTCACTCTCATTGAGGCATCTCTCAATCCAACTCTCTGGAGAGGGGTGACAAGGTTTTGGGGTCAGATGAAATCTCAAGGGAATTAATAACTGAAACAACAAACTGACATCGCTGGATTGTGAAGGAATTCTGCAATGCAGCTATCAGCGGGTTTATAATCAAATCGGCAACAGGTGCATGGCTAACGGTGCGCTCTGAGGTGGGTTATATTTGCATAATTACACTGCACTGTGTTGAATGACACTTCACCATGAAGTGCTTTGATGGTTCAACTGTTAGGCCTTACTGAAACCATCTACGAATTAAAAACCATACCAGGAAATTATACAATATTAAGAAATTACCTATAGCAACATGGTCTCACAACTACACGAGTTGGGACAATTTGACAACAATTTATAGTCCATACACAAGTGTGATTTAAAACAGCTGGGACTCTGTTTGAAATGTTTTCATCAGAACGGCAGGAATCCTGCATTGTTCTGAAGGGAGCATTCAAGAGCGCGCATGTTCAACTAGGTTCTGTTCTGCGCCATACGCGCGTTCTTTGTTCATTCTTATTATTTTTACTACATGGCGCGACTGGTGTTCTCTCTAGTGGCAGAAACAATTATTAACACTGGCGATGTTTGGGTAGACTTTGGGCCTACCTTAGACCCGCACTGGTTGCAACAACTATTGCCATGGCAGCGGTTGCCAAGCTGAACTGTGGCAAAGCAACGAGTTCCGGTTGTTCCAACAGAAGAGGTTAAAGTTCAGAGGAGAACTTTGGAAACTTTGGACTTTTAGTGGATAAACCTTTGCAAAACTATTCATCATAGTAAAGACTAGACTAAGAGGATTTAAATAGGTGTTAAGTATAGGTCAATAGGACTAATACTTTATCTCACCACAGAAATTATTAAAATATTTGGTAATCCAGAGGGCTTCGCAAACTGTGCTGTCACTGAGACTTTTGTCAAAATTCGGCAATAGGCCATGCTTAAAGCCAACCTTTCAGTTTAGTTTACAGCCCATATGCTACTCTGAAACTATAGCATCTATATTTTGTGTTTTATCTTCAATTCCGTTCATCAATAATTGGCTACACTTCACATTTACAATTTTAATCTCAAATTAATTTAGTCTCCTCCCCCATAAACACAGATTTGGCAAATATATTTTCTCAAATTGTATTAAGTCAACGCCTAGATTAGGCTACCTGATAACAAAATATCGCCAAATGTCCTTAGGTCATGTTATTTTCCTAATATAATTGGATCTAGCCTATTAGAATATTGTTTTATATTAACAACCATACTCAGTGGCGGATACACTGCAATATAAATAGCCATATGCATTGAATGTAGGCTACATTTATTTGTTGTCTTTTTAAAAGGCTGTATCAGATTTCGACCAGACAAACTGATGAAATAAATTTTACCATGGTGTTTTATTGTCAGTCTATGAATGTAGATAGAGGTATAAGCTAATTGAATCATTGATCGCATGCACAGTTAAAGTAGAGCTCAAAATAATTGGATTAAATTCCATCTAAAGCTGAGACGGATCTAGGACCATTTGTTGGAATGCCCCCTTAAATTAGTCGTCTTGTGTTCCGTCGAATTAAAGAATGAAAGAAATAAACGGTTGAACAAGTCATTAGGAAGATAATTTGTAAACTATTTAGATTTTTTTTTTTTAACTAGGCTGACGAACAATTTATAATCTCACAGAATTCACTCCTCCCAATTAGACTGTTTATAGTGAGATGGAGCCAACTATTGTGCGCACTAGCCTTGGGCCAGTGTCAAAATCCAAATGCGCTAAAATAATTGTCTAAATCGCAAGATTTTTTGTGTTAATGTTGCAGCATTTAAGGAACATTAAAAATACATTGAAATTCAAAAGTTTTATTCGAATTTAACGACCTACGCTCAAAATTCTGCGGCATAGACTACTAACTTGCTTAACTTTTACAAGCAGGTGCACCATAAACAAACTTGGTTCCGGCCTCGGTCCAGGATGGGATCATGTTGTGTGCCAAAGCGATTCAAACCGATTCAAACCTGACATTAAATTCCTTTTGCATCCAAACTTTGTTTTTGTGTCATGCATTTCTGCTTCTGAATGGCCAACATTCTTTCAGAACGATATAGATCCTTGCATTCTTTAAAATAATAGAACAGACTTGTTTGTCAGGATCAAAGTCCCTTGCTCCTCTCAGCTATGACAATAACACTCATATGTAACCTTAATTTTAAATATATATATATATATATAGTTGAATACACCCCAAAATCTTTGATTTCAGAGATGAGGTCCCAAGCTTCCAGGCCCCAGCATCCATGAGCTCCAGAGACCTCCTAGTCAGCTCTCTCAAGCTTTCCAACGCATCCCGGCCCCCAGGGAGAGAGAGTAGATGGACCAACCTGTGGAATCCATATCCGGCTCCTCCAGCAGCCCACAATGCATCCTCTTCCCATCCACAGCGTTCGCGCTCCTCCGGCGGGGAAAAGAAAACAACAACAGCAGCAGCACCACCACAGCGTTCTGGTAAGGGGCTGCCCCCTCTACAGCGAGTGTCAGTGCCTCTCTCTCCGTCCACTGTCCACCGTCCGCCGGCGTGTCTCTCTCTCTCAGCCTGCTGCTGACCACGGCACAGGAGCATGGGGGAAGAGACAGAGAGAGACAGAGAGAGAGAGAGAGAGAGCGCAGAGAGAGGAGAGAGCTGAGAGGCTGGCGTTGGGCAGCCGGAGGACCCGGAGGAGGTGGGGACAAGGGTGGGGCGGGATGGGGAGAGGGGGGTCAGAGTCTCCAGAAATCCAGCGGGGGGAAAAGCCAGAGCCGTCAAAATGTTTGCTGATGTTTCATGGGAAAGGCTGTGGTTTTATAGGAGCCCTGATGGGGGCATGTCATTGATAGGCTGGGAGGCTGATGAATGGCTGCGAGTCAGATGGGGATGTGGCAGGGCTCACTGGAGGCCTTTTGTGGGGCTGTTTTGAATAAGAAAGGCTGCCTCCACAGAAAAAAAGAGGCTTAGATCTACGCAATCCTTGCACTGTGGCCTCCCCGTCTTCCATTATAGCATTTAATACGTTTTCATACCCCCTCCTCTCTCTCTCACTCTCTCTCTCACTCTCACACACACTTTCACTCACACTTCCAGCGCCCTCAAGTTTTTAAGTCTCCAGTCACATTTTACAGACTTTTGCTTGATGTCTGTGTCCTACTCCTCCATGCCTACGAACCGGGACATCTGTGAACATAGACATTTCAGTTTGGAGGTGCTCCATTTAAATCCTCTCTTCAGCAGTTGTAAGCAAAAAAAAGTGGTGCCATCCTCACAGCTCTTTTCCATGACGCTTTCTCTCCTCACTGAATCCACTTTTTCAATACGTCCCTCGTAGGGGAAGGTAGCCCGGGCAGAACTTTGGGGGGGGGGGGGGACGTTTTTTGGACTTTCGCTCGACTTCTCACAGAGTTTGGCGCACACTGATCCGGAGGGGTGGCGGGGGGACTCTCTCTCCCTCTGAGGCAACCTTATTTGAGTGTGCCTGGGAGGAGAGCAGTGGCCACAAAAGAGGGAAGTAAAAGTGCAAAGCCCGAGGCTGGGAGGCTCTGATGGAGTGCCTGTGAGCTGGAGAAGAGAAAGCTGTGATTAGAATATGAATGGAACCATGGGGGAGAGAGAGAAAGAGAGAGAGAAAGAGAGAGAGGGAGAGGGAGAGAGAGAGAAAGGGTGGGTGAGAGAGAAGCCAGAAGAAGACAGAGTTGGAGAGTTGGACGGAGAGAGGATAAGAGTGAAGAGAGTTGAGAGAGACAGAGTGAGTGAGTGAGAGAGAGAGAGAAAGAGAGAGAGAGTGAATGCATGAGTAAGTGAGGTTGTGTGAGAGTGATGGGGGGGGGGCGCTGCAAGGAAACCTGTACAAGTCCCAACACATGCACAGATAGCAAGACTCTTCAGAGCCAAAGATACTCTGCATGAGAACACACACACACACACACACACACACACACACTGCATGCACTTGCAGCTTTGACCTCTTGAGTGTGTAGCTATAGCTCATTAGTAGGACCATCTAGGAATGGAAGACTGAAATGTGCAATAGAAACATGCCCAACAAACAATTAAATTAATTTAATTAAATTCAATTCATTTTCACAAAAGGAAAATGTCAGACATAACATGTCAAACAATAAACATACTAAAATACTCAAGTAGTGGCACTGCAGTGCAGTTCACAATGGTAAGACAAACTAATACATACGATTGGCAGCGACTATTTGACCAGCTGGGGTTCAGAACATGCAGTGTCAGCAGTTTAGCAGTTTAAATAGTTTTCGGTTTGTGTTTGACCGGCCCTGGGTGAAATAATGAGTTGAATTAAAAAACTACACCATGAACAGCCTGGGTGGCCAGTGGGAACAACAAGTGTCTCTCCGTTCTATGACCATATATACAGGAACACTGCTTTGAGTATATTCTGTCAACTAGTGTAATATTTCACATGTACAAAAAATGCTATTCAAAATGGCAAAACAAGAATGATACGGCTATTTAATTGTACATTAACATAAACAACTGTGATGTCTCATTTTCTTCTGTAATTATGTGGCATGACAGCTGTTACGGTACATCTAATATGAAATATCCCATTTCACTCACCGGTAGAATGCAGCACTAATGTATGAGGGAGTAAGATGAAACGTTGGTTAAATTTCACCCCAAGGCTCAGACTCTCAGAGGTACACTTTTGTTAATCCACCTGTGAACTTCTCTAACATATCTCCTATGATTTTATAAACTGAGCTAAATTACTTTTGAAACTTGATACCGGAGAAAAAATGCAAAAACAATGCAAAACTCATCAAAGCTCATCTTTACCTGCTACCCCACTTATTTAAGCACATCTACATGGCCAACAGTGTAACCTAATGTATAACCTATTAGAGAGGCATAATAGCAGAGATGATCTAGTTGGAACATGGGCTTCTGACACCTTACACACATCTGAACAGACTATAAACACATCTAGTACATCTAGTGCTGTGTCTGATGTCTGACGGGATGTTACATGCAGTATTTGGGTTGAGCCAAGGGTCAGAGCAAGCCTTCCCACCACTACATGCCTGCTATTGCAACAGGTGCTCAGTTCTAGGGTCTTCTGCTGGCACAGATAAGCTGGTCAAATATGATTTCCCAAACATCTGATTTGATTTTTTTTTTTCAGTCATATAAACCAGGATTAGGATCAAATCCTTTGAAAAATAATCTGAAATAATTAAAATCAACCATTGATTTTATGAGCCATTGTTTTGCTTTTGCTTGACTTTTTGTTACTTAGCCTGCTTTGATGCACACGTATTTATATAGTTCATTAATGCTTTCAATTGGCACACCAAAACAACGGCCGAGCAAACATTTGGCATCTTTTGTCTGACATGGACATTAGCCGTCCGGCACAAAGACGAGCAGCGCAGCCGCCCGTGATTAGAAGGCATCCGCAACTCTCTCGAAGCATCATCACCATCCCCATTCAGACTCTCCAAGTCTGTGATTTCTCCCCTTATGATCTCTGGAGCCTCGGCCCTTTCACGGCCCTGATATCAAAAAGCACAGCTGCCAATTACAGCGTTAGCATGAGGTGAAGGGCCTAGCGCGACCCCACACCCCGACACCAACACACCGGACCAATCCCACATCGGGAGTGAATGGGCATTGACGCATCAAACGTGTCCACAGACAGGGCTGGGAGAAAGCGAGAGGTCCAATGAAGATCTAATTAATTTGAGTTTGAGAGACAGGAGACGAGCAAGCATGTGGTGGTGGTGGGGGGGTTGAGGTGGGGGATGGGCTGTCTTTCTTTTCCTCTTCCCTTCTTCTCTGCACATCCTTTTCTCCTTCCTCCGACTGTCACTGTATCATTAGCCCCTCATTAGCTGGGGCAGGTGCAGGCGCAGCAGAAAAGGACGCCCCCTCAAAAATGCCACCCCCCACCTCCCACCACCACCCTCCCAACTCACCCACCAAAGAGTGAGTCACATTAAGTAGTGGCTCTGCTGGTGTGTGTGGTGCGAGCTTTTGTCCAATCAAAGACTGGCAGTGATGTGGGTGTGGGTGGGTGGTTGTATGTGTGCCTATTTGTGTGTGTGTGTGTAGGCCAGAGCTCAGGACTTCTGTAAAAACAGCGGTGGAAAAAAGGGAGGAGGTGGTCCATACAAAACAAGCCTCTTTTTTCCCGCTGTCAATGTTGTTACACTAGCACTTAATCAAGGACACACAATACCTTTCACCAAAGCTCCGACACCAAGCCTCCACTCCAGCAGGCTTTGTGCACCCGCGCACGGATCTGCTGTTTGCACCTCTTTAAGCTAATCATAGGCAGCGTCTGAAGGAAATCCGGCAACAAAAATCAAATGAATGAATGAATGAATGAATGAATGAGTGAATGAATGAATGAATGAATGAATGTTGCTTTAGTTGAAATAATACTGTTTATTCACCCATTTACTCATTTAGTTGTGGTACCCAACAAGAAATATACACAAGTAAAGCTTTAGACAATTCTAAATGTATAACTGCAAACAAAAAAGTCCTCATGTAAAACATGAATCCAGTTAACCAATGGTTAGTCCCATTAAATGTGCTAATCTTCTCGGCTTTCTACAGAGGAATAGAGCCATAGAACCGTAATCCTCCTCCATGTAACTGATTGCCAGTAACTGACGGAGTCATGATGAGGAAAAGCCATCTCTCACATGTAAACATAAAATTGATATGGCACATCACAGGTGCACAGATGGAACTAAAGTCGGTGTGTGTGAGCGTCTGGAGAAGTCTGGGGGTTGGGTTCCAGATCAGTCGTTGTAGCGGGCCAGTTTAAGGCGTGGCACAATGTTCATGGACTGCAGTTCCTGGAAGAGCAGCTTGCAGGCGTAGGGGATGCGCAGGGAGGAGACGTGGCACGAGGACTTGCAGTAGTGGCACCTGTAGCACACAAGAGCACAGCATCAGAGGCTGCCGGGGGCAGATGTGTGAAGGACACATCTAGAACAAGGTGCCCAAGGTACATGAATATAAAACATCACACATGCACACAGAATGACGTACCAGCCTGAGTAGCCTAGCAGGCCACACTGTCCACACACATCCACCTCAAAGGCATCACTGGAGATCATAAGGCGCTCCAGCAGTAACATGCTGGCCCCATAGCCAATCAGACAGTCCCTTTCCATCTCACCCAATCGCAGGCCACCATCTCTCGAACGACCCTCTGTGGGCTGCCTACGGTGCAACAGTATCATAGTAAACAATCTTCAACGTCACAACAATTGATTCAAGTCATAACATCAGGAGAGGCCAGTGACCGGTGGACCGCTTGGACATACCTGGTGAGCACGGCCCGGGGCCCGCGGGCTCTGGCGTGCATCTTATCCAGCACCATGTGCTTCAGCTTCTGGTAGTACACCGGGCCAAAGTAGATATACGCCTCCAGTGGCTCCCTACGGCATAGCAGCACACAAAGTCATACACATCACTTTAGAGCAGGAGATGCAGGAGTCACCCACTGGGGTGCGGGTTTGTGTACATGCGCTGGCACTGGCGAGGGGTGGTTGTGGCTAATTACCCCGTGATCCCCGAGGTGACGTAGTCCTTGCCCTGGTAGTTGTAGCCGTAGCGAATGAGGTCCTCACACACGTCCTTGACCTTGCTGCCCCCGAAGGCCGTGCCGTAGTGGAACCTGCCGTCCAGCACGCCTGCCTTCCCTGCCAGCAGCTCAATCAGCTTCCCCACCTGGCCGGGGTCAAGGCAGCGTTACAATACAGCAGTAGCAAAGACTAGCACCTTACTGCTTCATATTCCAGCCTTATTTCCCTAGAGAAGATCCTTCCTCTTCATGTGCCAACACCACATTTTTATTATCTTTTATTTGTCATTACCTGAGTGTAATAACACCCTTATTAACATGTTACTAAACCCAAAAACTGCAGCAACATGAGACTTTGGTACGAAAATATATAATAAGCAGCATCTTATTGCTGCCATTTTACCTAAGCCTACCACCAATGATGGACAGAACTCATAAAAGGCCTGTCTGCCATGGTACAGTAGCAAAACAGTTAACAAAATCACTCAAAGGCTACAGATATGTCTTGCTATAAAACAGGAGTGGCACCTTTAAAAACAATATGAGCCAGTGAGTGTGAGTGGCACAGCAAGAGAGAGTTGCTGTCTATTGCTGACAACCTGCAGTTGAAGTTCAGAGGGGTAAGCCCCGATGATCCTGTCTGATCCGACTAATGATTCGACTATGGTCTGTAACTGAAGTGTGCAAGGGCAAGATATTTCTCGGTGACATTTACAAAAGTCTAAGCTAACAAAATGCAAATATAATACTGAAATACAAATTGGGTTTATCTACGGAGACATCCCTCAATTTTTGTTTACTTTTCCCCAACCAGTGCGGTGAAGTGCAGCGCTACTGGTACCCCAGCACACACGAAGGCTACAAACGCTCTACAAAGTGCCGTTTGTGTAGGTTAGGTAAGCTCTACGCACATTCAACGGAAAAACATTCGTGTGAGGATTTTAGGCTGCACAGATTCAACACAGATCCAGAGATCTGGCTAGGTCTGTTTTTGCAGTCAGCGGTGCATGCCTGAAATAAGTGAAGTGGTGGCACATGAAAGCATGACGGCATAAGGGGGGTGGCAGAAATGACGCTTTAGGGGAAACGCTATGAATAGCTATCGATGACTAATATTACTGAAACCACCGTCATAGGGGAGACAAAGACAGTCCGACTCACTCAGAGTCTCACAGTCCCACAGCACAGCACAGCACACATCTTGTGAATGGGTGAGAACAGGAACAGGGGTGAGGAGTTTGGAGGGGGGCATGGTGGGGGTGGGGGCATGGTGGGAACTCATAAAAAAGTGTATCAGCGCTCTGCGTCCCACACAAAGCAGCTGCCATTCATCCCCACACCAGAGGGTCAGGGGCAGGAAGAGCCATGGCACCTTTAACCCCACTGCCCCCTGACCACCGAGAGTGGAGTCACGCACATTACACACTGCCACAGGTCAGGTGCATGACTTACTGATGGTTAATAATTTATGTCATAAATAACAGCACCATAATAATGACTTAATAATCACCACAGCAATTTGTGAACACATAAATTCTCTCATACTGAATTGCCTCTGATTGCATCAGGTCTAAGCGGTTCACTTGCATTGCACCATGGAACAAACAAAATGGCTATGCACAAAGCACTTTCTTTCCCTTATTAAAAACTATTCAATTAAACCACACTGTCCACTCTGTAGCATCACATTTGGACTGCACTTAACACATGAACACAACAGATCTGGTTGAGGCAACACATAAACCAAAGCATTTTTGAGAACCTCTGGCCTTCCTAACGTCCTGTCCAGGCAGAGGGCAACTTACCGTCATACGGGAGGGGTAGCCGTGTGGGTTCATGATGATGTCGGGGCAGATGCCCGTATCACAGAAGGGCATGTCCTCCTGAGGGACGATCAGACCACACACTCCTGAGAAGGACAAACACAGAAATGGACATTGTGGTTACATAGTAACCCAAATGACTTTGTACCGTAATCAGAGGCGGACAGAGTACACAGCTTCATTACTTGAGTAAAAGTACAGATACCCTTTGCTAAATTTTACTCAAGTACAAGTAAAAGTACAACAGTCAGATGTCTACTTAAGTAAAAGTATTGAAGTACTTGTTTTTAAAAGTACTTGAGTATCAAGAGTACATTTTCTAAATATTGCATTACTACTGCCACAGTGCTTACATTTATGTACAGAAACATCCTACATGGATTTATGAAATTTTTTAATGTTAATACCTTGGAGAATGTAAAAGGAATTGAAAGTAAAATAAAGTAATTTATATCTTTTTACCATGTTGCCAGGGATGGGCAGTATTTCTAATACATGTATTTCAAATACAAAATACTATTTTGTAATTGAAACACTTGAAGCGGAAACTATCATTAACTTGTTCAGAAAATTGAAATAGTCTGGCAAGGTGGGGCCACAGGTTGGCACATTCCCAGGATGGACCTGTTGCGTCTTCATCCATTGTTTCGTCCATGGTTTCGTCTCTTATCTAAATCTAACCATGGAGTTGACTTTGGCGGAAAGCTGAAGGTGATTGCTGGCTGTCCCAATCAGTGGCGCCTGCACAATCCAATCACGTTTGAGAGGGAAACAACAAATTGAGGGTTTCCGAGATTTTTGCTTTTTCCTTTTTTTTTAGAAGTAATAGATACTCACGGCTATGGATAGAAATGTAGTGGAGTAAAGAGTACAATATTTGCCTCTCAAATGTACTTGAGTAAAGTCATGAGTACCCCCCAAAAATGATACTCAGTACAGATCCCTCAAAATTGTACTCAAGTACTGTACTCAAGTAAATGTACTCCGTTACTGTCCGGCTCTGACCGTAATGTTTAAAAACAAAGACTTGTGTTTATTCTTAAGCTATGTGTTTCTCCAAGGTACTTTTGTAGACTAATAAGACAAATGAATGGAAATCAGTGGTGACATTGGATAAAATGTTCAGTAAATACAACTTGATTCTTTGTTTTGGGTGCATTGGTATTTTTAAGGAAAAAGACTAAAGATTACAATTCAATCCTTCAATATAATGAATATAAAGCACATGAATAAACATCTTCATGCCTTCAGAGTGAAATCACTGGGAAATTATTAGGAATGTCTATAACCATTATTTGACATTCATATTCTGCAGTTATTCAAAACAGTAAATGAACAAAAATGTGAAACTATCTGAAAACAAGTTTTTTTCCAGGTCTTCTAGGATGCCTAGAAAAGCTGTGATCTGAATACTGCACCAATCCCAAAAGCTGGCCCAGCCCTAAGACTGATGTCTGTGGTCCTCGGCTGGACCTGTCTTGTGAGTGTCCTTCAACATATGCAGTGCAGTGAAAAGAGGAGGAGGAGAGGGAGAAGAGTAGTGGAGACTCACAGCGCCTCACAAACACATGCAGAGAGGAGCTGGAGGAGAACCATTAGACATTCACATGATGGAACAGCCAACGGTAGCGCGCCCTAAGTGTGAACGCAAATGTTTACTGAGGGGCCAGCGTGCGCGCGCACGCACGCACACACACACACACACACACACACACACACACACCTCGCCTACCCCATGAGCAAACACATCACTGGGCCATTTGCAAGTGCTAAAGAGAGAGGGAGAAAGAGGGGTGCAGGAGGAAGTGAAGGGGGGGGGGGGGGTGTAGGGGGGGTGGACGAGGGCTGCTGGGATTATGCTGGACAGTGAGAGGGCTAAGCAAACAGCCAGCACCAAATACAGCTCACAATGAGTGGCAGGCCCAACTACAAAACCAAGCACGCCATTCAGTGACCGCGAGGAGGGAAGAGAGGGACGATGGCCTTTTCGTGCATCAGAGCAGAGCCCGTAGTGGACTTCCCACTGCTGGCCTGGTGCTGCCTTACAGGAGGTTTCACTGACTAATGCTGAGCAGCTACTTTCCTTGTATCTGCTCCATAATACTTGTCTGGCTGAGAGCTGCGTTGATAGGGGGAGTGGGACAGGTTAAACGTAGAATGTTTTCTAGATGTTACGTTAACGTAGGAATGAAAAAGAGAAACGCTACGACAGCAGAAACGTTGGGAGAATGGTTGAATAAGAGAAGAGAGATGAGAAAGCAAGAAAGAGATAGCATAGGGAGAGAGGTGGTGGAGAGAGCAAAATAAGATAACGGTGGAGAAATGCGTTGAGACATTGAGATAGAGGGGACAGTGTTCCTGGAACAGGCATCCACTGGGTTGTTTGTTTTGTGTGAGGGTTAGTGATGAAAGAGCCATGAAATCAGCAGAGAAAAGCAAGACAGGGGCGAGGGTCCACCGCAACCCCCCTACGTCCACTAACACACACACACACACACACACCAGGAGTCCCCTAGATCGTCATTTCCCCCCACTAACGAATGCACGCACACACACACACACACGCGCGCACACACACACACACACACACACACACACACACACACACACACACACACACACACACACACAGAGAGAGAGAGAGTCGAGTCTTCCATCAGCCCTTATTACCATACTTTGGCACCTCACACAATAGAGGCCCCCCCCATGCTGACTTTCCCCTGCACAGTAACACTGCCAACACAGCTGTGTCTGAGTGCGTACACACACATATATACAAATATACATAACTGTGTGCACATGTGGGTCACTGGCAAATGATTTGCTGCTCATGCTCTGATGAGAGCTGGTGAGCGCATAAGAGACTAGGAATGATGAGGGAGGGCAGGAGTGGCCGAGTAGCAGAGAAACTCCCTGTCTGCTCACGTGAGGGGCGGTGGGAATGCTTCTCAGGAAAGCTCAACATTAGCTTTAAGGCAGGGCAAGTTATATTAGTAATTAAAAGAGAACAGTATAACTAAAATTAAAAGATAGAAATATTAGAGAATTAAAATAAAGCTCTAATTATATAAAAAGGCCATTAAAAGATTATAATTAAAAGATAAGTAAAATAATCAAAAGAAAATAACAAGAATATGATTGAAGTTTAAGTACAATGGTTTTAAGCTGAATTCAAAATGGCAAGATAGTACATCTGGGGCACATCTAAGATCATCTGGCAGTTTGTTCCAGTTGCATGCAGCATTACAGCAAAATGCTGCTTCTCCTAGTTGACTTGCATGCTCGAAAAGCTCTAAGTTTATTCTCTTTAAAAACATATCAGAGATGCATTCTGGCCCTAACCAGGCAGTGAATTATAGTCTAGTAGCACTTGAGAATCTTTTTTCTTTAGTTTTGAATGAGCTACAGGTGTTTAACAGTCTTTCTGTGAGGACCAGGAGACTATAACAATTGTCTATCCTACTGGAAAAAAATGTCTTTGGTATGGCTGGTGGAAGAGAGATCTGATTCTCTGTCAAGATTTCAAACTTGGAGACTATGAGAGTGGAGGTCTTCGTTATTAGAATTGTTTGTTTTCTCTTTGCCGTCAAACACAATAATCTCTGTTTCATCCTTAGTTAGTTGAAGAAACCACTGGCTTCTCAAATCATTTATTTGCTCTCAGCATTGACACAGGGAGTCTACTGGGCTGGAGTCACTGGGTCAGAGAAACAGACGTATCTGTGCATCATCTGCATAACTATGGTACTCAAGTGTTGTCTTGTGGAATCTGGCCCAAAGTTAGCATATTGACATTGAACAGAAGAGGTCCCAAGAGCTGACCCCTGGGGGATTCCACATGTCACAGCCACACCATCAGCTTCATAACTTCCAATGGGGAATAAGTAACTTCAGCCTTCTAAATGAACTAATCAAGGACTGTACAAGAAAGTCCTACTCAATTTTCCAACCTGTCTAACAGTACACTACAATCTACATAATCAAGTGACAGCAGAAAAAAAGGCAAAGCCCACACATCTGAAGCAGACATTAGACATGGATATGGAATTCTCTGCTGAACTACACATATGAAAAGACACAGAGGACAAGACAGTGTGTGGTCTTTCATCATTCTCTATCCAGCTAGAAATAGGTATCAAAGCTAGGTAGCTCCTGAAAGTTGACCAATGTTTGGGAAGTACCTGACAGTTCTGTTGAAAGCATACAAAAACCACAAATAACCTCCAAGTAGCTTACAAAAATGTGAAAATGAGAAAAAAGCTATTTAAACCTGATCTGTTGGAAGAAACAATAGTGACAAGCTTTTAGTAACGCTTTGTCCTATCCCAACAGTAATGCTTGGTAATTTTCCACTCAAAGCTCCTACGCAGCACAAGTCAGACGTGCCGGTGATGAGTGGCCCGTTTACCCCTATAGATGACCCTTGCCTGACCTCTGTGTTGAGGTGCCACAAGCATATTGCTGTCAGGGCCGGTGACTGGCTATCCCAGTGCTTGTTCATTATTAGCTGGGTGAATTATGCATGGCGCCAGTTAGCTTTCTGATTAAAACATCAGGCTGGCCCTGCCTTTGTGGAGTAGCCATGAAACAATGGGGGTGGTGAGCTTTTTTTCCTTCCCAGGAGCGGCCTACAGCACTGCTGTGGTGGTGTGAAACATTTGCATAGTCTGGCTCCGGACAAAGAGCCAATTAATTGAAAAATGGCCCCTCGAGAAGCTGAGGATGTGTGTGTGTGTGTGTGTGTGTGTGGGGGGGGGGGGGGGGGATTTACTAGACTTACTTTTCTAAGTAGGACTAGTGTTAAAACTACACTCTCACACACAAACAAACAGAAACAACTAAAAATGGCTCATGCAACCCCAAATCAGAAAAAGTTTGGACGTTGTGTAAAATGCAAATAAAAACAGAATGTGATAATATACACTTCTCCTATACCCATATTTAGCAGCAAAAAGAACATAGACAAAATATCAAATGTTTAAATGAACATTTGGACTATTTCATGGAAAATATGTTCATTTTGAATTTGATGCCAGCAACATGTTTAAAAAAGTTGGGAAAGGGAATGTTTACCACTGTGCTGCTTCACCTCTTCATTTAACAACATTCTGGAAATGTTTAGGAACGGAGGAGATCAGTTGCTAGAGTTTTGAGAATGAAATCTTGTCCCATTCCTGCCCGAGATAGGTTTGCAGTTGCTCAACAGTATGGGGTATTCTTAATCATGTTTTTCATTCCATGATGCACCTAATTTGACAGACTCTGTCTGCAGACAGGCCATTTTAGCACCTGGAACATTGAATGGAGAAATACTGTTTAAATATGTGCAGAATTCATTCTGCCATTGTTTTCCTGAAATATTCAAGGTCTTCCCTGAAAAAGACATTGCCTGGATGGCAGTATATGTTGCTCAAAACCTGTATACATCATTCAGAGTTGATTGTGCCTTACCAGATGTGCAAGATGGCCATGCTGTGGGCACTAATGCTCCTCCACACAGTCATAGATGTTGGGTTTCAAACTAAGCACTAAGCAATATGGATAGGCTGGATACTTGGATAGGCCCTGTACTCTTTAGCCCAGATGAGTCTATGATTTCCAAAAAGAATTGCAAATTTTGATTGGTCTAACTACAGGACCTTTTTCCACGTTACCTCAGTCCATTTTAAACAAGCTCAAGCCCAGATAAGACGGTGGTATTTTCTGTATCATGTCTAAATAAAATTTTGGCTGTTGCATGGTAAAGTTTACACTGGCATTTCTGAACTCAGTATCAAACTGTGCACATAGACAATAGTTATCAGAGGCTTTCCCGAGCCCATACAATTTGTTTTTACAGAAAGAGGTCTGTTTTGATGCAGTGCCATCTGAGGTCCAAAAGACCACAATCATCCAATATTGTTTTACAGCCATGTTTCCCTTGTTTGCAAAGATTTCTCTGGATTCTCTGAATATTATCATATTATATTATGTACTGTAGATGATGAACTCCCAAAATACTTCACAATTTCATGTTAATAAGCATTACAATTACATTGTTTACATCATTTGTCCACACAGGTTTACACAGAGAGCTGAATACCCCTACATTTTTACTTCTAAGAGACCCTGCCTCTCTGGGATGCTCTTTTTCATACCCAGTTATATGCCAGTTACCCTAATTAGTTATGAAACATTTCTTTCTTTTGTTTTCTTTATCATTACACAATTTTTCGAGCACTTTGTTATCACCGTCCAAGCTTTTTTTGAAACATGTTGCTGGTATCAAATTAAAAATTTGCCTGAGGAAGACCCAGCCGGGTCGAAACGTTGCAACACATTAAATATATGGGAGTTTTAGCAGAGTGCGGGCATTTCATTCCTTTGCAGTTATAGTTCCATTTGCCCTGCACCTCACCGGTGGGGATGTGCACACCTCCACTACTACTCATTGCGATCAAATTCAAAATGAACATATATTTTCCCATGACATAGTAAAATTTGTCATTTTCAACATTTGATATGTTGTCTGTGTCTTTTTTGCAACTAAATATAGTGATTTGCAGATTATTACATTGTGTTTTTATTCACATTTCACACAATGTCCCAACTTTTTCTGATTTGGGGTTGTATGTCAGAGCTGGCAGATATGGTTTTCACATTCAGATCCACACAAAAGCTATGTTGGAATATATTTCATATATATTTAATAGTAATGTATTATATCGTTAAGCAAGATAGGATAAATTATTCCACAGGACGCAAGTAACACCTATGAGAAGTGCCTGTGTGCATGCTAGGGCTAGTGCACAGAGGACACAGGTCCATCCCCCCACTGTTACACATCAAAGCTGTCCTTTTTTAGAATTTGAAATTAGTTGAATTAGTTTTAAATTACTGACAACTAACTGTTTTCTCCAGACTTGAATCTTATCATTGCACTGGGATGTGTCCACAGAAGCAACACTGAAATGGTTGGAGGTCCTTAGCATTCTGAAAGTGGTATGAGGAGTGTGTGTCCGTATGTGTGTGCGTGCCTGTCTGTTTGAATATCAGCTTATGCATGTGTGTGTGTGTGTGTGTCCAGCAGTGGCGTTCTGTGGTGTGGAGTGTACCGGCTCAGTGCTGAACTATGTGTAGTTCCCACCTTTCTGTCCGTGTCGGCTGCTGAACTTGTCTCCGATCTCGGGCCGTCTGGTCTGCCGCAGCAGGATCTTGATGAGGAAGGCGTCCTCGGCGTTGGAAGAGATCATCACCTTCTCAATGTACGAGTCTGTGGAGCCCTTGTAGCTGCAACACACATAAACACCTCACTTCAGCCTGAAACAATGATAGGAAACACTTCAGCTGCTATTAGTCAAAACAATGTCCTGAAGGAGTGAGTGTGTGGTAAAAACAGTCTCCAGCAGTTGTGTGTGTTTGTTTACGTGTGTGTATTCTTACGTGATTGGCACATCCCGGTACTGTGGTTGACCAGGCTGGGCAGTGCCCTCCAGTGGCGTCTGGGTGACGGTGGGCATATACTTATTCACCAGCACCTGCTTATTCTCCACCTTTTCACCTGAAAAACACACACACACACACACACACACACACACACACACACACACACACACACACACACACACACACACACACACACACACACACACACACACACACACACACACACAGAGTGAGTTAAATAATATCTGGACTGAGTTCCTGGTGCACTGTTTTCTCTTTATTAAAAGTGCTCACCAGGGGAGCAGATGCCATCAGCGTCCAGGATGCTGTGCCTCCAGATGGGCTTGCGGGTCTCTGCGTCCAGCATGGGACCCATCACCTTGTCAAACGTCTGGTTAGTGTAGCGCTTCAGAGTACACTTGGCATTCTTGTAGACCAGGCACCGCCCAAACCCTGAGAACATCAATCACACAGCCATGAGGGACCGGGCAACTGCTGCAACAAAATGCAACAAACGGCTAGTGGGATCCAGATCAGACACAGGTGAAATCAGCTGAATTTGAAATATCTGTTGTTTTTCTTTTGTAAGCTTTGTAAGATTTTGTGCCCCCCCACCCCAAGTTCCAAAAACGTCCTACCTCCGGTGATTTTTCACATAGATGTCCGTTTCTCGAGGTCACCGAGTACTGTCGCTACAAAAACCCCTCACAGCCAACAGCTAAAGCAGCCAGGTAGCTACAGCGCTACACTCTGAAAACATGAACAAGGGGGCTCATGAATGACTACTCAGTGACCTCGGGAAACGGAGATCTATCTAATCGCCGCCATTGTCCTTTAAGGTCCTTTGATAGCATTTGAGATGAGAGGGAGTGCCAAGTAACACCTAATAATATCATGCTGCTTAATAACAGATTCTCTTTCCATTATAGGATTGGTCAGCTTTCAATATTTTCCAGGTCATCGGTTTCTCCCTTTCAAGAGAGACCCTGCCCCACAGTGCCCTGCTCCGGGTCAGTGGGCCGGCACTGCCCTTTCCTCTCACCTCGGTCCAGAGAGGCCTTGTTGAGCACCAGTGCGTCCTCTATGTCGTAGCCACTGTAGCTCATGACGGCCACCGTGGCGTTTTGGCCGGCCGGGAGCTTCTCAAAGTCGATCAGCTCGATGGTCTTGGTCTTCACCATGGGTTTCTGAGGGTAGGCCAGCAGGTACATAAGCGTGTCTATGCGGTTCCTCTGATTATAGCCGATGGTGCCTGGAGGTCAGAGCGACAAGAAGATCATTACAGGTTTAAAATGCTTTCTGCAATGCATCACACCACAGGGGTGTCAGAGAACAGGCATTCAGTCAGGATCTTCAAGCCATGGTGTCACAATGGAAGTGGTCATTCATTCTGATTCAAAGGTGGTTGTAGATTTGGACTACAACCTGATGTGTCCCTGCTCAACCAGAAGTAGATGAGCACACCAATAACTTGATTGAATAACTTCATGAGGAAGTTTGTATTTCCAACGAATCAACACTACTCCCCTCCCAGATGGCTTTGACTTCGATAATCAATCAATCAGCGCGCTCAATAGGTGTGGCAGGGGCATAATGCATGTAGCACAGGGCGGGGGCGACCGGATCAGAGAGACTCAGGGACACTGGGACAGATTTAACCAGCAGATAATCCTTTTGGAGACGCCATCGCCTGTCACACAGCCCATCCAGCAGCTGAATGCAGCCCTCGCTTGAGTGGTTTCACCCCGCGGCTGAGGGGATGCATCTCTAGTGGCAGAATGTGCTTAAGCTACTTTGTTTTGTTGTGGAGGGGGGGGGGGGGGGTGTTGGTGTGGCAATGGTGGAGATTGTGTTTGGGGGGGTGGGGTAGATAGTGTGTGGTGCTGTTAGAGTTCGGAGCAGCAAAGCGGGGCAGTTTATGGCACAAAAGCCTCCGCCCCTCGGGCCTTGACATTTGTCAGATGCTATTACTGCACAATCAGGCTACAAGTTCAGATCCTGCCATTATGGGCCAGGGGCCGCACAGATAGATTTGCACATGTATAGGCCCTGTCCACACACACACACACACACACACACACACACACACACACACACACACCAGAGGGCACTGGACCAAATAAAGTTGCGTTCCCTGTGGTTATTTGTAAAGGTCTGTGAGGGGGAGGGTAGGGGATGCGGAGTGGAGAGAGGGAGCTGAATGGTGATGGTGTGCGGCGGCCCAGAGCTCTGGGGTCGTGTTGGTAACGGGGGCTCCCGCCGCCCTCGGCCCCTCTCGCAGCTGAGCATACTGACCCCCTGGACGGGGGCCGCCGCACAATGCCGTGGCCCGCCTGCGCTCGCAGACAGTGGCAGGGAGAGGGCCCCTGTGCACACAGCACACAATAGGGCCCCTACGCAAGCACGTCAACGCTTGGTGTGTGTCTGTGTGCGTGGACACACACAAACATTATGATGAGTGTGTGCACTGGAGTGGGTGAAAGTCTGTACATAAGGATATGCAGGAGTCCAGTGAATGTCACAGGGAACAAAAACAATACCGGTCTAGTGTGGGTGAGTCCTTCTCGCCGGTGTGTTGTGGAGAGTGCCATGTTACAAAGTTAAAACACTTTGGTTTGTCTGTAGGGACCCTTTCCACAGTATCACAGTAGTGTAAGGATATGTTGAGCCTGGCTTAAAGTAGCGACTTACTTTGACATGGTAAAGTTTTGCCTCCATGGCAATCGCTATTTGACATTTCACTGCAAATACATATTACAGTTTTACTCAAACTACCCCAATCAACGCTGTTAAGTTATAAGTTAACGCTGTTAACTCCAACGACCGTCTACACTACACTAAAAATAGACCCGAGGTTGTTGTTAGATCAAACTTTTCTTTTAAAGTAATGTATGACTTTTGTATGACTTTTTGTATGAAAATAATTTTAAGTCGCTTTCGACAAAAGCACCTGCATAAACATAGACATCAACATATTCACATACATCATACACTAATCATCAAAGCGTCGGTGCCTTACCCATGGCTTGCTTGCCCATAGCACACTGGTAGGTGTTTCTGGGCGACTGGTTGTGATGGGGGTACGGGATAAGGCCTGCACACACACCCAGCAGAGTGAACGGCTCAATCTCCAGATGTGTGGTAGTCCTGGAACACACACACACACACACACACACACACACACACACACAACACACACACACACACACACACACCCCTTCAGGAGAGTGCTTAACACCTAATTTGGGCTGAGTGGGTTGTTCAGCAACAGCATGAGACAGAGAAGAGGCCGTGCCGAGGACTCCACTCCATACAGAAGCTCAGGACTTACTTGGTGATCATGTGCTCATACAGAGCTCAGGACTTACTTGGTGATCATGTGCTCATACAGAGCTCAGGACTTACTTGGTGATCATGTGCTCATACAGAAGCTCAGGACTTACTTGGTGATCATGTGCTCATACAGAGCGATGCTGCAGTCGTTCTCCTCATTCACATCCAGATACTCCACTAAGCTCTCATGCAGGAAGTCCTCAAAGTTCCTGAGGGGGGATGGGAGACCGTTGTAAACTGTTAATACATCATCTTTACTAAACACGCCTCATTCCTTATAATACATACATATCAAATGCACACATTTCATATTCAGTGAAATTCACCTTATACAACTTGGAACATCAAGCCACAAGTGAAATGGAAGCCCAACAAGAATTGTATTCTCTAGTGCAAGAAGACTATGCTAAGGGCTGCTGGAGTGTATGAGGGTGGCGGTGTGTGTAAGGCGAGAGAGAGCAGCACCTGTAGCCCTGAGACAGCTCCTCAATGTGTTTGTTCTTGACAGCCGGCTGGCCGTTCTTCACTATGATGTAGGGCCTGAAAGAGAGCGCGCGCACACACACACACACACACACACACACACACACACACAAAGAGGCATCTGAAAGAGAGGACCCGCTCACAAAGCCAGCTGAGACTAAATGCCATGCAGGAGCACAGAACACAGACAGATCATAAACGCTTGGCACGCCGGCTTTGGGAACGCTGATGATGGAGGTGCTGATAACATCACACAAGCCTCAATGTCTAGCCTCACGCGCGCCTCAATGTGGAGAGAATGCAAGTGCATAGACAACCACGCATTATCAGCAGAGAGATTGGCTTGTAGCCAACAGATAAACGTCTGCACGCCAATCATTACATAAACAACAGACTGTGGCTAATAGATAAGTAACATTGTATATAATATTGAAGTAAGATTATTGATTGTGGAAATGATGTAGTATGCTCATCATTATATATGAGAACCTCACCCATCTTTTTTTTTTTTTAAAGTATATTTTTTGGCCTTTTTATGCCTTTAATTAGATAGGACAGTGGAGACTGACAGGAAGTGAGTGGGAGAGAGAGTCGGGGTGGGATCCGGAAAGGACCACGGGGCGGGAATCGAACCCGGGTCGCCGGCGTACGGTGCAGGTGCCCCAGCCAGTCGCGCCACTGCTGGGGCCGAACCTCACCCATCTTAAACAACAGAGAATAATATTCATAATGTGTGAGGGATTAATCCACTAATTCGGACTGACACTTCCAGCTGAAGTCAGATCTTTGGATAACTGCTCCTCTCAGTCTTAATATTAACTTAGTGATGCTTAACTACACAGCTGAATGAAGCATGATTTATTGCATGCATCTGTATAAATTACATGGATCATGAGGTCAATATTTATGTCTATATGAGTATGGAGGAAATTATCTGATGAATGTATGTCACGAACAATGACATTAACAGTATAACAAGTATATTATGAGTAAATATACTGTATACGTGAAAGTGTCCTTACATTGGAGGACCCGTGAGCATTTTCGCACTTGTCTTTAACCTACATACTGATCCATACTCTCCTCTTAACCTACATACTGATCCATACTCTCCCCTTAACCTACATACTGATCCATACTCTCCTCTTAACCTACATACTGATCCATACTCTCCTCTTAACCTACATACTGATCCATACTCTCCCCTTAACCTACATACTGATCCATACTCTCCTCTTAACCTACATACTGATCCATACTCTCCTCTTAACCTACATACTAATCCATACTCTCCTCTTAACCTACATACTGATCCATACTCTCCTCTTAACCTACATACTGATCCATACTCTCCCCTTAACCTACATACTGATCCATACTCTCCTCTTAACCTACATACTGATCCATACTCTCCTCTTAACCTACATACTGATCCATACTCTCCTCTTAACCTACATACTGTTCCATACTCTCCACGTCTAAACCAACGTGGTGGCAGTGAGTAGGTTTCACTCGCGGTGGTCCTCGCCCGGTCAGCAGCACATACCTGCACAGCCTTCCCCCGTCGGAGGAGATGTAGACACAGCGGTCGGTCAGGTTGGTGGAGATGGACACAAACTCGTTGATGAAGCCTGCTCTCCGCATCAGCCGGAAGGTGTTCACCAGCTTGGAGTGGTCACGGATCACACCCAGGATATTACCTGCAGGGAGAGGGAGAAAGGGGTCAGCGTCTGCTCTGGCTGCCATACCAACAGGGCTGGCTCTTTGGGCATTGCTGTCAGGGTGCAGGACTATCACACCATAGACCCAGGGTAGAAGTGTGGTGGCTGTTAGCTCCATTTACTACAGAGATACACACATCATCACATCACATCACACACACACACACACACTATACTTGAGCTACACTGTTGGTACAGTATGTGAGATGGCTAGTGCATAGTGTATACTAATGACACAGTCCTCAGCAGTGGTCTGCCAGCATACACAACGAATTTGCGGCTTACATGAGAGGTGCTTTGTGAAGCAACACTGAACTGGGTTTCTGTGTGTACACATTTATGATTGTGTGGAGTTGTGTGTGCACATATACAGTATGGGTATGTCTGTGTGTGTGTGTGTGTGTTTCTACTGCTGCTGCTTTGACACCTGCTGCTGTTAATTAATTAAGCAGGGAGGCAGCTGGTTTAACGACACTTTATCAGTGCTTTAGAAAACATATACATTAATTAATACTGAAGCGGCTGTCCTACGCAACATGACATTGAAAGCTAATCTTCAGGGAGCTGGTTAGCTCTGTGGTCCAGAGGTTGGCTGGACTTTTAATATAAAAGGATATATTTTTTCTTTATTTTTTCTAAAATACTTTAGCTTCAATCTTTTTGAAGGCAACCTCTTTATGCAAAGCAGTATTATTAAATTATAAGCAATTATGAACACGTCTTTTAGCATTTTCAAATAATAAAAAAAAACACAACAGTATAATTCAGGCAAACACTCTTTGTACTATGTACTATGGTATACATGCATGTAGTTTCTGTCTGTGCATGACTGAGTCTTTCATGATTCTCAGTGAGTTTGAGTGTGTGTGTGTGTGTGTGCACGTGTGTGTGTCTTCACCATTGAGAAAGACCAGGAAGACGCTGGGGTAGGAGAGCTCCTCTCCACACAGCAGGTTGACGTCCTCTACGCCCAGGTTGAAGGCCAGCTTGATGATGGGCCCGTCCTCCATGTCTGTGGTGATGTGCGTCATCAGGGCCAAGTTCTTCACCAGGCCACAGGCCTAAAGGACACACAAACAGCGGCCTCAAACAACACCCACGACAAGTCATCAACCAAGCCCTACTGCAGCTGAAAGGCTACTTTGAAAAACCATGAGGACAGGGTGTATCATTTGTGCATTACACGTCCATCACATTAATGGCTGTCCAGTTGCTCTGTGTTGCACTTTTGGAGCGGACCTGTGCAGGCTACACTGACTCCGCTAAATCACCGCAACAATTCGACACAACCCAACTGGAAAATGACTCTACTATTTAGAAAACTGATCATGTAGCACTCAAAACAAATCATGCTCAACAGCCCAGAGGTTACAGTGACTTGTGGAGGACCTACTGTATTCCTGTGGTAGTTGCATGGGAACTCTGTTGTAATACAGCTTGAAAAGCACAGTGTCCTTCATATGAAGCTTGATGAGCTCTTTCAGAGAGGGGTCTGACAAACTAGACATTAACGGATGCAATACTGCTTATACATAGAACACACTCATCTACATATTTAGCTCTCCTGTGCAGAAGGTGGGTGGCGTGCATGCTGGAACCCTGTAGTCCAGCTCAGCCCCCTTGGTCAGCAACAGCAGGAGGATGACTCACCTCTCCCTCAGGTGTGTCGGAGGGACACAGCATGCCCCACTGGGAGGGCTGCAGCGAGCGCGGGCCGCTGACCTTGCGCGTCTTCTCAAATTGGGAGGAGATACGCGTCATCATGCCCAGGGCCGAGATGAACGACAGCCGGGACAGTACCTGCGTCACGCCCTGCCTGTCCATCTTAAACCTCTTAAGTGACCAGTTCCCCTACAGAGAGGGAAGAGAGGAAACAAAAACAGTGGGTGGGGACAATCAGGCAGGAGAAGCAGAGGATGAAAAAGAGGGAAAAAAAGATAGCATGAGGTTTATTTAGCTAATATGGCAGACAGAGAGATGGTGAGTCTCAGGAATAGCTGCTCTGCTGTGCTCAGAGTTCTGAATCCACAACGTAACAAGAGAGTTACTGCTGGGCTACTCCAACTCACTGTGGAGATGGCGTTGACCATGCCGTTGGTGATCTGGTCCTGTCTCATGTGCTTGACCACGTCGAACTGAGCAGCTCGCTGCTTGGGGATGATCTGGTCAGCGATCTTCTTCAGCTCCGTGTTGAACTTCTTAAACAAATCCTCAAATAGCAGGGACAACAGCTACAGAGAAGAGGGACAGGAGAGAGGAATGAACAAGACTGTTGAGACTGAGTAGAATAAGCTCAAACTACACCCCCATGTCAGTCACTCAAGCAATGTAGTCCAAGAATTTAACTGTTTTAAAAGTAAAAGTACACAGAAACACCGGGGACATAGACAGCAAATCACAGAATGACGCACTGATCGAAAGCCTAAGTGGCCCAATAGTGTAGCAGGAAATAGTTCAGGGTGAAGCAGACTTTCAGCGATCACACAAACTGAGATGTCGTGGGCCTCCAACTTCCCACACTAACTCAACTCTTCAACTGCTGAACTTTTAATAGCTGATTAATCTCTCAGGTGCTGCAGCACTCGAGCAACCCACGCCGCCGCCGCCGCGCCACCATCTCTCGAGCGGCGTATTCATCCGCCGCCATTTACGTGGGCCCATCTGGCTCGGGCGCCATCTCATTCTCCCCTTATCGGCTCGCCGGCCGCGCAGGCCGATTTAATTAACAGGTGTCCCGTCAGAGCGATAAGCTTAACCTGGACCCTCTCCCAGGGCATTCAGCACTCTGAACAGGGTCTTCGCAAAGCACCCTCTTCATCTCGCCTCATTCCACTCTCACCCTCACGCACACATATTTGCATACATCAAAACAAGCAGCGGTGGAAAAATTAATAAAGAAATTAAGCTCTCGCCGCACAGGCGGGCCAATTAGTTGAATGTCAGGGAATCGTAATTGCGTAGTGAGGAGATTGTGTGTGTGTGTGTGTGTGTGTGTGTGTGTCACTGTGTGTGTGTGTGTGTGTGTGTGTGAGTGTATAAGCCCCGGCTGAAAAGGGACCCTGCAGCTTGCACCCACCCCCCAGTTCCATCCGAGCCCTCGACCAAGAGGAGGTTGGCAGTGTTGTGGGTGTTGTGGTGGTGGGGGGGTTGGAAATTAAAAGCCCGAAGACAGACATAATTACATTATCAGAGCCTGGCTCACTGGATTAGCTCAATCGCTGGAGTCAAGGCGGCCGCGGCTCTTTTGTGGCAGCGCGCTTAAAGAACCCGCACGCTGGCGCTTGCACTGGCGCAGCCCTCGGATTTGGTGCCGCCGCATATCTCTTAGCCCACCAACACCCCCCCCGCACCCCCCCTCACCAACTCCAGAGGCGACAAAAGCACCACACCGCCTGGGAACGAGGGATGGAGGACGACAACAAAAACAGGCAAACAAAGCAGTGGGAAGAAATAATGAAGGTATTAATAAAGACAGAAAGAAAGAAGGAGAGAAAGGGAAAAAGGGGAATAAAGGGAAAGGAAGAATAGAGACAAAGAGGCAGGTGAGAGAGTGAGAGATTAGGGGGGGGCATATCTGCTGGCGCATGCCTGTGATCAACAACCATCAATGAATGTGTATCTGAGAATGTGTATCTGAGAGTGTGTGTGTGTGTGTGTGTGCGCGCGCGTGAGTAATTCAGTCTGGAGGCAGAGGTACAATTTAATTACCAGAAGTTTATGTTCCACTTCAACAAATAGTTTTCAAGTGTGCTGGGCTGTTTTTGGTCACCCTACGCCATATCGGCTGCTCGTTATCTTTAGACAAACATGGCTGGGTTGGATGCTGTAATGATGCTGTAGAGATACACCTCATTGCTTCACAGAGGGATAAGGGCAGCGGGAAACTAATGAAGGAACCATCGCAGGGACACACTCACCTGGCCAGCCAACTCCAGACGCTTGTTGCCATAGTAATCGCGGTCATCAACTTTGTTGTTCCCCTGGGCCAGGATGACCCTCCGCACCATGACGGCTAGATAAATACACTTCGCCCGGAAGTTAAACTCTTTCACCTGGGGGGGGGGGGGGGAGGGGAGGGGGTGTTAGAGCTGATGAGAATACTGAGAATCTGTGTGTTTGTATGTGTGTGTGTGTCTGTGTGTGTGTGTGGTGGTGCTACTTACAGGTACGTGGGTGAGGATGGTTGAGGCCAGCAGTTCTCTGGCCTCCTCCATCTTGGTTTTCTTGGGTCCACCCCACATCCGCTGTCGTCGTACTTTGTTCCCGATATACTTCAGAGCCTAAGCACAGACACAAAGACAGACAAATGAACAGAACAGAGATGTTTGGATCCCACAAGAAATCTTGTAAATGCCTTAATAAACCTTCATATATTGACTGGCTGTAAATCTTGGTCTGGTGCTTGTTTTCCTCAGTAAGAAAGAGCAGTGACAAAAGGACTGGGGTTTAATTACTGACGTAGGTGAAAATGGTAATGGATCATGCTGTCTTTTTGTGCCTTACATCATGGTGCCACTAATCATGTCTGACAAAACCCAGTTGCCATGGAGAGGCGGTTCAAAAATGCAACATTTCAGGTTGTTTAATAAGAAGCTCACTGGATGCACCTGCCAACACTCAAGACAGTGGCAGAGGTTCCAAGGCAGAGCCTGAAGACTTGACAGGCCTTTAGCACACATGGATGTCCACAAACACACACTCCACCTGAGTCAGCGCTGGCCATGCATGCTGACTGGTCGGCTTTGGCACATGGGTCGGAGGTCACTGTGGCGGTGGGCTTCTCCTGCAGACCACCCACACTGAGCCGCTGACAGCAGTGGGCAGCAGTAGCAGCTCACAGGGGCTCCCTGCCACACTGACCCTCCCTAATGCCACTCGCCCACAAAAACAGCACCCGTCAGGCAACATGGGCTTATTTTTTTCCAGTGCCCAATTAAGTCCATGCCCAATTTAATTTGCTATGGGCTTCCCATCCCATTAACTGAGGATGCAATTTCATCCAAAAGTCCTAAATCCAAAAATGTGTAGGTAATTCACCACCTAATGTGACACAATAATGTTATTACAACTATTATTAAATTACCGACCACATATTCATTTGGTACAAATAAAGATAAAACTTCTTTAAGAACTTCTTTAGGTGGGTACACACGCTGACTTCGCACTGGATGTTAAATTACCAGTGTAGTTTTCCAGACACTGAGAAGCTCTACATGAATCAATAAAGACATGTCATTTTTCAGCCTGCTACACCAGTGGGCTGTAATCACACATGGCTGTGACCATGTGTCTTGTCTTCTGGACAATGAGGCAGGTCACGCGGCCTTATCGTATAACTCATTAAAGCCCTATAGAGCACAATGAGAGCATAACCGCGGGGACGGGCCACGTGAGCGCTAAGCAGACATTCAGAGGGGCTCAGACAGGGGTTGCTAGGAGGCAGGGACGAGCACAGCTGTGGATGCCCTCTCACCCTTCGAGGAGGTAGAGGTCTGAACCTCGCTCTCGTGTGCTAAAATACCACCAGGCTGAGTAGTGGCTCCAACACATGAAAGCTTTTTTTCTCTTCTGTTTGTAGAAGATAAAATAATGTATTTTATGTTTTATTAATGTGTGAATGAATATTCTCACCATCAAACAAACAGACCATTTTCCACTTCATTCTTTCATGTCATCATAAGGAGACCCTGATATCCTTAACAACCAGGCCCAAAACTTATTCAATGTCACTTTGTCATTCATTCCCCCTATTATATGGTATCTGGTTTGCTGTGAACTGATCTTTCAGGCCAAAGGTGTGTGTGTGTGTGTGTGTGTGTGTGTGTGTGTGTACCTGAGTCTGTGTAAAGATCTGGGCCTTCTGGCACTCCTCCAGACTGGGGCCGAAGGCAGCCATCACATGCTCCTCAGTGCCGATCATCTGCACAATCTCCTGGTCACTCTCCACACCCATCGCCTGGCAGGACACACAGGAGAGGAGGGGGAGGAGATGGTGGAACAGGACTTAAGGCAAGGAACATTTGCAAATAATTTACAAATCTTAAGCAACACAGCCCAATTCAAATTCAACTGCGCCAGAACACTTTAAGCTCTCATGGAAGAAAAAATAAGGGACGCCGTAGTAGACCTTCTTCGAGTAAGAGTTAAGGAAGGAGGGGACCTGCATATATCTAGAGGGGAAGACAGGAGATAGGCTGTTAATCATGAAGCTAAACACTGAAGTAGGTTTTTATAAGGTTTTGTCATAAACAAAAACAAAATACGTCAAAGGTTGGCTGTGGTTCGTACACTAATCAGGCAGGAATGTAAATTAGAATCCAGGAAAGGAAGCAAATGAGACTACCATAGTAGATGTAGGCATGGGTAGAGGAACAGGTGAGATGAAATACTATAAATTTACCACTATAAAGCACAAGCTCATACACCTGCATTTACCTCCAAGAACACATACACAACAATTAATGAAAGCTAATTATATATCAGCATAGAGCCACATACAAGGCTGCTAAAGCAGGTCCAGATTTCATTACAGGTCAGTGGGTTAGGGGTGTGTGTGGACTCATATCACAAACCAGGCAGAATATCTGTGTCGAGCTCAAAGGCAGAGGCAGAGGAAAGCAGAGCTCGGCTGGCTGGAGTGGAGAGGGGAGTCCCAGGGTTCCCTGACATTTGCTTATGCTAATGGGGCTGTGTGGGAACTCTGGAGCTGGAGCTGGGCGCTGGGTGTGGGGGGCAACGCAGGCTCAGGCTCAGGGCTGAGAGAGCAGAGGGGTCTGGCCCTTCTGAAGGCTCTCTGGAGCAGGGGCTCCCAGGCCTGAGTGCAGAGTAAACACTCTAAACTGACACTTAGCTGCCAATATAGCCACGGAGACATCAGAGCGGTCAGAAGCTGCATTCCCATATGGATGAAGAGTGCAGTGGGCTCTTGATGCGCTCACATGGATCTAGGGGAGCGGGCGCTAATTAAAAACCGCAGGTCAGGATAGAACAGCCACCAACAGATGAATGGATTCCCATTAGGGCATAGGAACATATGGAAGAGAAAATCTTAATTAGCCTGAGACTTTTCTATGAAGTACTGTTTGAACAGACATGAATTGTTTCTACTGTAAAACAATGTTTTGCATTAAGAAATCAAATTAATCAGTAAAATCATTTACAGGAAAGTGAAGTGTCATGGTACACCACTGTATAAGAAATCTATTACATCTACTTTCTCTGCACTCTTTATGATAATCATAGGACATAGGCATCACAAGGGGTTTTGTGTGACTATGGTTAGGCTATGGCGCCCTCTTTTGGCCATTCTTCACCATACTTCCATCACACACCTACAGACTCTGAAGAATCACTTAAAGAATAATTTAGATGTTCGTTCTTACCATTCTAAGTATATTTTGATGGTAACTGGCATTTACAACAATCGCTGGCTTTTAGATCCTCCTTTTAATGTCATATGGTTATAGGAATAAGTGACAAACAGGTCTGTTGTTCTCTCCAGCCACCGAAGCTATACACTGTGTGGCTTTCTGATCTGGGTCTAAAACTCCATGAAGATGTAGGGCTAGCTTTTACATCAGCTAACAAGCACATTGGCTTTTACCAGTGCCAGTTGTGCAGTTGTTGGTGTTTGTAAGGCAAGCAAGCTTGATAGTTAAAGTAAAAGCCTCTAAATTTAAAAAATAAAATAAAAAGTAATACCTTGAAGATGATTGCAATTGGTGCATCCTCTGACAAGGTGTTGTGCTTCAGGTAAAAGCGACCCTGTTTTACAATCATATTGGTCCTACTCTTCTTCTCATGGGTGGAGCTGTGGTCAAACAACACCAGACAAACCATTTAGACTCTCAGACACAGACAGACACACAGACACACAGAATCACAGACACACACACACACACAAAAGCTCAGCAGGCACCAGAAAGGTGTGATGGATAACATCACTGATCATTTCATTTAACATACATGAAGAAATGTGTTTTATCAATGTGGAGAACTTGCTGTACAGGCCATTCTGGATGACCAAAAGGTGGGAAGGTTACCTGGTCACTGAGGCTCCAACTGCACCCTTCCTGTCCTGCTCCACAATGATTCTGTTCTTGGAAAGCTGTTCTTGTATCAGAATAACCTTCTCTTGACCTTTGACAATAAAGTAGCCACCTGCACACAAACAAAATATGTTATCAAACATAATAAGACTCAAACCATAGCATTGCAATGTATGTATGCAAATGTAGTTACTCTCGAAGAGTTGTATGCATGCTTCTGGTTCATTGTTGGGGCTGAAGTGTGACTTGCCTGGGTCCAGAGGACACTCGTTTAGTTTGGAGAACTCCATGGGTGTCTTTCCTGTTAGAACACAGTTGGAACTCCGCAGCATAATGGGCATTCTAGGCAACAACAACAAAACAACACCTTTACTTACAACGGATCAAAACTACTGCTGGAGGACATCTAAAAGATGCCTCTCAACAACCAAAAAGACTACAATAACCAGCATAAACAGCTAATTAACCTTCCGATAGGCAGGGCATTCCGGATGATTCTCTGACTCCCTCGGGTGTACTCAATGTCCACTGTGATAGGAGCAGAGTACGTCATTTCTCTCAGCCGACACTATCGGGTATAAGAGCAGACAGACACACTGATAAGGACAGACAGACACACTGATCAGGTATAAGGACATAGAGACACACTGATCTGGTATAAGGGCAGACAGACACACTGATCAGCTCTTTGCAACTTAGCTCTAGGGCTGCACAACTTGGGGGAAAATATCTAATTGAGATTATTCTGATAGACAACGCAACTGCGATTTGATTTGTGATAATTTTTTTTAAAGTCAAGCTTTAGTTCGAAATTCCACTGTTCAATATTCACCGTCTGTTACACAAGGGGGGTGACATGAATATAAAAATCATAGGTATGACAATATTAAGCACTGGGACAGCGTAGCACGATTAATTGCAGCCTACCGTAATTGCATTAGTTAAAATTGCAATTTTGGTTAAATATCGATACATTTTGCAGTCCTGGATAAACCTCTGTTCTGGTACAAACATACAGAGGACAGGGCAGAGAGACACTGGCAACAGTCAGTAGATAATTACCTCATGTGGAGACACTGGTCGTGTTACATTGAAGCTCTCTTCCACATCCGGCATGCCAACATAAATATTGAGATATCTGAAAACAGAGATAGTGTGAGTAGGAGTGTGTGAGTATGTGGGGTAATCTACTTCAAAGCTACATGAAAAAAGAGCCACTTACTTGAGGTACCACATTGGGTCAGCATCACTGGTGATCTTTTCATTGGCTTTCATGATCTTCTTTATCTAGGAGTGAAAGGTTGGAGCCAGTGAGAGATTGACTAATGCTTATGGAAAACATATAGATCTATGCCAATTATTTGCACTAGCTTACCTCCACATTGATGAAGTAATTGAATGAGTCTATGTGTTGCTTCACAAGCCCTTTGACCTAACAATGGATATGAAATGACAGGTTGAAGGTTGACTTCAACACATGGCAACACATTTCTTGCAAACAGTCTACTGCATGGAATCACTTGCTGCATCCAAAATGTTTCTAAATGATCCAGAGTGATCCGCCATGAGATCTCTTGGCTATATTCACAATAAATTGGAAGTTTAAAGTGAATCTACGTCAGTATAGAAAGCAGAAATAACAGACAGTGGTGAAGAACAGTATAGTTTAATCTCACCTTCAAAAACGCCGGGAGCAATTTCCATTTTTCCTGTGTAAGCAGACATGGATCGACAGTTACAACTTCAATTGCACATAGCTTGTTAGCCTATCTGAATGATCCACTACATCTATAGCAAAGATCCTTGATTACTAGCTCCGCTTGAACCCTCTCTGTCTATAGTTCCTGCCAATCGAAGTGAAAGTCGAAATTATAGTCATACAAAGCAACCAAGAGCATATCTGCGTTCATAATATGTTCTAGGATAAACGCCTGTAACATTATAATATTTTCCAATCACATCTCATGCGAGTTCTCACCTCCACAGTATTTACAGGTGCCGCCAGTTGCTGAGGGGTCATGCCCCTGAACTCCTCTTGAAGAGCGTCCATAGTTTACTCGTTTTATAACACACCAAGTAATTATAAACGATTAAGTTGTTACAGCAACATTACTTAATATTTACACATTGATGCAACATTGCATGTACTTGTCGGAAGTTCGCCGAACATGTGAGCTGAGAGGTGTAACACCGTAAAGGCACCGTGTGGCAGATTGTGGGTATAGAACGCGTTCCGGTGGACAGTAATGATCATGGCAGTGAATATTATTATGACTGCCGCGCAGCGAAGCGGCGGTCATATAGGTTTATCTCAAAGGGGCCATGTCAACCCATTCCATAACCACTCATTTCATGTATAGCGCCACCTAGTTAAACACAAAAAAGTAAAAATGAGGTGTTGTAATCGCAGGTATCTGTGACCTAACATAGTCAAAACTTCACGAAATTGGAAGTGTAGGATCATTATGACACCCTCTGAATGCACGCCAAGTTTCGTGGAATTCCGTTCATGGGGGGGCCACACAATAAATGAATTTATGTTACTATACACCAACTGGCCTGTAGGTGGCCAGAGACAGTTTTCTGTGAATATCTCGAGAACCGTAGGGCCTAGGAGGTCCACCTTTTTTTTTGTATGTTGGTCTTAATGGGGCATGTCAACCTATCCCATTACCACTTATTTCATGTATAGCGCCACCTAGTTAAAAATTAAAAAGCAAAACATTAGGTGTTTTCATCACAATATCTCTGGCTGACATGGTCAAAACTGCATGAAATTGAAAGTGTAGGATCATTATGACACCCTCCGAATGCATGCCAAGTTTCGTGGACTTTCGTTCATGGAGGGCCTTACAATAAAATAATTTATGTGTACATTTAGTGACCGTACACCAACAAGGATTCCCGGGACACTGAAAGACCAGGGTACACGAAACTTGGTGGGCATGTAACCCCACATGGATAGCATGGAACCATCGCTTTTCGTTTTGATCTGTAGTCCCCCCGCTGGACTGGACCCCCCGAAAGGAGGGTAGGGCAGACACAGTTTTCTGTGAATATCTTGAGAACCGTAGGGCCTAGGATGACCAGTTTTTTGCGTATGTTTTCCTCCAGGGGTCATGTAAACCCATTCCATATGCACACATGTGCATAAACAGATACACACGCACACACATACATTCACAGTAATCCTACGTATGACACATACTCACACAGTAGACATATACACGCATGCATGCACATGCACACACACAGGCACATAAACAGGCAAACACACACATGCACACACACACACACACCCACACACACATAAACATAAACATGTACACGCACACAATTCAAGAATTTCTCAGAATTATGAACAGGCAAGATGGGGGTGGGGTTGTATAAAATGTATATTACATGTGAAATCTATGAACTAATCATGGTTTGGTACTTGTTGTTTAGCAGATACCAGTGAGAATTGAGTGTGCATAATGCAATTCAGTGAGACAGTTAGAATCATATATGCCTTTCAGCGTGACTTATTTTTGTGGAAAACATGTGCTGGACTGGGTCATATTTTGTACCGCTCTGCGGTACATCTAGTTATGATGAATATTATTATGCTCAGGGACACTAAACACAAGTAAACGCAGTTTATCTACCTCTGAAATTTCAAAAATAAGAGTTTATCCACCTCTTAATAGAGTTTATCAACATCTCAAAAGAGTTTATTCACCAATTGCAACTTTTAACATTAAAAAAACACACCGTATTATACTTACCAACACTCTAGGAACCATTTAATACCACTGCTATTGGTTATAAACATTGGACAACAACCTCAACCATCATCAAACATGCTCTGAATTCCTTTTAAAAAAATCTGATACAGCCGCAGTCCACCTTACCATGATCACAGAATTCTTAGTTTACCACTACACTCCTGATTATGCTTCTTCACTGAGATCTTTAAAACATGTCACCATTCATTAAAATGTTGAAGGTACAGTTAGGAACAAAATTATTCATACCCCTGGCAAATATTGATTTAATGTTGGTTTTCTCTTGACCTATGTTCTGACTGCCTAACTGTAGCTGTGGTATATTCTAGTTTAGTGATTAAATAATATACTGTATCTGTGAGAAAATAAATGTTATTTAAGGTGCAACAAAAATGTTGAGCTTAGTAAAGTTGGTATACAATTTTAAATTTTTAAATACAGTCAACACAGTTGTAAACAAAATGTTTATTCACCTTAAGCCAAACTATATGCAATGTTACTAAAAGCAACAGGATGTACACTGTTTTTTAACAGTTACCATTTACCCTAAAAACAGAAAAGCCTGGTTGCGTAAAATGTACTGCTGACACAGCTGACAGTGCAGGCTATCTCAAGAACATCTTGCAAGAAGCAACAGACATGACAGATACAAATCCACTATTGATAAAAAAACCAATCACATTTCAAAAGATTTTAAGAGCTTCTTAAGCCCTGTATTTCAACATCACCATGAAACTTAATTATTTAAATTCAGCTGGGTCTCAGACATAGTAAGCATTGCTTACGGATGAGTAACAGAGCAGAGAGCATAAACAGCGCTGTGCTGAAATATGTGTGGTTCAACAGGTGCAGTATGGGCACCCTCTACAGGTGCCTCTTGTTGCTGCTCAGCAGCTTTGGGTAGGCAGTGCCAATGGAGCGACCGTGCCTGTACACCACCAGCTCCAGCTGGTACTCATCCAGGTTCACCACAGCCGTGGAGGACTTTGTTGTGGAGGTGAGGAAGAGGATGGTGAAGATGGCCACCTCAAACTCAGGGCTGACCCCGATGAAGGCGCTCCCCACTGGCTTGATCAGGCCATGCCAGCTGAACTGTGTGTTCAGGACATGGTCATCTGAGTCCGGCTGGAGGAGTGGTCATAGACATGGGAATCAGCTACAGTATGTTCACAATAACCTTGCTGAAGAGAACCGCTGTCAAATATGATTGTCTGGTGTATTATTTGCAGATATATTGCTTTATTTATATCCAGATTAATGTACTTTCACAGCGATGCGAATGTGTGTATGCAGTGTATGCGATCAACATCTTGTTAGTTGTTTATTTACGTTTCTGTGAATGACTATGACTTGAGTCGGCTCTCTATATAAATATTTGAAGTGAGTTGCAGTTACCAGATCATTGTGTGAGGCTTTGTATCCCTTGTAGTCAAGGTGCTTGTGTTTCTCCTGCAAGTAGTACTGGACCCAGTTGTGGAGGCCCATGATCTCTCTGCCAAATTTGCTCTCTCCAACAAACACATGCTCAAATCCACTGGAGTCAGCCCTATCCCACAGAGAGTGAATGAGCTAGCTGTGATTGAGTGAACTCCATTTATCAAGTATACGGACACATGGTCCAACACATAACATTCAAAAGGAGTCCTCACTTACCCCCCATTGCGGTCTCTGTGATAGACACGGAACCATATTTCATACAGATCCGTCTTGAACTGCCTCAGGCTTGCCCGTGCCTGCCCTTTCCCCACCAGGTACGTGTGTGCTCGCTGAGGGAGGGATAGCAGAACACATGTTCATGTTAATTGAGTGTAGCCTCACTAGCCTGTATCACAAATAGAACTCTATTAATTATGACAGATGGGGTGATAGGGGATTTGTGGTGTTTCACTTCAGTCTATCCACCTGGGCCTGATTACTTTGGCTGCCTGTCCTTCAATATGTACTTCCCCTTTTCTCTAGAAAGTGTTCAAACACACTTTTACAATGTTTACTATGGTCACAGCCATGTTGGTTCACATTTTTCATAGTTTTCGACAGCATAAGACACCCTTAAAGGTGCAGTCAGCGATTGTACACGATTTCAAGCCCATTACATTTTTTGTCACATTCAGCAATAATTCCCTCATGAGTCATGACTGCTAGCTGCCCATTCCGTAAGTACACTGTAGAAAAACACTGTCTCTGTAGACAGCCCAGGCACTGAAAACTGGAAACAAACAAAGTGGGGGCAGCCTGTCCCACAAACAAAAAAGAAACCACAAGTGGAGTTTCTAGGAATTCTGAAGGGAGTTTTGTTTGGTCATGGGTTAAAATATAATGTATGTTGTTTTGGACAAAAGCATCTGCTAATAATTTGAAATATAAACATAAACAAATGTGACTTCCTGCTCAATTGCTGACTGCACCTAGCCTAGAAATCTAGACGCACCCTAGCGGCGGCAAATTAATTTGCTCAGCCTGTACGTCTAGTATCAAACCATAGGGATTTCTATTGGCTGACGCCGTGGACGTCATCCAATCACAGCGCTCTATTTTGTTAGAGAGTCTTAAGGCGGGCTTAACAGGATAACGACAGTCCTGTGACGGTGAACAACAAGGAAGGTGGCTATGGCGAACGAAGAGCGGTTGTTTGAATTGGCGTTGGCGTTGACATTGGAGGAGTTGGACTTGTGCTTTTCTTTGAAAGTTGAGCAACACAATGCACTTAAGTCATTCCTTTCGAAGAAGGATGTATTTGCCGTTTTGCCGACCGGATACGGATATGGTCGTAGCGCTGGCCTATTGCATGCCTAGGCAGTTTGAAAGACAATTCTCTGCCCGCCCCTTGGATTAAGCGAGGTGAATGGTTCGATTCCAGACTATACATTTCAATGATATAGGATGGCCCGCCAGGCTAGACTGCACCTTTAATAGCCATTAATGATGTTTGCACAAGAGGAGAGATGCAAACTACTATGAACTGAAACAGCATTACTACAAGACCATTATCAGTAATACAAGACGACTACTACTGCAAGCCTAATATCAGTACTCCATTATGTTAATTGTTGTTAGGTTAACGAAAGTATTCACAGGCTTAGTAGTAATGATGTGGCAACACTTTAAGTGAAAGGACAGCTGTGGAAACACATGATGAAACAGATGGTTTGATTGCTCCAGCATGTTGTTCTTGTCCGGCCTTTGGCAAGTGGCTTTCAAGAACAGAGCGTGACAGGACGCACCAGAATTCCCACTGGAGTTTAATTCTGCACAGTTCATGTCAGAATAGGGAGGGGTAAGGACATGCAAACATTATTTCATAAAAGGTCTGACAAAAGTAAGGGCATCCATGCATTAGGAAGAAAGATTGAATGACGGACATTGAGATTGAGTAGTTTGAGTGAGGGCAGTGACATTCCAGGTCTAACCTTCATCACTTCAGTCTCCAAGATGGCGTCTAGGAACTCGTTGTTCTCTGTGACCTCCTCTGCTGTGACCATCTCAGCCGTGCCTGTGGCTATCTCATAGTTATCCAGCAGCTTAATGAAGCCTGCAGAGACAACCAAGACCAAGCAATACAAGATTAACGCACAAATTATAATTTACTTAGAGACAGTAATTTACATTGTCAAGTGATATTGACAAAGATAGTATTTCATACACAAACTTTTCTAATTCGCTATGTTTTCACACATTCTGCACAAAACACAAAAATCATGTTGCTTTTAAACTCATGATTTGTATAAAACTCCTGTAGGAAAACAGAATAGTTTTTTCATTGTATATGTAATGACAAAGTTTTGGCAGTATGATTGGAAAGCACACTGAGTTCAGACTTGCTTTGTGTGCCAGAATCTAATTATGGGCTGTTGCACAATAACATGCTGAGGCCTGTTCTGCATCAGCCCGGTGAAAGAGGCCTGTTCCAGTGAGAACGCCCAAAACCGTTGTGCCCTCACACAACGTTGGGGTGGAGCCACACAATGACTGAGGAAACTTTAGCTAAACAATAAGTTACATAAAACCAGTCTGTTCATGAGCAAGTCTGAACAGAATAGTCTTTATTCTATTAGATGCAACACATTCTGAAGGAATACTACTACAATGTCAGACCAAATACTCACGGGCATAAGTGGTTATGCTGTTAAGCTTATCCTCATCAACTGAGGAGAAGAGAGGTTTTGCAGCATAATCCCTTGCATAGGTGCTTCCTTGGGTAACATAGCCTGCTTTGCCCTGGTTACAAATGAATAAATGTAAAGCGTTTTTTTTAGTTATTTCTTCAAAATCACAACATATGAACTGCAATGCATTTGTGCACAATGGAAGAGAACCTCAGACTCCACACCTGCAGATCAATGGTGTAGTCTGTCCCTGGTGACAAGCGGTTCTTATCCAACTTCCACAGCTCATTCAGAATGTTTGACAGGTCCTGGTTCACTGTTTGACTGCAGTGCAGTGGGCAACATAGAAATGTTTCTGATACAGCATCATGTATCAAGAAGTAGTCTAATGTGCTAAATGTCAATGACTGCATGATTATCTATGGAAAAGGAAGGACCGTGTGGGCTGTGTCGTGGATTGTTGGGTGTCACATATAAAAACAACAGTCTGGGGGGAAAAACACCTACCTTGCTGCATTTACCAGAGGCTGGGCCACTGTTAACACTACCATCAAAACTCCATAGCTTGTTCTGGAAGAGGTTGCAGTAAGTCACATATTGTAAAGGAGTATTTACCATTGGCTAGAATTCACCTTTTAAGTAAAGTCTATTATGCATGCATTGTATAACACCAAGAAGTGCAACGATTTTAGACTGTGTTGCAAACGGTGAACCTTTTAACATGTTTCGGAGGTCTACGTGCTGTCACAAAAGTGAAGAACGTATTCCGTTCGCACTGAATTGACTCCACGGAAGATAATTACACTGACAATACTTTCAATAACAAATGGAAATCAACAATTCAGAGAGTAATACTCACCCGTACGCCATGGTTGTAGTCCACCTAACTGACTAAAGTCGAGCATATAACCCTGTGAGCGGCCAAGCCCTCCCCGTAGGTGATTTAACTCTTAACTGTGTGGTATGCAACGAGCTCCAACTTTTACGTAATGTTGACGTAAAATGAATAGTGGGAAGGCCTGGGACAGTAACTGGCGGGCTACTTCATCTGAACGCCTCTCTAAAGCTGCTTCCAAAGTGCCATTCTGGCCAAGGTCATTTGTCAAATTCCCATAAAATTACCAAGAATATTGCTGAAACACCAGAGAGACCATCTAGTTGACAATTGCCTCCTTTATCACCTAACCTCATATTAAACCCTGACAACAATTAGATACACTTTCTAGAGGAGCCAGTGCCAACAGGGCTTAAGAGGATTGCTGTGATGGTCAGCCAAGTAGGCTACTAAAAGTGGGCCCTGATCATGGTGCAGTTCTGCACAGATGTCATGGCATCACCCTCAAGTTCATACAGCAACACAAGCCTGGCTCCCAACACACAGCCTCTCTTATGTAGGCTACAGAGGAGTCGGAAGCAACCATAGAGAGGATGACTTAGCAATACTCTTTACACTCTGGTCAAGCACTTAGAATGTGTGCATATGAATTACTTTGTAACATCAGTTCAATTGCATAATTCACCCATCAAGAATGGGTTAAAATGTTCTTTGGTTGACATTTCTAAAATGAAAAGAACATTTACATAATGGGTGTGGTCTTGTGTGCTGAGCATTCAAAACTACAGTGGAGTCCTGGGTGTGTAGAACACATTTGAATGTTTAACAGTGTATACTTTGGAGAACCAGACTAAGTTCTGAATTCTGACATCCCAACCCATGACAATAAACAATTTCCAAAAGACAACTGATTTTTATTCAATAACTTTAATGACCTGATAAAAAGGGATAAAAGTGGACACAGTACACATTTTCTTCTTTATGTGGCTAGGGCTGCCTAAGACCAGTATCAGATGGTTTGGATCTGAGAACATGCCAACACAGCCTCGCTGTATATTTTTACATAGTAACAGTCAACATAATTCAATAACACAGTTCTGTTATTACAGATATAGAAATTATTATTTCTTTGTGTTAGGACATGCTCCATATTTTGGCAAACAGGACAGAAATAACATGCAATGATACTTTACAACCAGGAAACGGGATTGACTGTGATGAGTTACATGTTAATACACGAGTGAGAATGCATGCAAATGTATGCCACCAGCCTGTGGAAAGTACAGCAATATTCCCTGTGCCAGGCAGATGCATTACAATATTTTGGCATCAGACTCGCAAAGATGCAATTTTCAGTAGCACAATAACCTCAAAAACGGTTTAATTCTTTATTCTGACACTCCTTTATAAAACCTAGTTTGAACTCCACCAATATCTGTGTCAGATAGGAAAAGTGTCATTGTGCCGTTGGGTTATAAAAAGGGCGCTCTAGATGTTTTAATTAAAAAATAAGCCATAATAAAAAATATTTCCAGGAACCAGCTGGTAGGTAGGTGAAAATGCAATTAGCTCACTCATTTTTTACACTTCAGATCGAATAAAATGTTTTCCAACCTGTACTGCTAAATACACATAGACAGCTGAAATGCATATCATTACAACGGGGTGAGACTGTCCTGCTTGTGAGGCAACCCGTCTGCTCCAAGTTGACATTGGGAATAGGGAGCGATGCTGTTTTGTAATATTAATACTAACGTTAAGGTCGTGGCCTTAGTATAGCTGAGGTGGCGTTGGCACCGAGACTACGAGCTGTCTGTCAGGAGGATTCTGAGGGTGGAGCGGGCATGCAGACTGGCACTGCCCCAGGGGGACAGGGAGGAGGGGTGCAGGTTGGCACAGGTTTGGCAGTCATCCCAGCAGCATCTAGAGGAGTGGGCACCTCGGCAAGGCCCCTCACACATTAGTGTCAAACATTAGAGTCGTCATCCGTCACGCTGGGATTGGGCGAACTGGAGATCTCCTTAAACAGCTCATCGTCTTTCAACATGCTCTACAGACATAACACATTGATAATCAGTATTACAACCAATACATACAACCATACATATCCATAGATAACAAAACACACACATCTACACTACACAATTACATATCAACTTGTACAACATTCATTTGCATGACCTCAAGCAGATCTTTGGGTGGCAATTTGGCTTATTTGGGGGCAAAAAATATCATCATGTTGGCTTCATATCATGCTGTATGTTTGTATTTCATACATTTTGAAATTCATCTTAAGTTTATTTTTTAATAATTTGTAGTATGTTGAATATTTCATATTGATTTTCGTATTGACTTACATTTACCTTTAAGGTATAGGTCAAATTCAGTGCCTGTCACTTTAAAAATGTGAGAGTAAATTAGGCTTTAGTCTCACAGTTTTAGGCTAGTAGAAAAAAGTGCATAATGCATAAGGATATATGGATGCAATTCATTATGATTTCTATGTAATAATAAATGTTCAAAAATGTAACAAGTGGAACATAATCGTTTCATATGATTAACTAGAACACAGTAGTTAAAGGCAGTAGTGGAAAGTTTATCAGCTGTTGTTATTTTATTTGTAAATAAATAGCTTAATGACATGACATAAATGATTGATTTCTGGCCCACAGTCAAACACAGCTACTTTATGAGCGACATAGATAGTATCAACTCATTTTTTCACGCAATAGAAAAGGGAGGCCTGCACAGCATGGGGGCTGAATGTGCTGCTCGCTATTTAATGAGCCCCTTAGCATTACTGATAGATGAAAGTTAGCAAGCTAGCACAATAGAAACTGATTTTGTCACTTAAATAAGTGTCCACCAACACCCCCTGCTGACAAAATGTGCAAACTGATAGAATGCAAACTGCATTTGTAACGAGTACATCATAAGCAATTCAACAGAAAAGAATGGGTGTGAATTTTGGTTTTTTCGCCCATCGCAGATAATTATTAGGTTTATCTCTGGGGTGGCACTGCCTCCCCCAGCCTTCCCTTAGACACGCCCCCGACTGAATCTTTGGCCTCACTTCATCTGAAGTCTACTTGGGTGAGTTCTTACCGTCAGGTTATTGATGCCCTCTGAGAAGGCTCCAATCTGCCTCACTGTGCCCTCTGAGTCCTCCATCTAAAAACACAGACGAGAGAGAACATTGTCTGTCCCTAGTCCTAGATAGAATGGACTAGCAGACGGAATGACCAATCTAGGCTCACTTCCACCACCTACTGCTGAGAACACTCAAGTTTGTCTTGTGTAGAAAGCTTGTATTTACCTAGTTTGGATCATTATCCTACCTGCTTATTGTCCTACTTGCTGAATGCTAATCTTATTTTGCTGGATTAAGTTAAAATATACAAAATGTTCCTAAATACATTTCTCACATTCACATCTTTCTTTGCTTTGCTGTAGTGTGAATATTGGACATAATGCTCTATTCCACTTTCTCTCACTACTTCTACTCAATGCTAATACTAATTAGATGAAATGAGCTATGCACTCTAAATATAATGATGAGGCCCCGTGCAGCCTTCCTCACCTGTTCTAGCCGGTCCAGGTCATCCTCGTAGATCTGCAGCTCCATGCCCCGGTAGCCCTTCTGGAAGCTGCGTCCCTTCGGCATCTCTACATCCATGGGGCACACATACTCTTCCCGATCCTCCTGCTTCTTCTTCCTCGTCAGGGTGCCGAAGCCCAGTTTCCTGGGCTGGGGACAAGAAGATCAGCACCAGGTTAAATGGAGCGTGTGGAGGACTTAAACAAGCACTTAGAGAGCAACTCAGTCATATATCACTGCCAAAAAAGGAAAATTCTGTATACTGTAGCACAATTAAGGGTTGAGGCATGTTCTACTTTGCTTTATGGAAGTAAAAAATACTGAACATCCCATGGTTTGGGTTGGTAGACACATTTTTACATCAGAGAGAATGAAAAATCTGAATAAGGCCCCTACGCACAATGTCAACAAGCCTCATTCTGAATTCTTGAGGTCATTGGGTACATCTGGTTTCCATGTCATCCTGACCATAGACGCTGCTCTGCAGGCAGACTGTTGTGTGTGCCAGCTGTGTGGCGTGCTGCGTACCTTGACCTTGGCGGTGGCTGTGAGGAGCGTGTAGTCGGGGTGCTCCACGCACTCCTGCTTGGACTGCTGGGCCTCTTGGCCCACCAGCAGGGTGAAGTGGGTGCCCAGGTGTCGACGCAGCAGCGTCTTGTTGGGGGGGATGTTCAGCAGCAGGGCCATGGTCTCCACATTAAAGCGTGGCTCCAGGACCTGGGACACACACACACACACACACAAAGATGCAATGTCATACAGTATATACCACATATTAGTACACACAGCAGGCGCATAAACGCATGCACACACACATGCATGCACACACACACACCACATCAAAACAATCAAAAGCTTTTGTGAGAACACATTTCTGTATTAAGGTTATTCCAATAATTTGCCCAAGACGTCTTTATAAACCCTCAGCACTGTTACACCCTCTGTCTTCTCACCATGAGTCCTCCATGGACTCCGCTGCCCCTGAGGTTGGGTGCGTACTCAGCCAGGTCCACGGAGCGCAGCCACTCCATCACGCGGTGGTTGGTCCACTGGGAGATCTCTGCAGGACTGATGTTGCTCTGGGGGACACAAGGACAGTTGTTTCACCACAGTGCTACCATCACAGCCACTGGCATGGATTAATCCTCTACAGCCTGTCTCAAGGACTCCCACATGGTCAGCGCAAACTTCTCGTCCCTCACCTCGTCGGAGGGTCGGCGGCGCAGGCAGTTGGGCTCGTAGTTGTTGAGGCGCAGCACCTGGATGGCTCTCTTGATGCTCAAGTGGTGCAACACACTGCCCACTTTCAGAGACAGCAAGTCATCCTAAAGGGAACCAAGACCAAACCAGACTTTAACTCAATCCTTGTGAATGTGCAACATAATTAGGGGAACTGAGACCTGCACTTGACGGCAAGAAGTATAGGAAAAGTATAGGATAAATAAAATATATGTATAGTATATAGTCTTCCTATTTTCACTGCATTAATTGTATTGTATTTGTTGCTGTATCCATCTCCTTACCATCTTGTGAATTCTCATTTTTACTTAGTTCTAAATCTCTGATGTTTTATTTATTGTTTTGTTTGTATTATTACTATTTGTACTATACAAATAAAGGTCATTATCATTATTATGGTACATGTATGCTATATACAGATTTTTGTTAATTGTGCATAACAGATAGGATTTTTTTTATATTCCAGTATTCAGAGTGTTTATGAGTACACTACATTCCCTGAAATTACAAAGCAAATTTGATGCTCATATTTAATTAAGATCCAGACACTCACCACAGTCATGTAGTGTAGCATCCGCCCATCCACCCTGGCCTCATCAAACTGCGTCTTATACTGGGGCAGGCCAATGTCATCCAGCCACCCTGACGGAGAGGAGGGAGGGGGAAGCACAGGAGAATGAGAGAATGGTTCAAATAAGAAAAAGAGAATGAAAAGAAATACTCTAGCAGACGGTGGCACAGGGGCCATATATGTGTCTGACTGATGTGCGAGACGTAAAGGGGCAGGAGGCGGTGGTCCTTACTGGTGACCCAGTGGTAGTCCAGTTTGCCCTTGCCGTCCTCCTCCTCTGAGCCCAGGGCCTGGAGGGCCAGCTGCAGCTTCTTCCGGTGCAGAGGGTGCTTAATGCCCAGCTCCTGCAGGGACACACGCACAGCTAACGCATGAAGGGGGGCATCGGAAAATTCTATTTCCATACACCACATACACACTGTTTACGCCAAGGGCTTGCAATGACATTCAACACTTTACCCTTCAACGGAAACAAAAGATTATGTTTCGTCTTTCTGTACATTGTCTTCCCGTACAGGACGCCTGGTCAAGTGTGAATCTGTGTGTGTGTGTGTGTGTGTGTGGGTGTTCCCTTACCCGCTCCAGGTCATGCTGCGAGGCCTGCAGTAGTGTCTGGCCAGATGAGATCCACTGGCGAGCCAGACTCACATACAAGCCCAGGCCCTGATCCTGCAGCCACTCACACACTTGCTCCCGACTCCAACGCGCAAACGGTGCGTCCAGCTCACTACAACACATACACTTGACACTCAACACTTGACACATCGATAGTCTGCATTAGCATACCACTTAAATCAATTTATTTATATAGCACATTTACAGACGGCTTAGCCGCACCAAAGTGCTTCACAGTAAAGTGCAATAAATAAGATCATTATAGATCATTAAAACTTACAGCTTAACTTACACAAAATAAATAACTGCTGAAGAAATAAATTTACATACATGATATACAATAATATATATAATACATGAAAACATTTCTAAACATACAGTTCTCCTTGAAAGTATGTGAACCATTTGAACAGTTTGGAGTTCTCTGTTGTTTTATCATGATTTTCTTATTTTATCATCACTAGTTTTTAAACATGAACTGTCTGGTGTGTATATTTATCAAATACATGGACTTCAGGGAGAAGCCAAAAAATCATGAAACATGGAGTTCATTTGTTGGGGTTCATTTGTTTGTTCATTGAGGGTTCACAAACGTTCCTGGTCCTGTCACTGGCCTGCTCCTCACCTCCTGTTCTGCAGGTCCCGTGACCAGCCCAGTCGGGGTCCCGCTGTGGCCCGTACACCTCCCCTCTTAAAGTCGCCCTCCGGTAGGTTGTCATCCAGGTTAAAGGAGGTCGACTGACTCCTCCGCAGCCTGCAAAGAGGTGATGAGAGGCACATGAGGAAGACAAAAGAAAGGGGTCAGGGACATGGAGAAAGAACGAGTGCAGTTGGAGATTTACAGCATTGCTTTACAGCTTGTATTTTGCCACCAAAAGCAAAACAAATATTCCTATATTGCAGATGTTTGGTTAATCAAGACAATAAAACAGTCACTGTATGTCATTGGGAGAAGCACTTACTTTCCAAACAAAGCTTTGATTCCCTTTGACTTCTTCTTGCCTTCCGGTGAAGTGGGCAGTGTGTGTGTGCTGTCACTGTCTGCCGACCGCTGTGGCATCCCAGCCAGGTCTAGGTGGTCTGTTCCCTCTCGCTCCGTCTCCGCTGTGTGCACATACAACTACATTACCCACAATTCCAAACAGAGCATCCATCTGAGGCAACAGGGTATCAGGAGCAGACAATGACAGCCTTGTTGTGAAACTGCGGCGAGCCAGCACACAGGAAATCAGGAACATGTCTCCATGATGGAGGAGAAGAAAAGAAAGATGTTAGAGAGGAGAAGAAAAGGTAGTGGGGGCAGTGGGGTGAGAGGGGCAGCTGAGGGCAGAGGAAGCTGGACAGCCTCACAAGGCTTCCTGCTCATGACATCTGGGCACAGCTACAGAACAACTGGATGTATGATGGAGGAAGGCTTGGATCAAATCACACACACTTGCTGTGAAGTATGAAGGAGGCCACACAAACACACACATGTGCTAGGGATGCTCCATCATGGCAAAACTCATAATCCTGATTATTTTGGTCAATAACAATATTATGATTATTTAATATGATTACTCAATGATTTTGGAAAACATTTAAATATTTAAGTTGCTTACTCAATGATTTTGGGGAAAAAATAACTTAATATTTTTATAGTGAATTAAATTCAATTTCAAATATAATTCAACTGATAATGTGTACAACAGTGCTTCTGTAAAGCAAAGGAGTGTGCTGGATTTATAACTCAAGACAAAACAAGAGCACTGTGCAAAAACAGAATGCTATTTTTTATATTTCAATTTTGTCGTTTTATAATTGTTGGAAAGACAATTAATGGCACAAGCCTATATGTGCATGCACACACTCATCCACCACATACACATGTTGGAACACACACTGGCAAACTCGCTGCCATTTGATAGCACTGAGGTGCTCATTAAACACTGTTATGAGCAGTGAGCCGGTTTCTAAATCAGACGCAACCTCAGGAAACGGGGTATGAGGGGGCTGCTTGCGGCTTGAGCGTCTGCTGGCAGAGTGCCAAGCCAAGAGCCGTGGCGCTGGGGGCACTAACGAGTGATTATGGGGCACAGAGGCTCCGCGTTTGGCTTTCAGCACATCAGACGGAAAACCCAGGAATGTCTGAGGCCTGCACTCCAGCTTCCGGAAGGAAATCCCACGTTTTCAGTTTCGATCATGTCAAACGCCACAGAGGTTTCCCACAAGGCTTGTCAGGAACAGGGAGAAATACTGAATCAAGAGGTCCTGAACCAAAAAAGGCCTCTGGTTTCTTCTTAAACCATATCGTCTATTTCTACTGAAGATCTCCTTAAGAGGGATGCCTTGCATTCATCCTTCAGCTTGGGCTTCCATGCTAGGAGCATGAGCAGAAGCAACCAGAGAGGGGGAAGGGGTGCATTCAGGAATGACTGTAGAGGAAGTTAGCTGAGAGAGTTATGCGATGGAGGAGGGGGTGGGGGTGGCATGAAAGGGAAGGGGGAATCCAGTTGTTCCTCTGCAGTTCTCCAGAGAGGCCATGCAACAGCAGCCTCCCTACTGCAGGGGGCGCTCTATACCATACCTAGCATAGGGGCGCTCGCACTTCGCCCGCGGTCTTCACGCGCCACACAACGCACGCACACACGCCACACCGGGACACAACAGGAAGGACAAAGGACAACAAAGAGTTACGACAGTGAAAATAACAGCCATACAAACACTGACATGGAAAAAAAATGACAGATTCCAACACACTGACACCAGAAGCCTTTTCAACTTTGGCAAATACATGAACAACACTGATATGAAAACACACACATGTGCAGTGATGAAACTGAAGGTCAGCTAAAGGAAAACAGTCACATCTGACTGACACACGCACACACACACAAACACACACACACACACACAGGCCACTGGGTGAGAGTGTGTGACCGCTCCAACCACCGCCTGCTCACCCAGGTTGGGGGCGCTGGCCGTCCTCTTGCCCCCTTTGATCTTGAAGAAGCCTCGGCCGAAGGAGGAGCGCGCCTTCTTGGTGCCGAAGCTGCTGTCCTCCTCGACTGTGGCGCGGGCAGTCGGGGGCGACTTGGGGGGCAAGCAGGTGATTTTGTTCATCTCCTCCTGGGCTTTGCTCTGCAGACAGCGAGTGAATGGCATTTAACATCACTAAATTCCTGGTCATACAGAACAGTTGTTCATCACACAGACATATCACGCAAAATTACAACACAAAATGAGGAAAATCATGATATGGCCACAATCTTAGACCTGAGGCTGGATTTGAGTGGATTAGTATTTCTTTTGCCTTAGTATACCAAGTAAACACACAAACAAAACAAATGACCAACAAACAAATAAAAGACAAACACTGGGCACAAGATCTTGCGATGATACATTCCGAAAGCAGTCCTTGATGGTAACTCAAGCAGACAAACACACACACACACACACACACACACACACACACACACACACACACACACACACACACAGGAACACAAACACACATGCACACATGAGGCATTCAAGGCGGCAAACACAGCTGTGGACAGTGGCTGCTAACCTTGAGGAGAAGAAACAAGCTGTCATTTGCCTGCAGAGACAGCAGAGGCCAGAGAGAGAGAGAGAGAGAGAAGAGAAAAAAGAAGAGAAAAGGGACAGTTGATAAGAGGGAGGGAGAAGGGCCGAGAGAGGATACCACAGATGGACAGATCTTAGAGAGGAGTTTACTCACCTCCGATGGCCTGTCCTGCACCGCCAGCGGTCTCTGAGGAGGAACAAACACACAAACAACACTTGACATTTATCAAACCTTTCAACCGTCTGAGGTCAGAGCAAGAGGTGGACTGGGACACAGGAGTGAAAGTCTGGCCTAATTACCACTCGAGCGTTACAACATGGCACTGACACAAGTGGCAGGTCTTGTACCTTTTCACTGCTGCTGATGTCCAGGTGATCTTGACTGCCAGATGTGGGTGGCTCTGGGGTACTAAAGGGAACAAAAAACAATACAGGACAGTCAGGGACAGTTACAGTAATTTCCTGTGTATTAGCCGCATTGCGTATAAGCCGCAGGACAGTGTTTTATGCAAGTTAAAAGAAACAAAACCATATTAATACCATATTAAAGGAATTATCCGGAGTAAAATGCACTTTAGATCAATTTACGGATGATTGGGAGTACATACGTTGAGTTGATATCAAAATCATGTCTTTCGGATGTGTTTTGAGAAAGTTCGATTTTACCGTTTTTAGTCAAAACTCGTTAGCCTGGAAGTGACCAGGGCAAGCCGCTACAAAACGCTATTTTTATACCTCTTCTACAGTTCCAAACAACATTACACTTACCTGGTAGTGAGTAGAGGGTCCCTAAAGCCAAACCGAAGTATCCTGAGGTCTTTATGTGGTCGGATAGAGAGTCCAGAATAAAAACAATTTTTAAAACGGCAACGAAATTGTGAATTTCCAGAGCGTGTTACTCCACACTCGGCAATCGACTCCTACTGACTTTCCCCTAAAGACACCAGCTGCAGCAGCAACATTTCCGGAAAGGTACTGGCTTGATGAAATTTATTCTGGACTCTCTATCCGACCACATAAAGACCTCGGGATACTTCGGTTTGGCTTTAGGGACCCTCTACTCACTACCACGTAAGTGTAATGTTGTTTGGAACTGTAGAAGAGGTATAAAAATAGCGTTTTGTAGCGGCGAAATTACTTGCCCTGGTCACTTCCAGGCTAACGAGTTTTGACTAAAAACGGTAAAATCGAACGTTCTCAAAACACATCTGAATGACATGATTTTGATGTCAACTCAACGTATGTACTCCCAATCATCCGTAAATTGATCTAAAGTGCATTTTACTCCGGATAATTCCTTTAACTGCCCCTGTGTATCAACCTCATAGCTAAAGAAATTTTGCAAAATCAATGTATAAGCTAATAGTTGGGAAATTACGGTAGCAGATGTGTGAGCAGATCCAGCTTGAAGATTTCCACACAACAGTATAATCAAAGCAGCCTATTAGATGTACATATGACTGAATGGTGGAGTGGTTGTTGTTCCACTGTTAGAGCCTTAAAGCAGAGATGCGTGTGCAAACAGAGGCCATGCTGAGGGGCGCTCACCTGTCTGGCAGCGCAGGCTCCTGCTCCAGGCTCTGGGTGGGCTCTGGCCTGGCAGGGGGGGTGGGGGTGGGGGACGGCTCCTACAGGAGAGGAGAGGAGAGGAGAGGAGAGGAAGATGAAGCCTCATGACCACACCACAGAGACAGCTACAAGTCAACACAGTATGTATACACATGCATTTCTCTGACCTGTAAGGAACCAGTGTTCCTTACTGTGTCTAACTCAGCTAAACAGTCACCGGTGACATTGACCCACACCATCAGTTACACGGAGGGGCTGCTATCAACACTGCTCAGTGACACATCCGTAGTCAACATGTGTCGCCTTGACTTCAATTTACCCTTTAACCTCAGGGCAGCTCTCTTAATTTGTCAGCTACGCCCGTTTTGGCCTTGAGGTTTCACCCGGAGCACAATATACTCGTCAGAGTGACGGAAGCTCTAAAAATGTCAGAGTGGGACCCCAGGCAAAACACTACGGTCTATCGACTGGCTGCTGGCAGAGTAGCAGCATGAGGCTCTTCAGGAATGAAGCCTATGGCAGGAAGAAGCTAATGTTGAGAGCCAAGCTGCTATAGTGTGATCAGACACCCTACACTTGTAGAACGGGCAGTTCTGAAAGCGTTTTCGGACACAGGGTGAGTGGGAGTGTGTCGGATGTCAAACCTCGTCCTGGTCCCGCCCTGCTGCTTCGTCCAGGCCGGCCAGCGCCAGTTTCTCCACTTCCATGGCGACCGAGAGGGCCGTTGACACCGAGCCAGAGCTGTCGCTATGACTCCCATCACTTTCTCCATCTTTCACTTTATCTGAGGTGAACAGCGGGGGATGGGGGTGGGAGAGCACAGTTTAGAGGAAAGGCCAAGTGCACGCACAGTCTTAGGGGGACATCATGGGCTACATGCACAAACACACACGTTTGCACTTTATTGTCTTCAAACTTTTGTATGTGATCTGCCAAGACATGTTTAGATCCTGAATTTGTTCCAGAGTTGCTTAATGAAACAATACACAAGAGACAATGCTAATTGCTAATATACAACCAACCAACCATTCACATAAATTCACCTTTTTTCCCTTGAACTTGCATCACCATCTCCTGGACCTTCTTGTACCGAGCTACCGACTGCCGAAGCTCCTCAATCTTGCGGTCCTGGGGTAGACACACACACACACACGAGAGTAGTCAGCAACAGAAGGCTCTGTATTACCATGACCAACCCTTCTAAGGAGCTGAAGTTATACTAGTGGCTGTACCTTCTCCTCATTAGCAGCCATTAACGATTCCATCGCTTTCTTCATTCTCTGCACCTCCACATCTGTTAAGGCAGAGTACCCGCAGTAAGATATCTCTCTTGAAAAACACAGGCTTGCACATTCAGCATTTCAAATGGAGGCAACATAAGAAGAAAACAGAACACATGAACAAGTTTTCAACTGGATCAAGAGGTACACTAGAGGTACCCTAGGGATGCAGTCTGTGGGAAGAGTGACCAGTGCCTCTGCTGTAACACGGGACAGAGCTCAGCCATGGACAAGGAGCTGGACGAGGACAACTTTCTGGAAAGCTCCAGTGAGAGAGGAGAGTGAGGGAAAGGATGCTGTGGGGAGTGGGGAGAGAGAGTGGGAGCTGGGGGTGGTTAGAGGGCCGAGGCGTGGGTGTTGATGGAGAGAGGTGACAGAGGAGAGGTGTTGAGAGCAGGCTCCAGGCTGGAGAGGGTGATGACTGTTGATGGAGGAGACACAAGTGGACAGAGGGGACAGCAGGAGGAGGAGGAGGAGGAGGAGAGGAGGCGGCGGTGGTGGGACGAGGACAGAGACGCTCTCGACATGCCGAACGGCCACCAGACACGCAACCTCCTGAGGATCCTCCAGAGGACCCTGGTGAGCTGCAATATCACCCTAGCAACAAGTCCAGAAATGTACCGCAGGTAAACTCTACTTAGCGTGGCTGATAGACTACATACCCTAGAGATTTAGCCAACGAGTTATTCCTTACTTACACAATTTGCCTGGATACTGACAATCAGATAACAGGCAAAAGCTAATCTCCTCGAAATAAGTGTATCTGCTCTTTCATGACACCTACAGTATGGTGATCAGAAGATGATTGATTGAAAAAGGTTGCTTTTTACTTCTCAGGTCAAAATGGGCTCATTCTTGTGACGCAGTGTGGGAATATGATTACCCTATTGAACTAACAGATCAGACTGAGACATCCTGATCTATGTGTTCTGTCGCCCCACAAGACCACATTTTGTGAGGGCTATTTTCAGACGTCACTTCATGGCACTCTTCTCAGAATAGGCTAACCTCATGATAATGCGCTATTTGCATGTACATGACTGCACTTGCCACAGCGGTCCTACTAAATCAAACAACTCCTTCACTAACGTGTCATTCTTCAGCGTGTCAAGGTGATAAAGGGGTCTCTGTTGTTTCAGAGGAGAGAGTGGGAGATGGTACATGCCCACACATGCAGACCGTGAGGCCAAAGGACAGCTGTGCACGGAGAATGAACAAACAAACAAACAAACACATGAACAAATGGACAGATGGATACAGATATGGACACGCCCCTTACGTTTCTCTTTCAGCCTCTTTTTATAAGTTTCCTCTGTGAGGGAGACTGGACAGGATAGAATTATACAACACTCCAGGTTAGTGCAAACATCATTGGGATAGCATCATTCAATGTTAATGACTCCAAATGACAGCAAAACAAATCACCCTGGTTGTTTGATCTCCCACTATGACTGGTGAAATGCCTAAGTGATCTTTTCCACCTTGCGGACACTAACCTGGCCCTAGCCAGATGAATGTCGTTCCGCTAGCTCCGCCTAGCTTCACTCACATCCATCTGGAACCTCTTCCATTGAGAGTGATTTCTCCAACCAACTTTATGGTTTAGCCAATCAGGACGCAGGGCGGGAGTTTCATAGATGTGACATAGCGTAGAAGCGACTGTGAGACTGTTATCAGCGTCACGGGTTGGCTTCGATGAGAGTGGTTGAAGTAGCACGTCAATAGATGACGGACAAGTGGCTTATTCAATCATATGCAAGCATTTTTTGATTAGGTCCAGCCTTCTGAAACGACATTTCAATGGATCGGTTCCAGATGGATGAGTGGAGCTAGCGGAACGACATTCATCTGGCTAGGGCCAGGTTAGCGGACACAGCATACTAAAAAAAAAAGCCCCACTAATCTAGGCCAGCTGCGATGGGGGCAGGTTGGGGCATTGACCGGGGTGAGTCAGGAGCGATGGGATTTCCCCCCTGGGTGAGGGAGCGGGGTGTGGACTGGGCACTCACCTCTCTCTCCGCCGTCGGCTCCTGCGGGCGTGACCGAGCGGTAGCCCGTCTCGTCCTGCAGCCTCCTCAGCTCCCCGTCTCTCCCGTCCAGCTGCTGATGGAGCATCATCAGCTCCTCCTGCATAAGCCCACACAGGGAAAGACACTGTTACAGACAGACAGTCAGTCACCCAGGAATATGTTCAGGTAGGGAAACGGCCAGGTAAATGCTCAGAGGTCAGAAGTTGGAAAATGGGATTATCGTAATTTCCCCACTATTAGCCGCGGCTTATACACTGATTTTGCAAAATTTCTCCAGCTATGAGGTTAATACACAGGGGCAGTTAATATGGTATTAATATGGTTTTTAACAACTTGCATAAAACACTATCCTGCAGCTTAGATACAATACGGCTAATACACAGGAAATTACTGTAGGAGAAACCATCTTTATTACACAGTTACAAACACACTGGATGTCACAACAATCTTCAGAGCCCATCTCAAACCCAATCAAACAGGATGCATAGCTCACACAAACACCTTCATGACTGTTGAGTCTAGTTTTGGCATTATCCACCTTTGACCCCTGAGTCACCTCTGAAGTGGGATGTTCCTTCCTGTACTGTTCAGTTTTTGTTTTACTGAAGCCAATTTACTGCAGTTAAGTCTACAGAGACAAAGTCCCAGACCCAATGGTTGAGCCACTTTTAGAAATAAACTGGGTTTTAGTGGATGATGCGTTTAACATACTCAGCATGTTTTACATGGCTATCAGAGAAAAAAACAAACAAGAGCTGGCATGCAACTAAAATATATAAAATGGAAGGCAAGATGCCAATTGGCATTCTAAAGATATTTTGCAGTCATTCTGATCAGTCAGACGTGTGGCCTTAGATACAATGACATAACATGCATTACAGCCAATTCTAGAATAATACATGTGAAATAACTCTTCAATGTTAGTACTGCAAACAGCCTACATGTTATAATCATATCCTTGTTCTAGAATTTCTTCAAATACTGTATCCTGGATAGAGCTGAAAAGGGTGGGAAGCCCTTAAATGTGAGCATACTTGTGGTTAGGGTTATATGCCTGTAGTACTTTCAAGGATACCACTCTGTGAAGCTCAAAATCTTATGGTGCATTTAAAACTCAAAAGAAAATCTGCGTCTGTGCTTGTAAGAGCTTGCTGTAACCGCATATGTGTCTCTTCTTCACTCCCCTGTAGGAACGACTGCCAAAAATCATTCATATCAATGACTACGTCTGCAGACAGCTATTGTCAATCATTCATCAATCACAGCTCTAGTGGGTAGGGGGCATGTGCTACTTTAAGGGTCATCACTGCTGATTGGTTATGAAGTGAGCTGGTATTTTCTTTTTTTTTTTAAAAGAAAAGAAAATACACTGGGGAACACAACACAATAAAAGCAGCAGCAACAACAGCAGCAGCGACGACAACGACAACAACAACAACAACAACAACAAAATACAAAAATCCAGCCTGCGAGGGGCAAACCTTCAGTGCCTGGATTTTGTGCTCCTTCCTCTGTTTCTCATACTGCATCTGGCCCATTTTGATTTTCAGGCTAGAGAGCTTGGCCATTAGCGACTAGCGGCAGAGAGAGTTAGCCCAGGAGGAAGAGAGAGAGAGAGAGAAAGAGAAAAGGCAAGACATAAGACAGAAAACACTCCAAGAGCAGAGGGAAGATGATCAGATATGGCAAGAATCAGAAAATGTACCAGAAAATGTAAAGGCAAACAGTGAATGGCCTCTGTAAGAGGGGCAGTGGTGGCACATGTTTTGAGTGCAGAGGGGAGTGGGTGAGTGAGTCTGCACTGGTATTCCCTTTAGCTTTACTCACCTTGGTAGATTTTAGTTTCTTCTCATACTGTAGCCTCTCGCTCTCCATCTCGGACACCCTGTACCTCAGCTCATTGATCTCCAGGATTAAAGTCTGAGCAGAGAAACACACACACAAACACACACCACTTTAGCTACGCTCAAACTCAGGGATCCCAACCACATACAAATTAGCCAGCCAACAGTAAAATGCTAAAAAGGCACAAAGGGACCAGCTGGACATTAATTTACATTTCACAGAGTTGGTAAGTGGTTTGATCAATAAAAGTCACAGCTTTGAAAAAACACACAGTGGAAAAAGGGATGGTAGGTGAAGGAGAGAGAGTGAAGACCGTAAAAGGTCTATAGACAGAATAGAAAATGAAATGCTTATTGTAAACAACTAATTCAATTGTTTTGACAGAACTCTGGAGAAAATGATTATAGTTTGGAGTGATCAAGATACGTTTTTAGCTTTCACGCAGAAATAAACACCATATGCTAAGCATCAGAACCAAGCATCACTGCTACCCTGGCTGCACTTTCCACCAACTACGCAATTCTCCCACACTTCCCCTCCGCCTGGACAAAGAGGTGGAACGGACATGTGGGACCGGGCCTCCACAGCTGCCTTTGAACATGAACTTGAACACTTTGAACAACACCTTTCAATACCATGCCATCATGGTGCCTGTGTGGTTCCAATACCATGCCATCATGGTGCCTGTGTGGTTCCAATACCATGCCATCATGGTGCCTGTGTGGTTGTCATTTACTGTCCACCAGGTCAACTAGGGGATTTTATGGATGAGCTCAACACTCTGTTGTCTTCCATCCCTGAGCATGACTGTCCCTTACTCGTCCTTGATGACCTCTTAAACACCCCAATCTCAGCTGACCTGATACACTCCATTGACCTACAATGGGTCCACAGCCCTATTACTAACAAAGCTGGCAATTCTCGCTCGATATTGTATCAAAGATACCTGAACAGCCACGTCTCTCCACCTACCACCTACCACTCCACCAGCGGACCACTGTTTCATCCAGTGTTCCTTCACCTACGGTATCATTCCGCCACAGCCTCTGAAACCTGTCTCCAAGCCACTTCCCCTCATTTACTGCCGCCACCTCTCTAAAGGTTAATGATGCCACAGAGTCTCTCTGCTCCATGTTGACTGAATAGCCTGTCTGAATAACTGGTCCTCATATTTGCACTGTATGTTGCACTGCATGTTCTCCCTTTTTTTTAATCGCTTTGGACAAAAGCATCAGCTAATAAATAAGTGTATGTTTTGTTTATCCAAGATTTGATTCTAAACTTGGACACATACACTCAAATTGCAAGATTTCTACACATTTGTTTCATTCTCCAAACACTCCGTGCAAAACTCAAGCCCACAAGCACAAGCCCATCCCTGGATATAACACCCACATGCTCAGGAAGCTGCCTCTGCTCTTCTCAGGCCAGTGTGTGAGCGGAGGCCCATGGCTTCCTGGGTAATCACTACTTTCCAGGGAGGGGAAAAGAGAGAGAAAAAAACCAAAACAGCTTTACAGAGGAAATGGCTTCTGGCTGTTTTTGCGCCGTTCCCCTTTTGTCCACATAGCAAGTGAAGCACAACATGGATAAAAGCCCGCTGTTCCACTGGACTGGAAGAGACTGCTGCGGCTCAACAACATGACGTGATTGGTGTGCGGCCAAACGTTCCCCCCTCGGCACATTGTGGAGAGCCAGTCCTGCTGCTGCAGGCACTAGTTTGCACTAAAAGCGAGCCTATACTCTGTGAGCGCTGTCTCAATTCAAACACTTAATTGCATAAGACGCAATATTTGGGAACAAAAACAATTTTTGATGGAAACGGACCATACTGCTGACTTCTTTCTGACCTTTCTAAACGGTGCATGCTTCAAGCATACAGTGCTAGAGTCTTTCTTCTGGGACAGTGTGCAGACCAAGACTTGCACCACAGTTCCTCAGGCAGAGGATTCCCATCATTGCGAGGACATGTGTTTACGCACGACAGCGAAGGCTCGTTCCTCATACCTCGCCGTCTCGGAACTGTTCGTCGAAGTCCAGCCGGTCCTTCTCCATGGCACCCAGCTTGAGTTTCAGGGTGGAGATCTCGGTCATCAGGTCCAGCTTCTGCGTCTCCAGAGCCGAGCGGCACAGCAGCTCCTGAGGGACCCAAGTGACAGCAGCATGAGACCAGGGAACATTGGCCAGGGAGCAAAGTTTTCCCAAAATAAGACAGAACAGTTTACACTATATACTATTTTTTGGCCACTAAAAATTAGTGGTAGCGCTTTCCCAGTTGAAGAGAATGGATTTTGCAGGGTAAATTGGTGCACATGCATTCGTAAGGAAGCAACATAAAAACATCATAGTACAGTATGAGTATGCATATCACTATTGTCAGCAAAGCGTGGTAATAATGCTTCTATATCACTGATTTAGGGGTTTAATATCCTGCAATAAATATCAAAGGAATCATTTTTTTTAAAACATGATCAGTGTTGGGTTACCTGTTGAAGCATCTCCTCTGTGGTGTTTAGCTTTTCCCGGTGTTCATCAAGGCACAGGTCGAGGTCCCTAATCTTTTCCCCTTGTGCTTCCACCTGGTCTGTCAGCACACTCACCTGTCCATACAATCACATTACACCAAAGAGTGTTCTATCAGAGCATGTGACTGACAGCACTGTGGCCTGACATCTGATAGAGCAATGCCATGGCCATTGATTTTTGAAATGGTGTTAATGTAGGAAATACCTGAAGCACTAGGGACTCCTTATCACTTTCAAACCGAGCGAGTCTGTCCTGATAAAGGTCGGTGCTCATAGGGATGTGGCCATTTGACTGCAGTAGGGAAGAGAAATAAATCAGACACATACATTAAGTGGTGTGGTTGAGCAGCTAATTGCAACAACATTTGACATGTCTGAACATCAAAGCCACAGGTGAACGTTTGAGGTCAAAAGCAGGCCACTCAAAAGCTTCAGAGAGGCTGAAATCTGAGCCGTGTTCGCTTGCAGCCTTTTGTTCTGCCAACAGCACCTTAAATGGAGAATGGGCCGCCAGAGGAGATCTCAGTGCAAACACTGAGTTATGGTATTACACGCCTGCTTTGGCATCTCTCTGGCTGTCTGCCAGCAACTACAGACTGTTTGCGCAAGGAATGCACGTAACCCCCCCCCCCCCTCCCCCGCTAGCCCCACAACCCCCAAACATCTATTGTGCAGGCAGTATGGGACCAGTCAAAATCTTTTCTCAGAACAACCTAGACAACCAGCAACATTCAAACTGAAGAGTCTACTTCAAATCCAGCAAAACAGCATAATTGTGTCTGGGCTTTCAGACAGCAGTGTTTACCATCAAACAGCCAACAAAGCTTACTATCAAACAGGCAACAACTCAGTCACGTGGCTTAAGGTTGCTGCCAAGATTAGAGGCAGTTGAGGGATGGCGAGTCAAGTTACTCTACTCTCTACTCAGCTTGGACTCCTGCACTCTACTGGAATAATCAGGGGCTGTATTCACAAAGAATTGTAAGGCTAAAAGTAGTTCCTAACTAGTGAATGTAGGAGCAACTCCTAAAAATAATGGGCGTGTCACTCCTAACTTTAGGACTCCTATTTTTTTTCACTAAAAGTAAGTCACGAAGCATTTTTTCGACCTAAAAGTAGCACGTAAGTCTGGGACAGCTTAAAAGAAGTCGAGAGGACTCCTAACTCACTAAGACCTATTCACAAACCGCTTTTTGTGGCATTTCGCGTTGCGATGTTTTGAAATCCTATGCGCCTACAGGAGCTTTGCGAGGGAACAATTTTGCATTGTAGGCATAACTAAGGGATGCAATAACACCACCAACAACCAAAACTACTCATTGTCAACATGTGAATTAAAAGTAATGTCTTATTGTGAATCAAATTAAAATGTTCTCCTCTTTGCAAACGTAGGCATAGGCATATGGTGACAGATTAATTTAATAATGTTGCAAAGATACTGCATCAATCCGTATGTTTCATTAGGCTACTAGGCTATTTGTTTTGCCTTACTCTTTATTCATTTAGGCTAGGCCTTTTTATTCAGTTATTCATCATCTTCCGTCCTTCGCACTACTTGTGTAGCGCACGCATTCTAAGACCTGTCACCTGTCACTCATCATCGTAAGGGAGGTGTTTGGAATCATTCCCGCGTTATAATCATCAGCCAATCAAGGTGGCCACTTCAGTCAAGCTCGTGCATGAGTAATGACGTCATCCATAGCAACGAAGACTCACTCTTAGTTTAGGAGTTTTCATTTTTCCTTACTAAGAGGAGGTCTGAAAGGCTTTGTGAATAACTTTTAAGAGAAAACTCCTAGCTAAAATCTTTTAGTGTGATTTAGGAGTACTCCTAGTGGTAAGATAAAAGGCTTAGTTAATACGGCCACAGAGCAACAACAAAAAAAACAGCTACTCCCAACTGTTGAGCCCAATGTAAGTCCATTTTGCAGGCATTGCTTAGAATATTTATTTTGGAATAATAACTATGATTAATCATCAACAGTCTTTGAGGTATCTGAGCATCGCCAGATTTGGTATCCACCTGAGCTCTCATAACTAAATGCTTATCTTTAAATGTGTCACCAAGCAGATTGGTATTTCACTGCCATAATAAATCAAAAATATCTTGCTGTATCATATCTTGTGTTGCTACCGCTTCAAATTGCAGACGTCACACCTTCCCTTTAAATTAGCATTGGCATGTATAAAAATAAGATCCTGTGACACTTTCAACATAACTTCACCGTCATACCGGTAGCTTATCCTATGTGACCACATATAAATAACTATTTCTCTTGTTTGGTTTCAGCATAGCAACACAACACACACAGACTTGGGTGATGAAATAAGGGAATACCCCAAATGGTGATGAAGTGCATGTGTGTACAGTTATACATGTAAAGATATACCAGGCATAGCCTGCATATGGATGCATGTGTGTGCATAAGTTAGCACATACACACACAGAAACAGGCAATCAGGCACACATGCTCACGCATATACAATGCATATCCATGTACGTCCACCAAAGAGAGAGGGTGTGTGAGATTGATTATAAGAACACATGAATGTCCACACACCAAGGGCCCGTGCAGCCACTCCACCAGGCTGTCAGCGGTGGAGTCAGGGATCTGGCAGCGGAGGCCCTCCCTCTCATCGCCGTCCATCATCTCCAGCACGCCGCGCAGGTCCTCCAGCAGGTGCAGTGCCCGCAGCCCGCCCATGAACGGTGACGTCGGCGACTGGCAGTCAAACATGCCGTTGGAGTAGTCCAGAGCCTTGGAGCCTGAGTGGGGACAAAGGTCATAAGGTTAATAAAAACAATTCTGGACAAAGTACAATGAAACATAAATCTTATCTAACGTATCTTTCCTTGTCAACCAATCAAAGATTTAGACATCAGTAGAATGACTGAAACAAAACATTCAACTGCTTCATCCCTTGACAGAAAAGAAAAAGGTCTTTGGAAGCATTAGGTCCACAAGATGTCAAATTTGGAGCCAAAGCTTTGCTCCTGGCAAGTATTCCTCACTTTATTTTACAACTGTGGTCTCACAGACACACACTTTTGTATCTGTTCACTTCTAAACAGTCATCCACAGCCATGTGGCTTCTCAGCCAAGGAAAACTCTGATGTAATCTCAGAGCGCCCACCAGGCCTTTAGCGCTGCTGCTGCGCCAGTGGGGGCGGACCGTGTGTGAGGACGATGAGCTGCTGAGCAGGACGCAGTGTGCTCGGCCAGGAACAGATTAGCAGCGGACGGACGCTCACTAAATGAGAAGGCTCGCTCGAGGCCAACATAAAGGCTGCGGACACCCGGGGCGCGCAGTAACTGCTCCGCTGCAGGACATCACGTCAGTGGACAGGGCCCCAAAAAGGGGCAATAGCAGTTCTAATCCTTTAACCACAACAACTTGTCTCACTTAAGGCCTCGGTATTATCCAAGTTGGTCTTATTCTTTCATGGATAAAGAATGGCACTAAAGCATTTCTGCCTGATCAGAAAGAGGAAGACGTCTTAAACCTTGGTTCATCCCTTGAAAACCAGCTTTTATTCCCCTTTTTGGAGACTTTAGGGCACAGAGAGGGACTCATCACGGAGCCATAAAATAGAGCACATCATTGTATGGTCATGACGTGAGAGGAAAGCTATTCTAATTCCACGTGGAGACAAGCAAAGATAGAGGAGACGGTGGCCGAGCAGACCACAGGGATGGGAGGCAGGACAGAAGAAAAGCCACGGTCTTACAGGAACCTGGGGCCATCATGTGATCCGACAGGCCATTTCCACTTGGAAATGTCAGCTATAATTAACCGACAGGGAAAACAAACTACTACTACATTTGCCTATTCCTCTGAGCTTGAGTTAAAGAGCTGCCAGCTTCAACTCAAATGACTTAAGAAACAAGTGAAACAGAAACATGACCTGACATACTCTCATGCAGTGGATGGCAGTGATGATGTAACACAGCTTCTTCAAAAAACAGTAAATGGCAAGAAATACCAGAAATTAACACACACATTATGCTCACTATAGTAAACACACAAACCTCTCAGCTGCAACATGGACTTTCTGCTTTCCCACTTTTGTAATTTAAAGGAGAATTCCAGTGTGATATTGACCTAAAGTGTATTGAAACATGATACCAAGTGTAAACGTATGTCTCATAGCCCATTTCGGCTTGTCCCCTGCACTCCAAAATCTGGCGCTAGTGAGCCGATGCTACCAACAGCTTTTTCAATGGTGGTGCTTCGGCATCGGGCTAGCCATGCAAATAAATCACTGTTTTACACCATATAAATAATTCCAGTTTCTTCCAGTAGCAGCAACTGGAATCCATGCATTTCCACTGAATTATTTTTGGAATCTGATCCCTTATCATACCTGTTTATTCTTACTCGTCGCTCGACTTATCGTGACTAAATTCAAGATGGCTGCAAACGCTAAACTTCGTGAAGATACTGTCTGTATAAATCGTCTTGTAAGTAAACTACCAGTGCTTTTTCAAAGTTCTCAATGTCTCGTTTTAAATGTCAGGGCCCTCGGAAGTCTACCAATGAAGTGTGGAGATACATTGAGCCTCTTAAATGGTGTAAAACAGTGATTTATTTGCATGGCTAGCCCCATGCCGAAGCACCACCATTGAAAAAGCTGTTGGTAGCATCGGCTAACTAGCGCCAGAATTTGGAGTGCAGGGGACAAGCCGAGATGGGCTATGAGACATACGTTCACACTCAGTATCATGTTTCAATACACTTTAGGTCAATATCACACCGGAATTCTCCTTTAAAACGTGCAGACAGCTCTGATATATGATATAACCCACTAATCTCAATCTTGTGGCTTGTTACTCTGTGTATTGGTCAGAACAGAAAGTCCTGAAGCACATTAGCAAGTCTGGTTGGACAGGTTGAGCCTGGGCAGCTGTGCAGGTGTTCTGGTTAGGCACGGCGACGGCGACAGCGACAGCCCCTTACCCGCGATGATGCCATCCATCTGCTCCAGCGCCGCCGCCAACATCTCACTGGCGTCCGACATCATTCTGGCAGCTCAGCCACAACCCTGAGAAAGAAACACAGCACACAACACATGAGGTCACTCACGACATAGAATAAATGCTCATGTCATATCCCACAGACCAATATAAAAAGTCACAATCCCAAGCAAAACACAACACACCCTAAACTGAACAATGACAATGTATTACACAAAGAATATCATATAGCAAACAGATCTTTTCAAGCCACATTAACAATAGGATAGAATAACAAAGGCACCACGAATTATAATACATCTAGCTTGAGAACCATGGGGAGGCGGGACTCATATTAAAGGGTTCTGGGGCAAGATGGCAAGTAAAGCCAAACAGAGTACACTTCCACTGACCACAAAACTTGAGCTAGCAACTACAGTGCTTTAGGGCCCACCTTGCATGAAGGGAGCTGGCCCTCACCCCCAACCACACACCAACGGAAACACTGACAATCAGCAGTACACGTGTCAGACAGCAAATGGGACCTTGGTAGATCAGAGGTCCAAAAACAATGGGGGCTGAGAAGCGGACCCTTTTCATTTCAGCGTAATGGCGGTTCTTTGCGTGTTGACTCTGTCATAAAGCCTGGAGAGGGTGGAGCTGGGCTGAGTGGGAGAGCGGAGGTGGCTGTCAGCGGCGCTGCGCTGCGCTCACACGATCCCTAATGAGCGGCTCCCACGACGGGGCCTGTCATTTAGTCCCAGAAACTCACTGAGGAGAGCTTTACTTAATGCTAGCCAATGAGTGGGACACCAATTAGACCTGGGCTATGCCCACACAGAGAGCTCTAGCTCCCAAATGATACACTGCAATGTATGATGTAGATATATTAGTACTTCCACAAGGGAATGTTCATTTTAAAGGCAGAATGGTGTGCATTTGACTACATGTTACAATGTTACATTAATGTCACATTAGCCACGTTTACATGGACACTTCTATTCCGAATAGAAATGGAATAATAGCTCAATCGAAATAAAAATTGTCATATGAACACCTTAATCGGAATGAAAATTCCTGATCAGATCAGAATTTTAATCGGAATGAAAGAAGTGGTAGTCTGCTCCTATTCCAAATGAACAGCCATGTATATGGTCATTCGGATTGACTGCTGTATCTTCTCAAGGAAAAGTAGGCTATTCCGATTAAAGATTCTAAACTGCTTGAGGGCACCTGATCGGAATAGAACATACCCCATGAAAAACAGATGGCACACATTTTTCAATTGGAATAGTTTAATCAGAATGACAAAAAAAACTGTCCATGTAAATGTGGCTAGTGTCTTCAGTCAAGCATCAACTTGAAATATAATTACTAACTTTAGACGATTGCAAGTAAAGTAAATAAGATCACAACCCTAATCTAATGGATTTCAGGTTGTCTAGGAGGTGTCTGCAGTCTGTTGAGGTACGTCTGGAATGTGGGGAATCTCGGGGGTTTTGCAGCGTGGTCGTTAAGAGAGCTGTAAAAACGTCCTAGGAGCTCCACTTGTCTCAGGTTGAATTGTTGGCTGTTCCGCCTTTCCCTGGGTTACCCAGATGGCCTCACACCAACAGACACCCTTTCCAAAGCAGAGTGGCTACCAGTCACCTCAATCCCTGGTGCTGCATTTCGAGCTGCTGCCGAGGGACACTGGGCACTTTGTTTGGCCAACAGTGAGGACACATAGTGGGCCTCCTTTGGACAACCGCCTAGAAACACAGTGGCCTCTCAGTCTAACCTCTGCTCGACAGTCACAGCCACACCAAGCTCAAAGTCACATTCTCCACAGTTCATATTTTAAGTTGTAATAATCTCCAGTCCTCAGTTTCCATATTAAATGGTGTGAAGGCCTAGAAATATCTAGCAACTATATGAGACCTGGGTATAGGAATGCCCATTGTGTACTCTCCCGTCAGATTTGATCACTATATACTTGCACAAGTAAAGGCCACCTCATTCACAACAGACCTTTTGAGAAGGTGGGGTGTGGTGCTCTCAAGGACCTGACCAAACATCTCCACACTTTACACAGAGGACATATTCACCTCTGTCGACCAGGGCAATGTAACACGAAAGCATACCCACCAGAGTGCCACAACAAGTAATCCTAGTGTTTCCACTCAACAGGGATTTCCAACAGTCACAGTGGTTGGAGAAAGTGTTGAGTCATTTCGTTGGTGGAGTCTGCTATTTAACCAGCTGCCTGACTTCCTGAGGACTCCCCACAACAGTGCTGACAGTGTCTCTTTTCTTCTTTTTAGGGCTGGTTTGAAAGACCCCCTCCTACAAATTCTGGAGGTCTTCCGAAAGACAGACATCACACATATTCATCTGCAAATAAAGAGTGACACTAAACTCTTTCCACACAACCATCTGGAGGGTGTGGATTGCAGAACCCTATAAACATGAGTCTAAATGCATATGTTTTATACTGTAGGCCTACTTTTTGCTAATTAGGGTGGTACTCTTCTACGGATGGTGGCATAAAGGCACTAAGCCTTCATTTTGTACAAATGCAGGTTTGGGGGAGTGACTAGGGCAGAAATCTTTTCAAAATGTCAAGGCTTTTTTTGAAACTTGGCTAAACATTTACCACTTCTGTGAGGCAATTCTACTGTAGAACTTGAGGTAACTACTTGGACTCTCCAGAAGACTTGGAAATGGAGTATTGAGCCATATCAAAGAGAGTGCCAACATTTTGTTACCCTGAAGAAATGTAGGCATTTCAGCATGTTTCAGCAAAACCCAAATTCCACTTGGCCATGATGACTCAGGTAAGAACTCCCCTTAGATGCCTCTTTGCTCTCAACTCATCCAGCTAATCTGGGTTATAGCTCGGGAGGGCATAGGAGGGAGAGTTCCTGTTCAATGGGGATGAAAAGAAAGGAAACTTGCTCAGAGGACATGTTTGTCTCGCCACCTCACCCAACAGGCAGCTGCAGCAGTGCATAACATGCCTGCGAGGCCATGAAAATCCCCAAGGTCGGAACAAATCGCTTATTGGGGCTTCTCTTCTCAAGGCACTGGCAGACTGGGCTATTCGAGGTAAGCAGCAGAAGAGAGTTGATAAGAGCTGCTTGGAGAGAAAAAATATCCCCTTGGTAGTAAACCACGTGCAGGCAGTAGCTTTGAGAGCTTGTGTTGAGTCTGAGTTGTTACTGACAAAAAAAAGAAACTAAACAGAAGTCCATTTTGAAAGGCTAGTCTTGGCCCTGGCCACTGAGTCAACACAAAAAAGTAATCACTGAATGTCAAATAATATTAAACAGGATACCATTGCTCAAACACCAGAGATCTAAGGCCGACACACCATCTCAGCCTTGAGCAGCTGCCTGAGGCAGGAAGAACAATAGATAAACTGTCTTGCTCATGTCTCTTGAAACTCCAACAACATTTCAATGGCAAATCAACACTGCCTCATATAAAACAGGGGCATAATTGCAGAAAATGAAGGCTTCTGCCACTTTTGTTTTGGAATGCATGTCATCTCAGCATTTCAAATATATGGAGAGCTCTGGTTTAAGAGGGCAGGTTGCCTTGCATAGCAGAACCCTGCAAGGCTGGAATTTCCTCCTGGAACTCCGACACACAATGGCTCCGAGCCGTGGAGCTGATAACACATGAGGCCTTTGTGAGGCTCAAATTTCGCTCTTTTCGGACTGAAATCACATGGCCCAACACAGGCTTACTATTGTAGCATCTGCATTCAAGAATCCCAGCCTTTCACAATGGGAGAAAAAACTCAAGGCATTCCAGAAATGCACGTCAACAAACATTACCATACAGATGACATTTTAAATAACATGGACATGACAGCGATAAGATCTAACTGAACTTCAGTCTACTGAGAAATCAGTGTGGCCTAAGAACCTCTCTGGGGATGGGCAAGGATTTTTTATTAATGTTGATAATGCCAACTAGGCAAGGAAGAACTTGCGAAACATGATCTTCTCCTTGTAGTGCCATCAGAGAGAGATGACCTGTGAATGAGGAGAGTGAGCCACATTTATCTTAGGGACCATCCACATGGAATGTTTTGAATTCTACCCCCTTGCGTTTTGCATTCATTCATCACTGTTTCAAGAAAAAAACTAGTGAACACTTGGAAAGGCTGCTATTTTTAATTTTACACTTGACCAGTGAGGGAAAAAGAGCAAATAGAGTGGGTGTACAGTACAAACTAACATGTAATATAAAAACAGGTGAGTGTACAAATAGCCTCTCTGCCTAATCTTGGCTACAGAGTTTTATTGGCAATGCATTACACAGAGCACTCTAGATGGAAATATCTTTTGTAATTGAAAATTATTAATCAAAATAAAATTTAAATATATTTCTACCACAAAATCAAAGTTTGGTTGGTAGGTGGATGGATGGATGGATAGATAGATGATAGATGGATAGATGGATAGATACTTTATTGATCCCCAAGGGAAAATTCTTCATGCAGCCTGTGATCCTGGGGTTGGTAAAGAATATGATCATCTGCTGCACTCGACCTCTGGCCTTGGGCCTACACAGCTGAATCACATCCGTGAGTGGGAAGAATGGTTTGGGGAACAGAATTTCCCCAGTTAGGGTGAACCTACCCTGCTTAAGGTTGCATTTAGTGTCACTTTATATCAAAGAAACCCAGAGACGCCTTTGGCTGCTGATGTTACTGATGGATTACGTCTTCCTCATATAAATAGAACAAGCTGACTGATTACCATGACGTGTCTGACAATCAAAATAGATGTTCTTCAAAATAGATGTTTTCAAAAGGCTCCTTATTTGTCTTCACAGCAAAGGGTTGAATTTCCAAAGGATTCCACCCTGAAGCTTGTGTTTGTGGATGGGCCCTTCAAGTGCTGACTGAGTCCTGGGGCAGAGACCAGAGTCTTATGTGCCCAGTATTACACATCAGCATGTATTTGTTGTCTACTACTGATTCAATACAAGTCACTAAGGGAATTTCAGTTGGTATGGTACTCAGAGCAGAACAACTAAGTAAAATATGCTTCATTGATAAGGACATCCAACAAGATTGACATGATGGGGGTTCTTCGGCCTTTAATAATACATAATAAACATGGGTGAGCCTTGAATGTCCAATACGGCACATTGTGTAGACTATTTCATAATGTATTTTTTAATAGAAAATAATAGAAAAGTCTCTTATTGATAATTTGAATTATATACAATATTATATTTAAAAACCCACCTGCCTCAGCTTCCTTTAAGTCCAAGAAAATGCTAACTGATTGGCTTAAAATCTTTTACCACTGGAGTAAAAAACAAGGCTTAACATCTGCTTGAGCAAAGAGAAATAAGCCTCTGCTCTGCCTCTGCTCTGAACCCTGGATTTCTGATAGAAAGCCCCTACCCTGGCACAATCTGGAGAGAAATGTCAGCCTTCAGGTCACTCATCTCTGTAATGGTGGGAGGAGTAGAGTGTTTGTGGCAGGCAAGTTAAGTCGACAAGCCTCGCCTGAGTGGAGCTGAGATGTGCAGCGGAAGAGAGCGAAGCGTCTGTAAAGGGTGGATTTAGAGCAAATCTTGTTTTCACACAACGTGTTGGGTGCAGTACAGAAGCTCAAACTCATTGTGTCATGCTTAGTGAAGCAGCTATAAATATAAACTATTCTGTGAAAGAGAGATGCTAAGCAGTATTATATGTGAAGGACAGTAAAACGGTCTGTGCGGGATTTAGATGGGGGGAAACTGAAGCTATCCGAGGCAAATGCTGTTGTTGCCTTCCCATGAGTGCACAAAAGCCTGGATCACAGCGTTGTCCCCAGGCTAGACCGCTCAGTGTCATCAGGCAGTGGGATTTGTGCCGCACTTGAGACAGTGAAAGAAAGGACTATTTCTGGATTTCCAGTTACTTAGCCTCCATAACAGTGTGCCTTTCACTGACGCAAAGCTCTTTTCTTCATGACCCCAAGAAACCCGTGTCACAGATGCTGCATTACTGGGCTCAGGTTAAAGGCGGTCAGCACGTTTCAGAACTCCAGGATACTCAGACAAAAACCATCATAGCAGACCAACGTGCAGGTTTGTGGGGCACCCCAGAGGAGCTATAGCCTTCACATGTTGTCGACAGCCTGGCCAACATCGGCACACATTCCAGGCATCCTAGTGGACGCCCATCAGGCATGCATCGGAAATAAACACAGATGAGAGAGCCCAAGAGGGCAGTGAGGCAGAGATAGAGTGTTATACATATCACTCATTTTACACTCATCACAAATGCCTGAGTGAGACATGGCTTGCACCTGAGGGGCAGGGGGCTTCCAGCTGCTTAAATATAGCCCAAATAGTAAAAATAAAAGTGCCTGAGGGTTTAAGTAAACATACGTATTTGTAAATTATGGCTGACCCAGCCGGCTAGTTTAACTGTCTACGTTTACTTTAAGGTGGTGACTGGGTTAGAAACAGCTCATGCATAATAGAGTAAATAAAATCTAGCTACTCATGAAAACTCTTTTTTCAATATATCCCTGAGTGTAATGACCCAAGGTTTTGCAAGAGGACACAGAATTAAAGCATACAAATGCAGTTAAGCAGCCATGTGCCAAATGTGTGTCTTAAAACATTTAGCAAATTCTTTAGACAGGAATTGAAAAAAACTAAACTGTCCAGATGTGTGACTGACAAGGCAGATGATTCAGTAAAGGGCTTTGGTTGTGAACTAAGAGCCGCAGCTTCTACGAGTACATGTAAGTCCTTATAAGTCCTCTAAGGTCATGGATCATAACCGAAACCTCTCTCAAAGTTGTGATGAGCACAGACAATATAAACATCAGCAAATCCCACCTTCTCTCTCTACACTGCCAACAGCAGACGTTGACAGACAATAACAGATGCTGATCTGAAAAAAGAGCTCCTACACATGGCTGGATGTTTTTCCAATCTTTCATAGTTTTATGTAATGACTGAAACCACCCAAACACTTCGCATGATTCCAAGGTCCTACTTGTACAGAATAGCATGAAAGTGTATGCTTTGTCGTCATGCTTGTTCAGCTGGTGGTGGTCTGCAGGAAGCGGACAGCTTAAAATCTGTAATGCTATACCACCAGTGTGTGTTTCCGATTTTGTAAAGATCTGAATTTTATGCAAGAGGACGTTTGGTGATATCGGAGTTTCGCAAACTGCTCAGTGCCAACGGCAGCAGTAGGTTTTGACTATTACTGCAGGCTCGGAGGTGTCTCTCGGAACATGCTACGTGGAATGTGTGAATCACGACAGTGAAGTGAACTTCACACAGAGAAAGTAGTTTAACAGTGCTGAGATTATCTGAAATGGCTACTGTAGCCTAAATCCATAATATGAGTCTAACGCGATTTCGCAACATAAGCTAAATGTTAATAGAGCTTTTGCCAAGCCCGTTTGTTAAATCCATATCTTTAGGCTACGTTTCACGAAGCTTACGTCTGACTTGGGCAGAATGTCTTTAAAAGCAAAGACATGTTGGAGCGGAGAAACCCAGAGTAACAAAGTGTTCTCTCCGCAGCTGTGTGAATTCCCGGCGTTCGATTTCACTTGATTCATGTTTTCATTTTGTAGCCTATAGGCTAATAACTGGAGACAATTAACGCCATCACGAAGGGAATTCCTGTACAATGTAGCCCAAGCAACTTCTTCTCTTCAGTCTTTTCTCTGCAAATCAAGTGTATCATAGTGTAACTACAGCACAACCTACTTTTAAACGAATTTGCAAACTTTTGCCTTACATTCAAGTAACCAAGTTTTCTCTGAACTGACTCGTCAAGATTTTCGGATTTTTACACGATAGGCATAAAACAAAAAGCTTACTTACCAAATATCGATGAAAATAAACGTCAACCTATGTTCGATCAACAGTAGGCTACTCCTCGAGATGACTACAAATTCGCACTTTTTCTTCTTTTAACTTAGTCCAGTTTGCTTGTCTCGTCGTCCGTAGTGCCCCCTCGCCTGCGCCATGACGGTAAAGAGCTAGGGATGGGAAGGGAAGCCGTACGTCATGGCGCGCTCACATCCCGCCACGGGGGCACGCACCAGTCGTGGGATCACACAGGGAGCTTGCATGGCATTTCAAATTGAATGTAACCTAATGTATGTAGGCTATACGTGGAAAAGAAATATATTAGGCTATTGTTATGCTTGCCCATAACCGGTTCTTTAACTTATCCTGGAGTATAGGTCTGACGTGGCTGAATTAAAGGTTAAAATAAGTTTTAAATCACCGGTTGCCAGAACAGCTGGTCGGTTGGTTGCTTGTCAAACAGACATTCATCATTAAAACAGCTTTGAAGATAGAATCGCCGTGGGCTAATGGAAAATAAACAGTTATGTAGAATTGTTGCTCTGTTATCTGGTCAGTAGTCGACCATAGGTCTACCAACAAAGTCAAGGTAGGTTTATAAAACGAAATAAGGTCAACACACCTTTTTCTTTAATTTCAGTGATAACAGCGATATTTTCCCACATTGTAAGATAACTTTTTTTTCTGTTATAGCTTCAAAGAAAAAAAGTTGTTATTTTTATTTATTATTTCTTCAAACTCAGACTCATTAACATAGCCTACTATTACATGTGTGGTGTCTACTGGACCGAGTGTAATAATTGTAGGTGCTATGTACCTTAACTGTGTCCTCCTCACTGGGCCTGCTGTGTGTGTGTGTGTGTGTGTGTGTGTGTGTGTGTGTGTGTGTGTGTAGTGTCTGTGTGCGGGAATGTTGTCTTTTTGCACCTTCTATTCCCACACAAAGTGACACAATCGTTACATTTCAAGCACTTCCACCTGTTCTGATTAAGTTTTAAGACATAAGCATCAATAATGATCAGAAATCTTGTTTATATTTTTTTACCTTAATTGAATTTACTTATTTTCTCACAAAAGGCGAAAATCATTCATATGATCATAAATGTGATCTCACAGGGGTAAATGGCAAATATGAACCATGATATTAATCATTAGTAATTGAGCTAAAGTAAACACCTGATAAATATTTTTACATAAAAGCCTAATAATGTGGTGGGTCCACCAGACCCAGGAACATTGGCTGAGTAACAAAAATATGAACACCATATAGGGTTAAGTGCATGATCTGGGTTCAGTTCTTCTTGAGGTGGTGAATAATGTTGGGTCCCTTCACTGTCCAGTCTCCTGACCTGGAATCAGGATATAATTGATGTAATAATCACAGCAGTCTTGGATTCGGATTGTTTTCAGGGGATGCAGATGGGAGGTGCAGGACGTCCATCACCCCAGTTGCATGTTCATCATGCAGAGACCGCTTTGGTGGCCGCTCGACCTTCACAGTGTTGGGGTCGCACTCAAGCATCTCTCTGATCCACTCGTCACCCAAAGCTCCCTCAATGAACTCCTCCAGACTGATGATAGCTTAGGAAGTGACAGAGGAGTTAGTCAACGAAGGAGTTTGACTCACAGTTGAAATGGCTGAATAGTGGCTTTATAGGATGTCATGATGCAAGGCATGAATTAGGTTCTTCTGCTTTGAGTTATTTATGTATTTTAAGGCTAGGCCTAGGCTAGATTTCAACAACTATGCATGTTTATTTTACGGCATGCCAACTCAGGTCTCTAGATTAAGGTAGTGAACCCAAACACGACCACATTAAAAATTCAGATGGTTTTAGATTTAGAACCCATATTGACCAACATATAATGGTGGTAACCCCATGCTTAGCTGTGTGATCTGCTGCCAAAAGGTTTACTGAACTGTATGATTTAGGCCTACTCATGTTGTAGGCTACCCAGATTATACTGCTGCAGTACTCACCGTTATTGTCTTTGTCCAGTCGCACAAAGATCCTGTTGGTGCACTCCTCCGCTGTAAGGGGGTTGATTTTGGTTATAGAGGCGGCCACGCTCATCTTGTACACAGCCTGAGATTAGATAGGGAAGATTGAGTGAGGAACTTTAGAAAACACATGATCTCCTGACTCCTTGTGGACAAACTAGATATTACATACAAAATATGACTCGAACATGATGGCCTTACAAGTGCTGAAAAGTTTTTTTTCTAGTTTGAAAATACAAAGACTAACGTTACACAAACAAGTACAGAATATATCTGTGTACATGATGTACAACTATGTGGCATGTGTGCAAATGAGCTGACAAATACAACACATTTTACAAGTTAAAAAGAACTCTGTGAAATGCCCTCATGGAGAGGAAGGGGGCGCTACCTGCATGATCTCTAGCATCTCTCCTCGGGTTATGGCTCCGTCTTTGTCTTTGTCATAGAGCTTAAAAGACCAACGCAGTTTCTCCACTGATGAGCCTTCTGTCAGCATACTGATGGCCGTCACATATTCTCTGAAGTCAACAACTCCATCCTGCAAAGCAACAGCAGCCCCAGGCAGTGGGATGATTACAGTATTGAAAATCAGTTTGCATTTAAGCCTCCCAATATACACATTGCCTTGATGATGATTTGTTACAATGTTAAATACCTGACAGGGTTGAACCAGAACTGTGAAAAAGAAAATTCTGCTGTTTTCAGAAATATGAAAAAATTCTGAAGATAATTTTGGAAGACCTTGATTGTAGGATTCTTGTGGGCAGAGAAATGTAATTATATTTTGGGAATTGCATGACAGCTGCTTAATCATTTTTGAGTTAACTTTGGCAGTTCCATCCATCCTACGGCTCAAAATCTAAAGATGATTAACTATTTCCTCTGATCTCCAATTCATTATTATCCAATGAACATAGAATTGGGATAAATAAAATACAAAAGAACTTGGTCAAAGAATATGTCACTGAGCATCAGAACCAGAGAATTACCAGGAAACCCTCAGCTAAGGCTATTCCACTCAAGGAACTGGAATATAATATTACCAGACACACAAGCCAGCAGTAACCAAAAACTACAACAACAAAAAAAACTTGAATTTGAAACTTGAATTTAATTGAAAAAGATGTTAATTACATAATTTGTTGTTGTAGCTTGTTAGATCTGTCAGAGGAGAGGATTATCCCAGCATTATCTGAGGTATTGTGAGGGTCTGCACTGTTAGCGGGGCAGACATGTTGTGCCAGGCAGGAGCAGGTGCTGCCTACCCCATTGTTGTCAAGTGTGCGGAAGATCTGCTCGGCATACTCGGCCGACTCGGACCCCACGGTGCCATCGCAAAAGTGCCTCCTGAACTCGTGCAGAGTGATCAGACCACTTGGACACTCCTTCATGAACTTTCTGACAATGATATTTAATTTTGTGATTATAATGCTTGATACCCATATCAGTATTGTATTTATATTACAGCAGGCTATATTGACATTAAGGGAAAAAAATTATGTTCCATTAGGACAAATTCCATTTAAATAGCATTATAACTGCAGGAGTCGTTAGGACAAATTCCATTTAAATTGTAGGCCTAATAAATACATGAATCACCAGTAGATTCATGTGTCTATAATAAATCAACAAAGCCCAGTCCAGATAAACTTTTTTCTACCCTTCCACAACCTATCCTAAAAATGCAAATTAATTAAATGTTAATGCGAAATAATGTAGACTTACTGATCCAGACTCTTACCTGAACCAATCATAGAGTTCGGTGATATACGTGCCTCCTCTTTTGCAGGGTAGTGTGGCAGATTGACCCATTCTTCTCTTAGCCCAAAGCCAGAGACCCCAGGTCCTGTTATATACCAGCATCCAGCTTACCTTTCACGCAATTAATCACATTTACCAGTGACCTTCTGGAGAGGAGATATAAGGCAAAAGTAATCTCCCCGTGGGAGGTCACGGATGGAGGGAGAGAGCCGAGGCAAATGTAATTAGCTCAGACTGGGCTGTGGGGGCCTGCTCGAGAGGCATACTGTGGCTAAAGATGGGGTGAGTTCTGTTGTATGTATGTAGGTTAAAATGTGTGTGTGTAGTGTATTTGTGTGATGATTAATTAGGTATTGGAGATATACTGCTTGTTTCAGATTCAGGCATACAACAAATTATGGCCACTTAAGTGTCACTTAATTGAATATAAGTATGTTATTAAAAGATTTCTTCCTCTGGATATAGAAATCTCCTAGGATCGGCTAGATGGCAAAATATCAATCAAGAGACAAGGTGATTAAAAGTGTTAAAGTGAAGAAAAGACTCAAGTGTTATGATATCCCATTATATCATTATACCCAAGCACATTGATATGCCATTCAGCATTACACCTCCCAGATACACCCCAACTGTTGTCCTCCAAACCAAACATCCAAAGAAGATATTAACTAGGACCACCAATCTAACCATTAACCCCAAATAGTTGACAAAATCCAGTGTAACATTGTGGTGCAGCTGGAGTCCACAATCTTAAGAGCCATCTGTAAAACCGACTCTAGATGATTAATAGAAAAGAGAGACTGTAGTTACATCATGACAATAGAGACTCTAGTTACATCATGAGGTAGGTGGTCAACAAATGAGAAGGATTCTACAAATGAGAAACACATGATCCTACACATGATCACAAGAAAACCTCTTGCAGTGTGTTGTCCAAAAGGCTTGGGAAAGGGATTACCAGCAGGACAATCTGTAACACTAGCTCAAAGACAATGAAGTTAACACTCTATAGCTCAATTAAAGACCTGATGAAATTCATACTGAGAATATGTGGTACATCCAGGACCACCACTCCATCATCCTATATGATCTGTAGATTGTTTTTGAAAAGAAACAGGGGAAACACGGCAGAAAAATGTAAGAAGCTCATACAGTCTTACTTCAAAGGACTTAGTGCAGCAATAGGTTTCTCTACCAAGAGTTGATGTTGAGAATTTAGCAAATTTTGCAATTTTACTAATGCAAAAGTGGGCTTATTATTTTTAATTTGTTTTATTTTAGCAGACAAATACATTATTTAGCTTCTATACTACAGCTCAAGTGTTCCCAATACAATTAAATTGAATGCTTTTGCAAGTAAAATATATGAGGAAATAGGGCGCTAAAGATTGTTTTACCCAGATGTTTAAAAATGTGAATATCAGCACATTTATGACATGCTAATATTAACCGCGTTTTGACCACCATTTTCAAAACTTGATGGAGAGTTTTAACCTCGATTTTTCAAATGTTTTTTTTTTTTCAGATGGAAACTGAGCTTCAGACAAATGTTAGGAGCTTCACCCCATAATATTTATATAACGACCAGCCCCTGTTTACAGACATGAGTCAGATACTCTGAATCAGCATGGGTCCCAGTGTGTGTGTGTGTGTGTGTGTGTGTAAGCGCCTCATTGACCAGAGACAGATACAGGAAACTAATGTTTATTTAAGAATCTTTGTACATGACAGCCTGGAGAGACATGGGCCCTGTGCCACCAGATCAGATGTATTGACAGCAGCAGCAATGGCGCTTCATAGTAAACCCAGCAACAACAATGACGACAAAAAAAAACACATTAAAACAAATACACAAAAAGGTAAGGAATTACCATTGGCATTAGGTGGGCCCCTTGTGTGTCTTGTTATACAAGACACAACGTCCATCCAGCCATCCTGTGTGTGAGACAACTGCAGTCAGAGGCAGGCTGAGCTATGACCAGTCGAGATTTTCCCGCCAAGTTCTCAAGAAATTCCAGGAGCAAAGAAATATTAAAGTCACTGATGCGAAGATCCCAGTGAAATGGTCAAGCTACCAGCCACGGAGTACTCCACCACCGCAACATAACAAGCCACTACTGCAGATCCAAAACATCCTGCACTAAACAAACACACACACACACACACATATAAGAAAAGCCCAGCATGTCCCATAAGGCAAACAAACCTTTATCCTACAACCCAACAATTGTTAAAAGTAAAAACCAAGACCTTTTGGGGAAAAAAAAATCTGGATGAAAAGGGAAAAAAAGGATGTACAGAAGGCGGCATGCTGATTGCAAGGAAAGAGAAAATTAAAAGAACAAAACGGGAGGGGACTAAATAACTATGCTGGACATTACAGCTGACGGGTAACTATGGTCAGGTCTGCATGTGTAACCCATTTACAGTACAGTACTGGATGTCTGCACGGTGCCCCTGCCTGGACTGTTCTGGAGCAGTAGATGCACACATACTGGAAACAGTCATCGGTGGTCACGGACTCAAGAATCTTTCCGGAAAAAAGCCACCTACACACGCACACCACACACACACACACATACAGAGCATCAAAATGTACAGTACAGTGATTAAAAAAAAAACTTTAACAAAATGAAAAATGTGTAATGCATTTTTTTTAAAGACCCAAATAAAAACAAATCCTGTCACTTTTTTGCCTTGTGTAGGACCAGCCTGTTTCTATGGCACATGCATCACAAGTCAGTACTTATCGTCTTGGGTGGGGAGCCGTTGCTGGGGTTAAGGCTATGGGAGCCTTCTTGTCAAGCCCCAGCCCCCATCTCACCAAAACGGACACAAGGACCTGCTGCGTGAGTGACCTTTGTGTGATGGTGACCTCTGTCTCACACAGCTCTGCCTGTTGAGCCCGGTCTACTGCCAGGCAGCCAATGCCCCTTATACAGTCCTCCCATTCAGTCAAGGTCTCATATTTTGGGTGGTGTGGGGGTTGTGGTCAGGCTTTCACCTGGTCTCCTGTGACCTCAGTAAGCAGTCGCAAAATTGGTGGACAGCGCTTGTGTTTGTGCAGAAATACCACTAGGCATGCCAGAGTCACTCGGCAAGGTTCAGTGTAGCTCTAGTTTGTTCCTTCTTTGCATTAAGTGCTCAACCCGAGCATGCTACATGCATGTGGGTCCAGACACGACTATATGGTTGACTAACAACTCTGTTTAAAACTAATCATCATGGAGGGCATGGAAACTCGTATGTGACTGAGAAATGCCCTCACGTGCAGTACCTTTGGTTTGTCCATTAGCACGACAATGATCACATGCCCAGTCCAGACCTCCCCGGCTCTGAGCTAAGTCCACATGGAGATTCCTTAATCTTCCAATGAAATATTTTTTTAACGAGGGGGAAAAACATTTTGACAGTGTCCTAATATTGATTGTTCACGTAATACATTTTGCAATTCGTTCACAAAACAAAAATGTATAAAAAGTGTCATGTGGCCAAGTGTTTTTAGCACTCTTAAAGCCTCTGTAAAATACTTCTTCTGCTTTAGTGCCGGGGACCAAAACGGCAAGCATGGAAAACAGACAGTTTCTCAGCTACTAAGGAATATAAACTGCATAGCTTTGCCTTGGCTGCCTCAACCGTGGACCACCCCTTCACATTAGCCTGCTCACTGAACCCAATCCCTCAGTGCATAAGAAGATACATAGGGTAAGGGGTGGGGGGAGGAGAGGGCCGATCAGCAGCCATCACCCCAGCAGCTGAAGAGCCTGCTCACGGGACCAAAAGCAGACGTCCGTTTGTTCCTTCCTCATCTGTCGCCGATGATAAGCTCGCCAGCAGCAGCAGCAGCAGCAGAGATGTAAGCAGGTGACGGCGCAACATGTAGCATAAGCAGCAAGGTTGACGGGTGTGGTTTAGCGCAAGTGTCCGACCTCATGTGTGTTTGGGGGAGGGTGGGGTGGATGCCTGGAGGTATAGGGGGTCTCGGGGGTCCCCACTGCATTGCTCCCTGAGAAGTGACCTCAGCTAGAATGACTGTGTCAAAAAGAAAGCTAAAAACATGTCCTCTGTGATTGTTCTTCGACAGCGTAGATATAGCGTCCTCATCCTCGCTGTTCTCTGCTGCAGTCAGTGCTCGGGGGTTGTCCTCTCTGGCTGGGGGTCAGCGACGTGGCTGGAGGGAAGGCCCTGGACCGAGTTTACCATCAAACTAAATTCAAGTGTAGTGGACCGAAATATGGGGGCAGTTATAAGCCACACATTCATTCACACATTCATTCAATCGTTCATTCCTTTGAATAGTGGGTGGAGGTAAGAGAAATGTTGTCATATTCTAGGCATACCAAGTATTTGCACCAGCGTTTGGTCTGTACTCATTTTGTTTAAGGGCCGTATTGAAATCACAGCGTTGATAAATCATGGGGATTTTTTTTAAAATAAATTTTCCTTAATAAAATGGGAACAGATCCTGTATGGTTCAAATAAGTGATGACAGAAATGAATGCAATTGCTCCAATCTCTATGGCTATAAACCCTGCCATTACAAGACACACACACACACACACACACACACACACACACACACACACACACACACACACACACACACACACACACACACACACACACACACACACACACACACACACACACACACACACACACACACACACACACGGTTGCCCCTTGCACTTTAAGTTGCAATAAACACACAATATTCCCTTGCTGTCCCTTAAGAAAGTAGGAATCTTCCAAAATAGTATACCATTCAGCATATTTTTGCTTGATCACATCCATGCTTCAAGTGTAGACTACTCCTCTTGCCAGAGGAAAACCAAAACTCCATGTCTCTTTAGGAACCAGCTGAACGACCTCTGACATCAAGCAGAGAGTACTGCTAAACAGTCTGGTAAAGGCGGGTAGCGTAAGGTCCTCCAGTATCCCATCAGGCACTGCCTTATGACCTATGCCTCCTGATCCAGACAGGAAGTCCAAGCGGTAACAAGTTCATCACCACTCTGTGTCCCAGAAGCAGGACTACCACCAGAGCCATGGGGTGGGTGGGGTATCACTGGGCTTCAGTCTCTGGTCACCACAGTGGGACAGTTTATCCAGAGGGGAAATTAAAAACCCAATAAATTATGAGTGTGTATATGTATATGTATATACACACACACACACACACACACACACACACACACACACACACACACACACACACACACACACACACACACACACACACACACACACACACACACACACACACACACACACACACACACACACACACACACACACACACACACACACACACACACACACACACACACACACATACATATATATATATATATATATATATGTAAAAAAAACCGACAACAAATAAAGAATATTCAGGGGGACACCTGATGCTTTGTGTAGATGGGGAGTCTTTCCTTAAAAAGTGAAAAAGAACAATTGTTTTTTAAAAAACGGAGCCTGCTGGCAGGACGTCACAGGGACCAGTGCATGTCATCAAAGTCCATGGCCTCGCCCAGGTTGGCGTCCGTCTCCAGCAGGCTCATGATGACCGCCATGGCCGCCTCGTCGCTGCTCAGGTTCCCGAGGCCCGCCACGCCGACCCCATCCAGGTCAAGCTGGGAGTTCCCCTCTGGAGAGGACAGATAATGGTTGAAAGTCACAATTGTTAAAAATAAGGTGGATTTCTGGCATATATACCATACTTACTGCTGAGGACTTATCAAGGACACCAGAGTGGTTTAAATTAGATATATGTTTGTAAGGTGTACATGAAAAAAAGACTTACCCATGAGAGAGTCGCCACCACTAAACGGTGCATTTCTCGTTTCGTCCTCAGTGCTGGACTTGCCTGCTATCTCCATGTCTGCCACTTCCCCATTTTGCACCTGTGACTCACATAACACAACCAGTCATATCACACACACACACACACACACACACACACTGCAACATGCAATGTAACAGAGCTGACTGCTAAAGCACATGAGAACATGTGCGCGCTCACACACACACACAAACACACACACACACACACACACACACACTCACGTTGCTGTTGGCTTGACCACTGGCAAGTGGGGATTTGTCCTGCAGCAAACTGAAAGGGCTTGCATTCCCACTGGATGGCGAGGAGTTCATCCTGGAAAACAGGAAAACGATATTCCACCGTCACTACAAACGTGTAAAGAAAACTAAACCAATCTAGTACCTCAATGAGGAAGGGGGGGGAAGAGGAGGGCTGAAAACGGTCTGCGTTTTTACTAGCACAATGCCTCTACCTTAAAGGCCCCCTAATGAGTTTTTTTTCGCCCCTTCATTTTAAAGCCTTCTGACTATCTACATAAAGTGCTTTATACATGCACTGTGCTGATGGTCTTGACTCTCATCTGCCTCAGCCTCTGGACTTCCATCCATACATGTCCTAACCTGTTGAAGTCTAGCAGCTCGTTGGCGATTTGGGTCCCGATGCTCCCGGCATAGATCATGGTCCCTGGGGTTGTGGAGATGCCTGGGATGATGGGCAGGGTCTTCTTAGAGTCATCTGAAACAGACAAACTGCCATGTTCAACCTGACCCAATCCACTGGGAGCGATCAGTCCCGTGATGAAGCAGTGAATACATCAACACCACACGTGATTCTGTGAGAACACTCACCCTCAGAGGTCCTGGAGTTACTTGGCTGTCCAGACTTGTCCCCTGACCCACTGGCACTGCTCTTACCACTGTCAAAGAGAATGAAGAGCACAGGGCAGTGTAACCTCCTGATTTGCCATTCAGTATGCCAAGCTACATACTTTGAGCCATAAATCACAATTTAGCGCTAACATAAGCATTAGCATGAATACACAGTATGGGAAAAGGTTGTACTTACGATATGACAGTATTTGTAGATACGATGTACTCTACTTCTTTGGTCCAGGGATTTATAAAACTAAACCACTGACTTTGCAAGGTGACAAAAGAGCCGTATTTTGTTTTGAATTTGTAGCAATTTGTCTCAATTTTCTCTTTAGTCCTTAGAACTGTGGAAGGTAAAAGAAAACAACTGCTTGGATTTGTGTTCTCTATGGCTTGTGTTCAATATGGCAGAGTTACGGTGCTATGTTATGCTAAATGCTAAAGTGGAGATTGCCCAAAATGAATAACAAAGGCATGGTTTTAATACAACACGCACAATATCATAACATTTAATAGGCAAATATAATACATCCACCAAGGCTGGTATCTTATGAATGAATTTAGACAGAAGAGAACAGTGTTTACATTGAAGATTTGATTTTTTTAGAAAGGATTGTTTATGGCCCCTACCTTTTCGATGCCTCTCTGCCAAGTGGGGCAGGTCATCTTGATGGAAGTACTCATAGCATGACGTTCCCAGTAGCTCCTGAGGAAGATAGCCCAGAACGGTGGTAGCTCTGAGAGAGGGAGAGAGAGAGAGAGAAAAATAAATCTGCAACTTTCACTTTAAAGGTATACTATGCAGTATTGGCAATTTCATTACTGTTTTCTCGGTTTTTGCTTCTTTTTTGCTGGCTTTGTCATGACGAATGTCTGAGAAACTCCATCACTACCTTTTTCTAGCCGGTGCCTAGCGTGTATGTGTATTTAAATGCAGTAAAGCAATTTGTTACACTTCCTAACACTGAGGCTGTTGGCCCGCCGGCCCACAGTTGCAAGGGTGGTTTTTCCGTTCACAGGTGCTAGGGGGAAGCGAGACGGCCGCCATTCAACCCGAAAAAAGTCATATAACCATTCCAATGACTGAAGCTGTTAAATGAAGGTAAATTAAGCGAAAAAACTTGCATATTAAGCTAAAAAAACCTGCATAGTGTGCATTTGTCACATGTGCCCCACATGCTTACCTAAAGTAGGGCCAAAACTCCTACTACTTAAGACATTACTATTTCTGAAACAAGAGTGTCTTTTCAAGTCAGCTTTCCAACTGAAATACGTTCTAGTCACAGGACTAGTACTCATGTTCACCACACACATGCTTTAGATTAGACCATCTAGGACTAAACAAGATACCAGATACAACATACATGACACAGCTATTACATACAGATATATCCTACATAGTTAGGAATTTGATATCACTCCTGTAAAACGGCCATCATCAAGGCTTTGCAACTACAAGAACCTTAGCCATAATCTCATATTTCCTGAACACTAGACTAGGCTTCTGGGAGTGTGAGTGCATAATCTCATATTTCCTGAACACTAGACTAGGCCACATTTCCTGAACACTAGACTAGGCTACTGGGAGTGTGAGTGCATAATCTTATATTTCCTGAACACTAGACTAGGCTACTGGGAGTGTGAGTACATAATCTCATATTTCCTGAACACTAGACTAGGCTACTGGGAGTGTAAGTGCATAATCTCATATTTCCTGAACACTAGACTAGGCTACTGGGAGTGTACTGAGAGTGCATATGGTTTAGCATGTGGTGGGCATGTGTGATGGCAGTTGGTCAGCGTGAATTGAGGGTGACTGTTTGTTGACGCTCATTTGTGTACAAAGGGCACCAGATGGGACTGAACAGAAGTGTGCAGTGAAGTGCAGGTACAATGTGTGTGTGTGTGTGTGTGTGTGTGTGTGTGTGTGTGTGTGCGCTTCTGTGTGTTTCTGAAATGTCATGCTGTCTCATTTATCTCCGCTGCTTGGTGAGAGATATGACTCATACTAATCGACTTACAGAAACAGACACAAACCTCTCAGTGATTAAGGCCTCACACACAAATTCAAACATAGAATATCTATTACAAAAGTTCTATATAAACACATTCTAGTGTATATATCTATATGCAAAATACAGTGAATAACAGCTTGATGTGTGTATCTTTAATATCCTACGGATGAACCCTTCATCCACAATGCTAAATCTAGTTTATCTGCACCATCTGTTACACTAGCATTTGTGCTTTGGTGAAAGGCTTCCAACAGATGCAGACAGACAGTAATAACTCTCTCTGCTATAAGACTTAAGTCTGCACAAGAAACCCTACATCCCTCTGGCTTTGAGCAAAATGAGTCTCCCCTGGCAACACTGACACTGTAATGTGACATCTTAATGTGGTTGTGTGGCTCATGTCGGTCCTCATCAGATCTGCTCGTTCCTCGTTTCTGATGGAACGCTCTGGCTGCAGGTTCGTACCGTTGATCCACATAGGTGAACTTCCCGTCCATGGCGCAGCGCGTGATGAACTCGGTGGGCTTGACCTTGATCTCGCCGTTGAGCTGCGGCGTGGAGTGGGGGTGCACGCGGCCCACCGCCACCAGGCAGCTGAAATGGGAGCTCTCCTTGTCGCCCTCCGCCTCCTCCGCCGAGTCCAGCTGGCTCATTGGCCACGTGCGCATGTAGCCCGTGCAGTGGACGGTGCAGTATCTCTGGGATTCTGTGACGCACAAGCAGGCACACACACACACACACACACGCACAACGTTTCCCCAGACATTTTTACAATCACACACTATTTACAGTAACAGTGCATCTTCTACAATTAAAATGATATCGCTGTGGTTCTCTTAACTAACACGCTTGAGCAATACAATGCACACAAGCAAAACAGCATGAAATCAAAATATTGTACTGTGCCAATGACCTGTGTGTACAAACAAATCACTGCCAAATGGGGTATTCTAAATTAGCCAAAGTCAAGAGAGAACCAGCCATTTACTGGCCAATCCAGCACTTAAAATGAGTATGCCAGGACGTACTGTGGAATAGTAGGGTATGATTTTTGTGGCTTCATGCAACATTTAGATAGATGAGTGACAGAAAGGCATTTCAGCCTGTGCTATTTAAAATGGCATTTAAAAATAATAAAGTTGGGACTTTCAAAAGTATATCTTTAGGGTGTTATAAGAATTAGTTCCCTACATACCTGTTGTTCCCACTGGCTTCCAAGGATATACATTTTGGTTTTGGCAACAGAACAAAATGACAAAATGTATGAACTGCTTTTACCCCATATACAACAGGCAGGCCCATTAGAGGTAAGCATATGAGATTTAATCAAATGAAAATCTTCACAAGCTTCTCCCCAAAAAAGCAACTATGCTGCTGTGGTAGACAAAAGCAGCAATCTGAGGACCGATTCCCCGCCGTGAGCGCAGGCCTCACCTTTCTTTTTGGAGGAGCCGGAGGGGAAGTCCTTCTCCTCCACCTTGACCGTGATGCGGTTGTACTTCATCCTGCAGAAGAAGGAGCGACGCGCCCCTGAGCAGAAGCGAGCCGCCCCCACAGGCAAGTCTGCCTGCACCTGCAGCCCCGCTGTGGGAGGAGCACAAGGCCACGGTTAGGACACTCTCAATAGACACCACACGCACACAGTGTACATACACACGCTCACAGTGTACACACACACACAATGCAAAAAACAAATGCCATGTACATGCTGCATATGTCCACAAATTGTACCAGCCACAACACACACACACACACACACACACACACACACACACACACACACACACACACACACACACACACACACACACACACACACACACACACACACACACACACACACACACACACACACACACACACACGACTAGATGCATTGCAGTGTTTACTTTTGGCATCGATGAGTCTCTCGCGGGGGTACAGCTCAGAGGCGGACAGCTGCTCCTTCACCTTCCCAATGTCCTTTGGGTGAATGTAGTCAAACAGACTCTGTCCAATCAACTCAGCCTGAAAGACAGGACACTTTTCAAATGGACCATCTTTCTTTTCTGAGAAAATTTAATTTAATTTGATGTCCTATGCTTCAACCTTCTCCCTGTCTGCTTCAAGGCTTTCACACAAACATTCAAATCGTGCCAGCTCACACAGCTTTCCAAAACTCTATACTGGTTTTTCAACACTATGTGTGGTCTGCCTCATAAGTATTTGATTTGCAACGGTCACTCACCCGACTGTAATTCAGTGTCTTTGAAACAGACTCGGAGACAAAGACTATTTTTCCACGGTCACAGCCGACCACGAAGAGGAAGCCATCAGCAGCCTGGCCATGAAGAAGAGGATTATGGGAAGGTTAAGCGTGCCAACTGACAAATGGTGCAAGACCACAAAGACATGTCTGCATGATCTGCATCTTTTATGCATTTCAAAATCGTCTGTAAGGACAGCTCCATCATGGAGAGAAAACCTGTGTGCCACTACCCTGAGAAGTGACATCATCCCGTCATAACTGATCACCAACCTCTTAACCTACTGCTTTAATTTCCTATGTCAACTGATCCAAAGTCCTTACCCTGAGAACAAGGTGCTTGAGTTCATCATCAGGCAGGAATGAAGGCTTGTAATTGGCTTCCGCAAAGGAACTAGTGGTACCTGGAGGTTCGCAAAATATTAGTGACTGAAATATAACCATTTCTGGTGTATGTCTCAAAAGCCACTTAAACAGATCAGGGCCTGGCAACACTCGTGCAGACAACGCAGTTCATCTGTTGATCTGAAAACCCTTTGACACACCGACTTTATGAGTTCAGGATTTACATTCATGCAGAAAGGCATCTATGAGACATTCCTCACATATTTTAGGTGATCTGAAGCACTCATACACTCAAGAGACATCTATTGTTGCAAACCAAACACGCAATTACTTTTCAGCACAGCGACCAGACATAAAAAAAAAAGACTCGTATTTGTTGTGTGGCGCTCACCTTTGAGAGACTTAAGGTGCTGGACCGCCAGGCGCAGCACAGTCAGCTTGTCCAGCTTGCGTGCCATGGGGTTGCAGGAGGGGATCATGCCTGAGAGCTCGTCTATCAGGTTGTTCATTTTGTCCCTCCGACGCTTCTCAATCTGACTGTGTGGCTCCCTGAGGATGGAGAAATGGGTGTTCAGAATAATAAGGCCCCTCCGCCTAAAACTGGGGCTCTGGTCTGTGTTGTGGAGGGTGCTGGCTCACTGAGGTAAGCGGCGAGTTACAGAATTCAGAAACAACAGTGTATGCTCAAATGAGAAATGTGTGTTTTGATGTTCAGTTGATCTGTACTGGAGTCTACAGAGTGGCTACTGCACAGATTAAACACATACAAACATGCCCATCCAAGTCTATGTAAGGGATAATGTATAGAACGCCGGTCATTATTGGGAAAATAAATCCCGACAGGGTGAACCGGACCCCGACGTGCCAGTGGAGGGGTCTTGCTTCGCCCTGAAGGGACTTATTTTCTCAATAATGACTGGCGTTCTATACATTATCCCGCTTATTATACGGCTACTTGCCAAAACGAAAAAATAAACTCCACGATATGTCTCTTTACATTTATTTGTTAGCGTTTCGTTGTGGCTTTTGCTGAGAAACAAATAGTTTGCAACACACGTTGAACTTCAAATGTTCAAACGTTCTTTAGAACACAGCTGATCAACCGTCTGCCTTCACTTTTGAATGCAAATCCGTTGCCATTGACAGCGGCCATTATTCAGATGTCCTTAGACGCAAATAATGACCGGTAGAACTCTGGGAAATCCCATTCAAGTCAATGGAGCGTTTCTCCTTGCATTGTGAAGAGCCGTATAATAAATATTAATATATATAAACCATGAAGTGTGTATTGGGTATATGCAAATAACCAGAATTAGTACCTGAAACACTTGATCTTCACATGCTGGTCATCACCCTCCGACCTGGAACAGAGGAAAAGATCACACAGCTCAGACATGAGATTGTGTAATGCGAGCGCAGTGAGGCATCTCAATGCATGTGCACCAGCTGCAGTCTCTACCTGTCCTGGTCGTCCTCCGTGTCTTCATCCACATGCATTGCAGATTTAGTTTCCCTGGAAACAAAAAGATATATTTACACGACTACAGAGCTACGGCAATTAACATGGACACACAGACACACACACACGCGCACACACTCACAATATTCAATGTAAAACAGTCTTGACAAAGCCAATACTGGCAATCCTAGCCTGATCAACTGGTGGACTATGAACCCACCGAAACCCAACGAACCCCATTCACCCCCCACCCACCCACCCACCCCCACACAAAGGTCCCGCTCACACTTACTGGTTGTCCATGCTGCCCTTGCGTTTCCTGGGCATGTCGATGCCAGAGGCCATAGCAGCAGCAGAGCTAGGGGTCATCAGGCCTGACACAGAGAGAGAATGGCTCTGAAGTTCCTCCTCCAACACATCCCCTGTGTGGTCAAACAGAGACAAAGGTAAATAAGTTTAAATACCTTCAAGCGCTATGTTGTACTTTCAACAACAACACTGTGTAAAAACTAAAGTCAAAATTTTATGATGCAATATCACAAAAAAATGCTTTGCCGTTAAGGATGCCTGTTACACCACAATATCAGTATAAATAGGCCTGCTCATATCTTGATATGATGTCAAAATGGGAGTCTGTTTTTTTTCCTACAAGGCCTAATATACCACTTTGTTAGTTTTTAGTTTTGAGGAAATGGGGAAGTTTAGTCTTTCTGTGTGTGCATCACGACAGCAAAGGGAGACATAATTAAACCCTTTAGCACTTTGGTTTCTAGGCGGCCTCTCAAGGACAACCTTGGGTCTAAGGTCTACAAACAGACACAGTGGTAGAAGGGGAATGCCCATCAAATGAGATTTCAACGTCTGTGACCTTAAAAGGCCATGGTGAGCAACAGGCTTGTCACTAGTTTGAGCGCTTGTATAGGCCTAGCTGTTTATTTCATAGGAAGCATTTATAATGACTCAATAGTTCCAAACAATTAAAGGGGAACTTGGCATCTATTTCAACGTAATAAACCCGTTTAGAAATAATTTGGATGGTTAAATGACCTGTTCCGGTGAAAATGGTGACTTTTCCCGCTGCCCCTAGCGTCCCCAGGCGGAAAACCAACCTTGCAACATTGAGACTACTGTCCCGGAAAGAGAAGTGAGAAACAAGAAACTCGTTTTAAATTGTGTTTCATACCTTGTAACATCCACATTGTCTGCCGAACTTATGCTAACTGTTTTGCTAGCTTGTAAACAAATCCATGTGCTTTATCGTTACCTTTTTCCACAGTTTGAAATAGCATAATGCACAATTTCTCCAGCAGAGGGGGAAATCCTGCCAAGTTTCCCTTTAACTTCTTTTGTATGAAACTGGGATGGAATTGAACTTCTGATACATACACCTTCTGAAGGTGTGGTCTTCTTATTCCACACATACATTATATATGCAAAAAATATATAATGTCAGAAAACTGCTTCCCAAAGCCCAAGAGTATTTCCTCAAATCCCTAGTTTCGTCCACATACCAAAGGTATTTAATTTACAGTCAATCATTTTTTAGCAAAATGGCACAAATGAACAGATTACCAAAATAGCTGACTAATTTAATACTTGACAACTAATCGATCAATTCATGCAGCCCTAAGTGTATTAATCCAGTAACCTGTCTTAAATGAGGTGTCTTAATCCACCTGACCTTTTTGGGGAAGTAACTAGCATAGGTGTCTTTCCCACGCTCCCATCAATTGCTTGTGCAAAAACAGAAAAAAATCTAAAGAACATGCTTCATAAAGGCTGCTCATATTCAAACAAAATCCGCAGCACAGCTGGCCTGACTTATGCTTTCACTCAACTCAACTCAGCACATCAAAGGGTTTAGTGCTGGGTCATACACACCATCCCCCATCACTGCTGCCAGCTTGAATCCTATTAATTATGATAATGCCACTTTATAAAAAGGTCCATGTTGATAGACTCAGACCCAGAATATGAGATCCTTCCATTCAGGGAGGTGAGATGGAGAGTGGACGGCACTGCACGCTCTGTGGGCCCACAGGCTGGGTGTGGCACAGCAGCTGGAGACGCCTCATGACCTAATCTCGCCTGGCGCACACTCCCCACTGGCCAGGGCGTCCAGCAGAGTAACACCTCCAGGTCCAGCGCTTGCATACTGTTTTGGAAAGGGTGCGTGCGCGGGAGAATGAGCTCAGCGCACAATGATGAGGCCTGCCAAGCTGAGTGCAGCTCCTATTTTTAACCCTGTTCCACAGACCCAGTGACCTCAATAACCATTAACAGATCAACCACAACCTGATTTTTAATCCTGGGATCGAGTAAAGAGGCTTTGCGACCCTGTGAAGATACACAATCATAGTCACGTCTCCATCCATTCATCCAGCCAGTCAGCTCCTCCCTCCTTTCCCTCCTCATCTCATTCATGGTGCCGCCTGAACTAAGGTGACCAGCAGTCAGGACCGACAGCAGCTACAAGACATGTGGTTCACGCCATGCTTATAGCTCACTGACATTTCACTGATGCTATGTTACCCAACACAGATTTTATTTTCATGATTAATCTTACACACACAGGCGCCAGAAGAAAAAAAACATCTGTATCTAGGACAGAATTGTTTTAAAACTTTTAAGTAGGTCCAAACGTTAGCTGTTATAATAGCATAGGTGTAAAATCTTATGCGGATTCCCTTAATGAGTGTGAATCTACTTTAAGTATTGTTAAACCAAGAACCAACTATCTAATCATCAATTCACCTTGAGTCAGAAGCAGTTTTTAAATACAAATTTCACAATATTCACGTCTTCATGCCGCATTATTAGGGGTGTGAATCTCATGTAAAAGACGATACGATTCGCATCTAGATACATGGGCACGATTCGATACAAGAAAAGATACATGTTCATAAAAAACGATTCAGCACGATTCGATGCGATTCGATGCAGTTCAAGAATGGAAAGCATTCTGAAAGATTTTTTATCATTTGCTCAAGGTGCACATTAATTTTATATTATCAGTTATCATGGTCATGGTTGTCAATTAGGCAAAAAAATGTGTGAATATGATTATCTAAACTGAGGTTTGTTTCATATACTGTACTGTACTGTATATACTGCACCAAACTCAGAGCCGCGGAGAGGAAATGGCACAAATCCAAACTAACTGATGACCTCAAAAACTACCAGACACTCCTGACCTCCTTCTCAGCCAGCATCACTGCCGCTAAGACGGCCTTCTACAATGACAAAATTAACAGCGCTACAGACACTCGAAAACTTTTCTCAACCTTCAAATCGCTACTCAACCCTCAGCTGCCTCCTCCTCCATCCAGCCTTACTGCAGATACCCTCGCCTCATTTTTTACAAACAAAGTGGCGACAATCAGCAGTCAATTCTCTACATGCCCACTTAACGCATCTGACTCAGATACCGCACTCCTACAACCTCTAGGGACTGCTGGATCATCTTTTTCAGCATTCACGCCTCTCTCCGAGTATGAAGTATCTAGACATGCAGCCGTCCTACCACATGCTCGCTGGACCCTATACCTACGAGCCTACTTCAGTCCATCAGCCCGACCATCGCACCAGCTATCACGCATGTGATCAATGCCTCGCTAACCTCCGGCACATTTCCAACAGCGTTCAAAATGGCCCGGGTAACACCATTACTTAAGAAAGCTTCTCTCAACCCTGCTGAAGTCGAGAACTACCGCCCTGTCTCTCTCCTTCCTTTCCTATCCAAAGGCATTGAACGAGCAGTCTCCAAACAGGTCTCTGACTTCCTTTCACAGAACAACCTTCTGGATCCAAATCAGTCTGGGTTCAAAAGCGGCCACTCTACCGAAACGGCTCTGCTGTCTGTAACAGAAGCTTTAAAAGAAGCCAGGGCGACCGCTCGGTCATCAGTACTCATTCTGCTTGACTTATCGGCTGCCTTTGACTCACCGCATCCTTCTCTCTATACTCACTAACATTGGAATCTCCGGTTCTGCTCTCTCCTGGTTTGAATCCTACCTCACAGGACGCTCGTTTAACGCATCATGGCTTGGTCAGCTATCTGCACCTCACCATCTCACCACAGGGGTCCCCCAGGGCTCAGTGCTGGGCCCCCTTCTCTTTGCTATCTACACCACCTCCTTGGGACAGATTATCCGTTCGCATGGCTTCTCATACCACTGCTATGCAGACGACACACAGCTCTATCTGTCCTTTCCACCTGATGACCCCTTGGTTTCAGCACGGATCTCGGATTGCCTCTCAGACATAGCTACATGGATGAAGGCACACCACCTCCAGCTGAACCTCTCAAAGACTGAACTACTGGTCCTCCCAGCTAAACCTACCATACACCACGACATCAACATCAAATTTGACTCCATGTCTGTTTCACCTACCAGGACTGCAAGACATCTAGGAGTTGTTCTCGACAACCAACTAAACTTCTCAGATCATGTTGCCTCAGTCGCCCGGTCATGCCGTTTCGCACTCTACAACATACGGAAAATCAGGACTTACTTGACTCAAGATGCTACCCAACTCTGGTTCAGGCAATAGTCATCTTACGACTCGACTACTGCAACGCCCTCCTGACAGGTCTCCCAGCCTGCGCAGTGAAACCACTTCAGATGATCCAGAACGCGGCGGCGCGCCTGGTCTACAACCAACCCAAAAGGGCACATGTTACCCCGCTGCTCATCCAGCTACACTGGCTACCTATGGCGGCCCGCATCAAATTCAAGGCTCTAATGCTTGCCTACAAAGTAGTCTCCGGTTCTGCTCCCACCTACTTGAATGCCCTCTTAGACATACGCTACCTCCAGACCACTGCGCTCCTCAGACAAACGACGTCTAGCTCTACCACCGGTACGCTCAGGCCAATCCAAACTTTTCTCATCTGTTGTTCCTCGCTGGTGGAACACACTGCCAGTTCCTACAAGGGCAGGGACATCCCTCTCCATTTTCAAAAAACTCCTGAAGACCCAGCTCTTTAGAGAACATCTCCTCTCATAGCAACACTTACAACAAGTCTTGCTTATCCTAGCACTCACCAGCCGTCTTAAACTGACACGTAACTGTTAAAAAACAGCACTCACTGATGCACTTATTCTTACTGTACTCTAATGTTTTTTTAAATTGTCCTAAAAATGTTGAGAATTGCTCTAAAACTTAAACTGTTTACCATGTTGTTAGTCGCTTTGGCTAAAAATGCGTCAGCCAAATGTAATGTAATGTAATGTAATGAAATGAAAAAAGAATAGTCTACATTTCAGTCAAACACAGCAGCCAAATACAAAAATTTTTTTACAGACTTTATAGATTTTATAGAGTTATATCTGATTGTTTTCATGGAGCTGTAGCCTTGTTGAGGTAAGACAATACCGAAATAAAATAAAACAGTGCTTAAGACACTCTTGGCCTTCTCATATAGCCTACAAGAATAAAATAGGCCTACATGTCAATGAACTCTCTGGGTTTATTTTGTTCCAACGGTAGACCTAATGCAGAAACCTATAATGCCACAAGTCTGAGTGAATATGAACAAAATTATTGGCTAATAATTTGTGCATCGTTTTAGCAAGGGCCAAATTATTATTTAACATTAAGGAAATCCCTTCATCAAACGTAAGGCTATATATACTCTACAGACTATCGTTGCTGTTTAAGGTTTAAAGGAGAATTCCAGTGTGATATTGACCTAAAGTGTATTGAAACATGATACCGAGTGTGGACGTATGTCTCATAGCCCATCGCGGCTTGTCCCCTGCACTCCAAAATCAGATTCCAAAAATAATTCAGTGGAAATGCATGGATTCCAGTTTCTTCCAGTAGCAGCAACTGGAATCCATGCATTTCCACTGAATTATTTTTGGAATCTGATCCCTTATCATACCTGTTCATTCTTACTCGTCGCTCGACTTATCGTGACTAAATTCAAGATGGCTGCAAACGCTAAACTTCGTGAAGATACTGTCTGTATAAATCGTCATGTAAGTAAACTACCAGTGCTTTTTCAAAGTTCTCAATGTCTCGTTTTAAATGTCAGGGCCCTCGGAAGTCTACCAATGAAGTGTGGAGATACATTGAGCCTCGTAAATGGGTGTAAAACAGTGATTTATTTGCATGGCTAGCCCGATGCCGAAGCACCACTATTGAAAAAGCTGTTGGTAGCATCGGCTAACTAGCGCCAGATTTTGGAGTGCAGGGGACAAGCCGAGATGGGCTATGAGACATACGTTCACACTCGGTATCATGTTTCAATACACTTTAGGTCAATATCACACCGGAATTCTCCTTTAATTTCACGCTGGATTTTGAAAAACAAAAGAGTAAAAACTGTAAAACAAACGACCGAGTGCGAGTTGTCACGTGCTTAAGTTGCAGTAGATGTATGGGTAATGAGGTCATTTGACAACTTTGGGCAATGAATGTAGCCAAAAACGAACTGCATTACCCACAATTCAGTGCCACGTATAGTTTCAAAACCGGACGTGGGAACGCGCTGCTTGGAACGTAAATGAGAGTCTGAGCAAGCAGAAAAGGTTGTGAACCGATTCGTAACAAATAAATCGATATAACGACTGGTTCATTTCAGTTTTATTCCGATACGGGGATTCACGTATCGATGTAGCCGTATCTTACACGTTAAAAACGGATACCGATACGTATCGGTTAATCTTTACACCCCTACGCATTATCTGTCTAAAAAGGAGGTGAAACATTCTTACAAACTGTCATAGCATGATGCGCAGTTTCTGGTAACCATTAGAAATAGATGAATGGCCAGCATAACTATAGCATACATCTGACACTATTAAAATAGCCCCACATCATCACATACCCTTTACCATACTTAGAGATTGGCATGGGGTACTTTCCATAAGATCATCTCTCAATGCAAATCAAACCAGCTATTAGGCTAACTGAAATAAAACCATGCCAATCTCTAGGTATGGTGAAGGGTATGTGATGATGTGGGGCTATTTTAATTCCAAAGGCCAAGGGAACTTTATCAAGATGCATAGTATCCTGGATCCATGAAATAATTGGCCTTAAAATAAAAATCTGCCTGCCTCTATTGGAAGTTAACATAGGGGGCTATATACTTATGCACCCTGTATTTTAATGAAGAACACTTATTTACAAAGAAAATAAAAACGGTTTACTTTTTTTCACAAAGAAAAATTGTATCCTTAAAAGTTGGATTTTCCCTCATTGTTTTTATTAAGGCATTAAGATAATTTTCCAAAAGATTATTTTTTATTCCTCTTTTTAGTCAACTTTAGCATGGGGGTGAAAACTTATGCAACCCACTGTATATTGCGACAAATACGGCAGTGCAAAAAGGACTAGATTCTCTGATTCATCAAAGACGGTAAGTCTCACTAATGAATAATAGCAGCTCAAATAAACACTTCAGATTGTATATTAGAGTTGGTGTACTGATATACACATTGATGACTCTTTACCACAAATCATTACTTTGTACCCGTGCCTGAATTAACAAATGTGTTTTTTTCAGTGGCAGTTTCCTGTAAACAACTTTGAGAACTGGGTGATGTGTTGATTCTCACACCAGTCTCGTTTGAGTTTGACTAAACCTATAAAGCTTGCCTGTGCATAGTAACAGTGTACCAAAAAGATGGGACGGAAAACATAAACAGTCAAATCTGGGGTATAACTGAATAACTCATTCAGTCACAGGACATACAAAAGATACATTCTAAAGTATTGACATTAGTTTGAATAGAATTGGGCATGTATCTGTTAATCCAGAAAACAATTCTAAATGGATTTTTTTTTTTACACCATTTCATGCAGTGTGAACAAAAATGTGCCAGTGGTGTGATCTTGAGCTCCCCTGAGAAAATCCCTATGAAGCAAGAAATCCTTTTCACCAAAGGGGTTAGGAAGTCAAGGTGAAACTTCTAGACCATAAATCTAAGAGCTGAACTTTAAAGAACACGTCAAATTTTAGGACATCAGGTTATTATTTCTAAAATTTTCCTCGGGATGAATGAAGTATCTATCTATCTATCTATCTATTTATCTATTTGCCGTCAACGTCTACCTCATAGATTAAAGGATACTCTTCTCTTCTGTGCGTGCAATAACGCAATTTGACACCCTCGCCTAGTTTAACATAATTTACTGGAAGTGGGTTTCTCAAAAGTAACAAAGTAGACTTCTTAACAACTCCAAAATAGTATTATCTACATTTTGTGATTTTTGTTTTTAATACTTTTGTAGAAATAACAATGTACAATGAGACACCATAATTTTTTAAGCAGATACATACACGTAACTATGTTGGTGAAGCACTGCTACATGGGCGCAGTGATTACATGCAACAGCACCATCTCTCAGGTTTGTGAGATGACAAACTGTAATATGTACAGCAAATATACCAGAAAAAAAACCCTCAAAGAGTTGACCTACTTCCAATTTCATAATCATTTTGTTACCAGATGCATTGTTTTGATAAGAGAGCCACCTCCATGTGGAATACAAAATTGATAACATGCCTTGTCTCTTTCAAGCCATCAGTTCCAGGTGAATAGGACAGTGTCTTTACAAGACCGTGTAGATTTCCTCTCTGGTGTGGACAAGACCTCTCACCATCTGAAGAGCACTACAGCAGCCCATTCTTGTGCTTAACTTAGGAATGGGTGTAAAAGGAAAGTGTGTTATTTTCTTTAAGGGGAGGGGGGCAATATCAGGGACAGTAGTCCTAGATTTAAAAGGTACACTATGCAGGTTTAGATATTTTTGGCTACTGTACAGCTCCCACTAGAGTTGCGATATTTATATTTTACTCTACTGTTGTAAATAGCAACTTCTCGTGACTTGTCCCCCCTGAACACAATGAAAATGCTCTTGTTGTGGAGGTGAAGGAATAAACAGGCAAAACTATCTCCAAAGAGCTATATCTACTGACAAGGTAATGTTTCACGATTCTCGCAAGATTTGTCGGGCCGCCGTTCTTGAAGTTGCATGGCTGGTTTTCTCGGTAGCGACTCACTACGTCTAAGTTATGCTGTATAGCTATGCTAGAGAACGATTCGCCTATTACAAGTTCGTTTACCATCAAATTGGCTTTGTGAAGGTTAAACTAAATGTGCTCTAAGCGATGTTACACTGTTTCTAAGCTAAAACATTTTTGTCACATACAGCAAACATCACCTCACCATCTGCTAGCTGCCTGTGCCACCTGAATACTGTAAAAAATGCAGTCTCTGGAGAGCCCAGGCTCCAAAAACGGCAACAAAAACAACCTGGTCCAGCCTGGACCATAAAAACATAATAAACTGTTCCAGCCAATCACTTACAAGATGCGTGTGTTTAGGAGAGTTTCAGAGAGGGAGTAATGAGCTAGCTCTCTGTTTTGTTTGAACGTCAACAGAAATTACGTTACCCAACATCCTTAGAGCTCCTTTAAGGTGTAAATCTTGCATAGTGTACCTTTAAGACATACCATCAGGACTACACAATACGGGTCACTAAGTACAGGCTACATTCCGCAGTCCACATATTTGCCAAATACAGTTCATCTGAATTATTACAATTTCACTGCAGATATGTGGGCAAATTACAAGAATGAAAACATCGCCAAAACAGCTATGCATTAAACCACGATGGATACGGGAACAGTGTTTTCATAAAACACTCGACACATATCCACGAGCTACTTCGTTCCTTCGAACGCTTTAGCCAGATAGAATCTTTTCTTTAGCTGATACAATGCATTTTGATAAGGACACAATAACAGGCGCCGCACGCAAAAAGTAAGCTATGTTCAATATCAAAGGTGAAATTAACAGACATCTTGGTTAGGCGGCGATATGAAAAGGAAGAGAGCCTGCGTTACACCAGTGGCCCAATGTTCCGCTGTTTGACCTACATTTACCTTACATAACGATCACACTGCAATAACGCCTTTATTCATCAAAATAAGTCACTAACACAAAATATTTCCAATGACGCTAATATTCACACACACGCGCACACACAAACAATAAAGAATAGACATTATAAATATAAACATGTTCCGTATAGTAGCTCCTATAATAGCGTTTTGCCATTTGGGTAAACGGATAAAATCAGGCACACATTCTACACCACTTTAGTTGCCCAAGGCCAGCTAGCTTTCATCTAGATCCAACAGCGAATTACAAGTTGTTTACGTTAACCTTAGGACGAGACCATTTGTCCTGGGGTGAGAAGCCAGTATGTTGCCTTAACAGATATAGCTAATGGCACACTTTCCTACAGAGAGGAAACACTGAATAGATCATATGCTCTAGCTACTGATTTTCACTTAAAACGGTCATACGTTTGATACACACTGAACCATGATGCCAACACTGTTTTTTCAGCTGTCACATCCTTCAGGTAGTCATAACTAGAGTGGCAACGGTTTGTTTTTCACCTATTCGGCTACATGACCGGTTAGATAACTGCAGAGCATCAGTAGGCTGCCTAGCTTCAACAGCTTATTACAAGCGGTCAAGGCACAAACTAACGATTTGTGAATGGATTACGGTGAAGACACGTCAACAATGGTGTAACAGTATTTGCTCACATTGTAACATTTGTTCAAAACTGAGGCGGTATATATTAGCAACGTTCGCAAGCTAGCCACAATTCTGTAAACTCGAGTCTGGAAAGGCCTCAGCAGGCTAATAAATAATATCTCCCCGCATTTTTTGCTGATATAACGTTTAAAATAAATTGAAATGATTATTTATTCATTGGTAAGGCATACCTATAATAAATCACAAAGAAGTTTCCAATAATTGTACCCTAAAGGGTTTGAATATTTGAGAATACTTAGCTGCAGAGTTTGCTCTACTGAACTACTGACCTAGTTTCGGTGAGAACGCGGAGTACAACTAATGTACTCACAGAAAAACACCAACAGCCCGCTTTTGACCGCACGGCGCTAACATGAAACATCCTCGTGGTAAAACACAAATTAAAAACCTATACAAACTTTTTTTTTTTTTTAAAGATCCAGTTTTGCTGTAAATAGTAAATTACCTGACTGTTTTTCTGATGCTCTGTCACCGTCGCTCACCACTGCATTCCTCGCCGACATGGCTGGAGCCGGTACGCCGGGGCCCAGGACTCCAATGCATGTGGACGAAGCAGCCTACTATAGCTACACTAGCATTTGTTGGAAAATAATTTTATTTCCTCCCTTTTAGTTGGGTGGGAGAGGGGAGGGCAGAAACGTGCGAAAGAATATGGTAAAATGAGAACACTGAGGAAGAATCCGGGAAAATGCGGAAGGAGAAGACAGCCTCCTGCATTCTCTCTTCTGGGACTACTCAACTCTCGCGATATTTTACGCCGTACAGCAGTTCGCAGTAAAAGAAGGGTTTCACCCTCCATGGTTTCACCAGAGAGACGGGCTCTGGTTTCCAAGTACCGCCAAGCGCACCAAGTAGGCCTGGCCTAGCCGAGGCATAAAGAAGTAGCCTAGCCTAGCCTACTTCAGCCAGGGGCTTCTCAAGCGCATCGTTATTAGAAGAAACGAGAGGAACGAGAGAAACGGGGATGTTTTTACAAACTCATAGCCTACCCCCAAATTCATCTAGTTGATACAATTTATTAATCAGCATTTTCACAAATAGTAATTATTTATAGGCAGTCTCATGGCATGGGTAGACAGAGTACAGTTGGGACATGTGTACAATTGATACACCTTATATTGCGTGTGCAACAAGCCCAAGTTCATGCAGCCATGCACATGCGTAATATCCTATTTGATCATGGAAACTTTGAAAGTCACAGGTAGGGTATCTCAGATCCAAAGATATCGGCAAAAAAAACCTTACCATAGGCTATACTTCAACAATGAACTCATTACCCATATGTGACTCTTAAACGCAACTGGTATCCTTACAAACGTTATTCTGTGCCCTAGACTGGCATATTTCATGACATAGTGTCATGTAAGGTCACTGCAAAATCTAGAGAAATGTGCGAGGTAAGCGGGGTACGATTGAGAGTTAGAATGGGACTTGAACATTCCATTTGTCACATCCTTCAGGTAGTGTTCTAATTGTCACTAAAACAAAGTTGGCTATTGCCGATATATTGATCAAATATAGTAGCTTGGGGTGGGGGGGCGTTTTACCCCAAGGGGCGTTTTCCCCCACTCTACCCTACTGTTAGCCATATCTGTTCCCGTGTCAAATAGTGTGTTCCTGTTTTATTAATTTTAAACAATGCTAATTTAAGTGAAATTAATGAATTTAAATTAAAACACTTTGCCCAATTGCTATTTTCTATTTATTACATTTCGCAATGAACGGTTAATTAACTTTAAAAAACTACCGTCTCAACAGTGCATAGTACAACTTTTTTTTGTACAGGAAAACTTGTTTTGTGTGTTTTTGAGGTATTTCATGAAGCATTACATATTTTGCATGCAATAAAGTAAAAATAACATTTACATGTCAGGCCATGTCTATCACAGAGCAGTGATAGGGCTGTGACACATCCTGATGTGACAGGGCCTGACAGTCAGCCATTTTAACTGTCCTCACTCTGCCTGCAAGCATACTTGCATCAAAACTATTTGAATGTACGCAGAATTTTGAGTGGCAATTTTAGACATGTTTTTGTTTTAGCATGATTACTTTTTTTGCTGGGATATTTTTGTGTGACAGTGTCTGACTTTTTAGATCTTCCTCCTAAAATGAAAATACAAAAAACAGTGTAAAATATATGATTCAATGACAGAACTCAATCCAAACCCAGTGACAGAATGAATGTTAGTGCCACCTTTGTCAAATGATTTCACTTTCTCTGAAAGGACACTTGTTATGTGGCCTTGTAGAAGTGGCAGGACATGACACTGGGAAAACATTGGGACAGTTATACTAATTATTTGTATATATTGTGTACAATTTCATGCTATAAATCTATTTCTGTTAACTGATATCTTAAATGGTGTTTTCCCCCTCAAAAGGCTCTGTACCTGTACTCTGCTAAATGACAATAAAGTTTAATTGAATCTAAAAATCTAATCTAAAAAAAAATAAATTCATAGCAAAACTATGAAGACGGTGATGAAATTGGACTGATGACAATCAATTTTTCATGATTTGTCATTTTCAAACAGGATTTTAATAAAGAAGAAAAACATGGGATGAATTTCTAAAACTGGACCCAGGCCAAGGGGACCCAAGGTATACTTACATATTACATATTATATATACCCATATGTTATACTAGTATAAACAAGACAATAAATACTGAACTCTAGAACCATCACACAACTGATGGTGAAATCTGCTTTTGATAGAGCAGCTCCAATCATTCAAACTAAATCTAAAACCGTCATTAAGAAGTGTAGCCCTTAATATTCTTGTTGCCACAAATTCTCTGACAATGTTCTTGTGTCCTATACTTGTCTTGTCAAATTGGTCAAAACAATCTTCAGGAATGCATCAGACTATTTCCTCACCCCCAAATGAAGTTATAGTCCGCGCTGGACTGATGCTCATTGTGGATGTGATTGTTGTAGCACTTAATTTCAGTTGAAAAATAAGATTCCGATAATTTTCAAACAACTAGGCTTTATGTAGATGAAAAACAGTGAAAATCAAGATACATGTTGCCAATGTAGATCTGCAAACCCCAAGGAGCCACCAGATATTTTGTGTTTGTTCCTTCTCATGTATCCACTAGATGGCAGTCAAAGTTTGATGAGTTCCTCACAACTTCATTGACAAAGCTGTATTGGCAGAATAAATAAGGTGACATTTATGGAATGAGATTGAATGAGATATCTATACTGAATCAGACCACAGGTTTTACACCATGTATCACTGAAGAGAGACATACTGCTCTTGGATTTGCACTTGTGAGTAAATTTCATTAATATGTCCTTCAATGTATAAATTACATAAGATTCACAGTATGTTGAGCATTTTCCAACTACTACTGTATACTAAGACAGCAAGAGTTGAATCTGCATGGTTAGGACAGTCTTTTATATAGAGCTTGGAAGTAAATGTCAAAAATATAATAGAATATGGCCATTTATTCTCCCAAAGGTATATCACATGTAGCAAACCAAATGCCATAGAACATATGTTTGTGCAGATGTAGGATCAGCCACTATGATTGTGTTAGTTCCCCATTCTGCTTTCAATATTGAATCTCCTCGTTCTCCTATTCTCCTGCATTGGTATCAGATAGGAGAGGCCATAGAAGGCGGGGTTTGGGGGGGTAGGTATCCAACATCCTCTCAAACTCTATTGTTAGCCAGAGAGGTGAGCATTCATGTGGTCCGTCACTCCTGCTACGGCAACAGACGCAAACTGAGCAACATGTTGATCCAGTGAGAAGGTCTTCAGACATCTGTCCTTTTCCTCCCTGTCTCTCTCTCTCTCTCTCTCTCTCTCTCTGTCTCTGTCTCTCTCTCTCTCTCTCCCTGTCTGACTCTCCCTGTGTTTCTGTTCTCCTTGCAACACCCCTGACCCATTGGACTTTCAGAATTTGGAATACGGTCATTCAGAGATTGGACCTAGATGCTTGGTCTGTAAGGGACAGTCTGACTTTCACGTGCCAGGACTACCTGAAGCTCCATCCTCCCTTCTCTGTGTGGTGTGTCTCTACCCTCAGGGGAGCCGTGGGTTGACACAGCCCGACTTTTCCGCATGGACACACCTGCCAGAGAGCCTGTCAAGACACCCACGTCCAGTACCGCAAGGATGTACCATCTCGGCCTTTAGAGGATATCACGAGAGAGTCAGTCCGGTCTGGGTGTCTTATTAAGCACAAGAGAGCTGGAGACATTAAAGGGTTCTGTGTGAAAAGCGGATAGACAAGAGAAGGAGCGAGATGCCTTTCGGAGGATTCGCAGGACTGAAGGAGCGGGTGCTGAAGCCAGGGAAGGAGGAGGTGAAGAATACTGTAGGAGATTCACTGGGGAACCTGCAGAAGTAAGTGTGTGTGTGTGTGTATGTGTGAGAGTGTGTGTGAGATAGAGAGAAAGAGACAGAGAGAGAGTAAAAAGAGTGAGAAAATGTGCTTAGAAAGACAGCTTTGTCAAAAAGCATGTAATATTAGGAAGATAATAACTCCAAACAGAGAGGGGTGATGTACCAAAGGTCCTATAATTCTACTTAAGAAGTTCATGACACTTTATTCATAAAGTTTTGTAAATTGTTGAAATATTGAGGAGATAAGGCCAATATCTCCTTTACACTGATGAGAGTATAATATGAATACCGATTGTTCACATATTATATTCAAATGGCTTTTTATCTCAAAATATTAATTACAAACACTTTATGACCATAGCTCACCATCACAAAAGAACTACACTTCCAAAATCAGTGGCAGTTCTTGGCAGATGCCTAGGGTGCTGAAGTCTGTGCATAATGTGGGCAGGGGGATAGCACAGCACACATGCATTTTTCAAAGCCATTGTGATGGAGGGGGTGCATAAGACTATGCTTGCCTAGAGCTTTAAGTCAGACAGCACCACCCTATCATGATTTAGAACTATATGTGAAATTCTCCTGTATGTTGTGTTGCTGTGGAGCAGACTGGTGTATTCATTACTCTCCTCTGGTGAGGTTAAAATGAATGTTTTTTTTTCAGTTTTGTAAAACAATATGAAAACATATGTCAAAAGTATGCCTAGTAATCCTCTTTAAGCAACAATCTGATACATAATTTCACAAGGGCACAACTAATATGGAAATTGCATTTAATAAATCGATTGCTGTCTTGTGTAGGAGATAAACGCTGATATCTCAGGTAATATCCGGTAGTGGTATGAAATTACTCCATGGGTGATTGAGAGGTCTTCCAAACACTCCCATATTCTTTTGTTCAGAGATAAAACACTTGCAAGTTCCCATCTGTGAAACTGGAATGAAGAAAATATGGATAGACTATAGCTTTAAAGTGATGATTACCAAAGGAAGTGATTATAACAATGTCATTTGAAGGATCCCCCCTCTGTTATATGATGTGAAATACTTTTTTTAACTAAATGCATAAAGATATTTACTTGAAATTGTGTATTTAACAACCATGTCAATAACATGCCCTGTGCAGATGTAAAGACAGAGAGGCTGAAGGAACTATATAGGGAAGAGAGGAATTGAATGCCTTTAGGGCGACCTGGTCCATTTCCAGAAGGTAACTCGGAATTTATGGTGACAACCTTCATTATTTAGAGACTTAATCATAATTGATTATGGTATTCAGACTTTAAAATGTGTTGTAATTTGTAACCAAGATCTTAATGATAAATTCCATTCCACTGAACAGACAAAAACAAACAAAAATGGCACAAGTAATTCTTTCACATACACACTGGAATGACATGTAATGCAATGTAAAGAGGGAAAGAGAAAAATAAAATAAATACTGGATTTGGACACTTTTGACACTGACAGGGTTTTCAAAATTTGGTCTGTTATAATTTTTTTGTTATGCAATTACACAAAATCATGGCACAAATATACAGAAATAATATTGCTAGATGTAGAGAACACAAGCTGTCACTCTTAGGGCATTACATATGTAGTTTGATCCCGTTATGTCATTATTTGTAAATAATTAATGATAATTCATCACGTCTTTACATTATCTGTGTTATTCATACCTCAGTTAGAATTACAAAAGGAAGATTAAACATTAAACATGGACGTTAATGTTTTGAACAATCTGACAGGTGTCTATTGGACAGAGAGTCTTTTGAGCTGTGTGAAATACATAAGGTGTGCTTTATATGGTGTGAGGCATACTACTTCAGTTGGTTCTGTTACTGCTGTTTTTCTGTGTTATGAATAATAGTTAATAGTCTGATTTTATTTGACAGTTATTTTTGTACAGTTTGTTTTCATTTAAACCTTTTTACTGTGTGCTTTTTAATAAAGTTATTAATTTAACAATTTCAACTACTTTTTTACCTTTTTTACCTTTAATGAGAACCAAGAGTGAGACTGGTGAGTGGAGAGATGTGGCTGTGAGCACCATTTCCTGTTCCTGATCACAATCAACTGTTTGGTCTATTCTCAGATAGGGTTCCTAATAAGAGTGTGTAAGTGTAAGATTATTGATAGAGAGGCACAATCATTTGTTGAGAAAGTAAAGTGTTGAGAAAGTAAAGATGTAAAGTACAGTCTCTTTGTTCAATCAGTTTTGACTGTAACATTTCAACACAAATCCACTATTGTATGTGTGATGAGAGAGAGAGTGCACCAGGGAAAGTGCCTCACTCTTGCTTCATGAAAGAGCTGCCCTTTGACAGGGCCTCCATCAGCTCGACTGCTCCACCTCAGTATGTCTGCTGAGGGGAACTCAGGTGTGAGTGAGGGAGATCTGATGAAAGCCATTCCCGCGCGTAGCTGCAGACGATGAGAGCAGTAGTGAAACAGGTGTGAGGATGCAGGCGGGTGGATGGAGGTGAAGGGCTGACTCAGAGACGTGCCATGACCCTTACAGGAAACACACGTCATGATCGAGTCTCCTGGTCTCTCTCGACACTCCAGAAGTCCCTCTGTATTATGATGAGAGAGTCAGGAGAGTGCATTACTTTTCTATTATTACAACTCCAGAGTAGTGCCTTGGAAGAATTGCAATAATTGCATTGTTTATACATTCACTGTTGTTCATGTCCTGGTACAATGACATCAAATGTATGGTAATCAGGTATATGTTAAACATGTTCCAGGATACTTCAGTGAATGGTGCCTGCTTAATAATCTTAGTGTCATAACAAAGTGAAATAATATGTTTGTAGTTGAAGTTATGAAGATCAATTCACACTTTAAAATGACTCAACATGGGGCTTGCAGTGTTACAATGCCCTGCAGTCTCACAAAGGATAGCCTAATTGATTACTGTCCATCACAGGAAGATTGATGGGAGCAATGTGGATGAGGACCTGGTAGAGCTGACGGAGGATGGGCGGCCAGTGTCCATGCCCAAGCGCAGTGCCCCGCTGCTGGACTGCGGCTGCTGTGGGCTGCCCAAGCGCTACATCATCGCCATGCTCAGCGGTCTCGGCTTCTGCATCTCCTTTGGCATCCGGTGCAATCTGGGCGTGGCCATTGTGGAGATGGTAAACAACAACACCGTCTACATCAACGGCACAGCTGTCATGCAGGTAATGATCTGACAAGCACAATATCAAAATAGTCAATATTCAGCACATTCAAAATAAAGTTTAAACTTGGGCCCTATAGTCTAAAGTCTAACTAAAGCTTGCTTAATAACTGCAAAATCTAAATCTAAAGATCCAAAGCACAAACAGTGATGGGTCAGGTAAAAACTGTCGATGCTGTTCATGTAGAAGAACTTTGCACATAAGACTGACTTTGCAGTTCGCCCAGCATTTAGATTAGGGCCTGAAATGTTGACAATGATGAGAAATAGGATATGATTTCAAAATGCACCGAAGTCCATCATGACTTTCTTACTCCTCAAAGTGTAGTTTATTAAAGATCATGCTATCTGTGTGTTTTCCTCTCTATGTAACTTCTCCCTTTGTTGCCCAGCCAGCACAGTTTAACTGGGACCCTGAGATAGTGGGTCTGATCCACGGATCCTTCTTCTGGGGTTACATCGTCACACAGATCCCTGGAGGCTTCATAGCCAACAAGTTGGCTGCCGACAGGTGAGATCACTGCGTGGTGTGGCACTATACTGTATGCCGTAATGATCCAAACACACCGATGGAACAGTAGAGTTAAGCACCACAAAGATGCATCCTAAGAGCAGCAGTGGAATAGCTGAGTGCTCTGAGAGGGTTAATGTTGAGCAGCTTGCAGGTGAGGGGAACTGATGGCGAGATAGCGTCTGTGTAATAAAAGCTTCACAGGAGAGGAGGACACGTCATTGACAGAGTTAATAATGAAAGATCCTGCCTCTGATTTCTTCCCGAAACACCAGCCACGGCAATATTACAAGTCTCACTTACACCTTGTTTTGGAAAAAAAAACGGGAGAGAAAGTGAGAGAGCAGGAAAGCAGCAGAGGGAGAGATAGAGTGTGGGAGGCGATAAAGAGATCTCATCACCCAAGACCACCGGTGACTGGTTCGAGGCTGGTCTGGGCTGCTGTGCTAACCGTAGCCTACCGGAGTCAAATGTCCAATCAAGCTGACAGTGGGAGAACGGGACAGGGCGCCAAAGAACAGGATATGAGTGAGAGACGGCGAGGCGTAGTCATCCAGCAGAAGCTGACAACTGCTTCTCTGTTTGGTTTTAATTTGGTTTTAATGTGCCAGGCATGCAGCTAGAGACTACAGCATCTGGTGAAAAACACCCTCTGCTGTCATTCATGCTGATGCTGTCATATGGAAACAAGCTTTGTTATGCGCATTATTGAAGATCAGAATCAGAAGATCCCACAAATAACTAAAAATAAATGTATAAAATACAATAAGGAAACAATGTGGAACAAGCAATTAAGTCTTTCTTCAGTTTATTCCACTGTAATAATTGTAGGTTAATGAGAATGGTCAGATAGCTAACCTTGTTGAATGGAACGCTATGGTATATATTTTTACCTCATACTTCTAAACCAGCACTCAACATATCCTCTGTAGGGTGTTTGGGGCAGCCATCGTCCTGACCTCTATACTCAACATGTTCATCCCGCATGCTGCGAGGGTGCATTATGGCTGCGTCATGTTCGTCCGCATCCTACAGGGCTTGGTGGAGGTGAGGACACAGAACATAAGCACTAGAATACTGACAAAAAGTACTATTTACTTACAGATTATTGTTATTCAAGCATGTGTATGTTGTGCATTTGCTTGCACATACATCATACGCCATGATCTTGATCATTATAATCTCTAAATCTATATTAGTGAATAGAAGCTGTATATGGATATTATAATCTGCAATGCAATTGTAGCCTAATTGATCATAACACCAGATCATTGTAATTGATCATAACACCAGATCAGTTACATTGACTGAGAAATCGTGTGTGTCTTTCACATCTTGTAATGTATTAGTGGTGCTCTGGTGCATCAGACAAACAAAGTGTCCTGGAGACATAGTGTAAGCCTGCCAGAGTTCCTGCCAGAGTCACATGTATTATAGATGAGTGGCTGGTGTCAGTGAACACAAACATGTGCTGTGAGGCAGAGAGCTTTGCCATCAGTCAATACAGACTAATGTGTATGCAAATGTCTTATAAACACTGCACTTTCAACATTTCCTTTCAAGAAATGTCTACAACTATTTCTCATATTTTAGTGAATCTCTTTCCTTCTGTCTTACATCATGAAGACATCATTTTATTTAAATACTCTTACAATGAACTGATCAATAATATATTTGAGGCTTGAAAAATAATACTGATAAATTATACATTTGTTCTGATTAAAAGCTCTGACAATTGTGACAAGTTCATTACCTAATGTTCACGTGGAATAACCCTCCCAGCAGGACTAATTTGCCACATACTCAGGTAGCACAGCGCCATGACCTCTGACCCTGCTCACATTGCTGTCACAGGGTGTCACTTACCCAGCATGCCATGGGTTGTGGGCCAAATGGGCTCCTCCGTTGGAGAGAAGTCGTTTGGCCACCACGTCATTTTGTGGTGAGTTGGAACCCTCCCTCGCCTTCCAAGTCTTTGCATGAGTGGAGAAAATCTACAAGTTATGAAGTAAAAAGTGTTTGAAAACAATCATGTTTGTGATATGAATTCTATGCAGGGATCTCAACTTTTCTACATGAGGTATTTCATTGCCATATCAAAATCAAATGAAAATAACAATGTTTTGAGCTTTGGCCTAGTAATCCATAAATAAGCAATTATGACTTCAGAGGATGCATTAATTCTGTGAAGGCTGTTTTCCCAACTGTTCATTCCCACTATGGTCACATGATTGTTTAGTGTGCTCATGAGGAGCTTGTAGGTGCATAATGATGAGACTGGACATCGAAGTATCACTATTACTAGTGAAACCGAAACTTAATGCATACATCAAAGCATAGACTTATGGGTAATGTAGTCTACCGCTACAGTAGGTGCATGAAATGTGCTCCAGGGCCACCTAATCTGAGCTCTCCCTCCCAGATGAGCCGTCCTGGCTTTAACCCGCCCAGCAGGCCGGCTGTGTGTTTTGTTTTGCAGATGACTGTCTGTCATCCAGCTCCCCCTCTCCACTTACCGCCACCACCGCCCCATAACACCCAGCCCCTCAATAAACTGCTACCATGGCAACCCACGCTTTTCAAAACCCTCTTGACATCGCGTCTGAATGGAGAAGGCCACACAGCGGTTCGCCCGCTCCTGTGGAAAAGGCGCTCGCATATTCAGCCAAATGAAGTGTCACTCTCCCCACAGCCCGAGAGCACACTCGTGGTGCCATCCCACTCCAAACAGACATGAGTGTGTGTATGAACGTGTGTGCGTATGTGTATGTGTGTGTATGGACATGTGTGTGTGTGTGTGTGTGTGTGTGTGTGTGTGTGTGTTTGCACCAAGTAATGAAATATACATTACAACAGCTTTTCATTAAAACCTCATTTCCCTCACAAACACTTACCGTACTGTGGGGTGCAGGTGACGCCACCCTCGTGGGTTCACCTCCGTCTAGCCTAGCCAAACAGCTGCTCTCTCACAAACCGCTGTGCCGCTGTTTTCAACCACATCTCCATTTTTACACAGTTGCCTCCTGATTAAAGTCTGAACATACAAATAAAACAGCATACATCTGTCATCAGGGAGAACCTGCCAGTCTTTCCTGTTCCTCCCCTCGCTGATGACAGCGTGGCTGATGTGTTGTGCCGTGCTGATTGACTGACAGGCCTCTGTGTGTGTGTGTGTGTGTGTGTGTATTAGGGTCCTACGCGGGCGCAGTGATTGCCATGCCCCTGGCGGGAGTGCTGGTGCAGTATGTGGGGTGGCCCTCAGTGTTCTACATATACGGTGAGAGACACAAGACAAGAAGCAGTGCAGACACACAGTACCGGTACACACAGTACAGAGAGGGACTAGTCATGCCTCAGCCTGCTCTGGAGGACAGTTTTTACAGCACTGAACACTCGACTCTAATAATAAACATTGTATTTATACATTATGTTGCATATGTTTACACACAAGAGAGAAGACTTAGATATAGATACAGAGAGATTGAAGGAGAGAGAGAGAGAGAGAGAGAGAGAGAGAGTCTTCTACATTAAATTGGTTGATTTAGATCTAAACTGCAGGTGCAGCTGTAACAACATTGTTCTCAACTTCTTCTCTTCGTCTTCCACATCGTACCTGATTTAATCAGAAGATTAATTGACTCAAATGAGCTTTCTCCTGCCTGTTCTCCTGGCTCATTCATCTTTCAGAACATTTACAAAATGGAACATCAGATAAACTGCAGGGCAGATCCCAAGCACTTTTAATTTACTCCCTGTATCTCTTCACTGAATTTCATTCTTTTAGAAGAGTCCATATTTCATGCCTTTGATAAATCACTAGTGTAAAAGTGAGAATGAATGATGCATGTTACAGTTATTACTATGTGTTACAATGTAATTACAGCATATTGCAGCATCTTTATGCTTTGGGCCCACACCCAGCATGACAGTGTAACGTGTGTGTGTGCTGCTCAGGTGTCTTTGGGATCCTGTGGTACATCTTCTGGCTGCTGCTGTCCTACACCAGTCCAGCATCCCACCCCACCATCAGTGAAGAGGAGAGGTTATTCATCGAGACCAGCATCGGGGATGGAAACAACATGATCAGTGCCACTGAGGTGGTACCCCACAGCATAGCACAACACAACACAGTCCACTCATGTAGTCCTAATAAACCAAGCTCATTTGATGCCTAGTGAAACCCAGTAAATACATTTTGTGAATGTGGCTTAGCACTTTACTTTGGCATGGTTAGAACATAGGGTATCTAATGAAGTGATTCTGTGAACATGACTCAGCACTTTACTTTGGCATGGTTAGAACCTAGGGTATCTAATGAATTGATTCTGTGAACATGACTCAGCACTTTACTTTGGCATGGTTAGAACCTAGGGTACCTAATGAATTGATTCTGTGAACAAGACTCAGCACTTTACTTTGGCATGGTTAGAACCTAGGGTATCTAATGAATTGATTCTGTGAACATGACTCAGCACTTTACTTTGGCATGGTTAGAACCTAGGGTATCTAATTAATTGATTCTGTGAACATGACTCAGCACTTTACTTTGGCATGGTTAGAACCTAGGGTACCTAATGAATTGATTCTGTGAACAAGACTCAGCACTTTACTTTGGCATGGTTAGAACCTATGGTGGTTGTCTTTGTTTTCTGCCAGAAATTCAAGACTCCCTGGCGCAGGTTCTTCACCTCCATGCCTGTGTACGCCATCATCGTGGCCAACTTCTGCCGTAGCTGGACCTTCTATCTGCTGCTCATCAGCCAGCCAGCATACTTCGAGGAGGTCTTTGGCTTCCCCATCAGCAAGGTACATGATATGCATCACCAGACATCCCAATCGGCAAAAAAGTAATCCCCCCCCCCCCCTCAGCCCCTTACTTTTACTATTCATCATCAGGGAGCTGCTAGCAATATGCAGGAGACTTAACCTAACATGTCAAGTCATGTCATCTCAAATTGAGTTGAAAAAACTTAAGTAACTGTGGGTAGTCATGTACATATAGTAGATAGCATTTGTGGGTAGTAAATTGTATTTAATGGGTTGACTCTTACTGACTGACTGAGCTGTCTGTCTTTTCCAGGTGGGGATTCTCTCTGCAGTGCCCCACATGGTGATGACCATAGTGGTGCCTATTGGAGGCCAGCTGGCAGACTACCTTCGCACCCATAAGATCCTGTCCACAACAGCTGTCCGTAAGATCATGAACTGTGGAGGTGAGTGAAGTAAACAACGCCGTGGATTCACCAGTTTTCAGACTCGTAGAGTGATAAAGTGAAACAGGCCCATCTTTGTCACAGAAGCTTTCTGACAGTCCTGTAGTAACTTGTGACTACTGCTGTACCACATATGCATGTCAGTGAGACTATTTGATTGAATTTGTGTTTATTATTGGATTATATCTCTATATATAATAATATTAGTCCCTTCAATTAGAAGTCTAAATGGTATTACTTGACATATTAAATACTCCACCCAGGGACGTTGAGGTGTTGATCTTGTGTGTGCAGGCTTTGGGATGGAGGCCACCCTGCTGCTGGTGGTGGGTTTCTCCCACACTCGAGGAGTGGCCATCTCCTTCCTGGTGCTGGCCGTGGGATTCAGTGGCTTCGCCATCTCAGGTAGGACAGGCTCTCATGAGGATGTCCAGGCACATAGTGAACTGGACCTTGAAAGGCTTTTCTTATATGCTTCCTTTGTGTGAGAGAGCAATTTGTTTCTGAAAATGGTGCTGATTCATGTTAATGATCTAAATGTAAATGTGGCCTTTATGGTTCTATTATCACCTGGTGGAGTGTTACATGAAGTATGGTGTGTGGGCCTGTATTTCTACTGAAGTGATTTGTCTGAATAAATCCTCATGGTCATAGCACCCAGTAGGTTTAAACAGATTTATTTTACCCCTTGAAAAAACAGTAAACTGTTTATTTGCTCTAACTCTCAGTCACCCTTTATGCAGTAAACATTGTATTTCATGAAAATATAGATGTCTGTCAGAAGAATTTGTATGAACTTGTCATTCTCCACATTACTGTGCAAATCAGGCTTTAATGTGAATCACTTGGACATTGCCCCTCGCTACGCCAGTATCCTTATGGGGATCTCAAATGGTGTCGGCACCCTGTCAGGAATGGTCTGTCCACTCATTGTGGGAGCACTGACCAAGAACAAGGTGACTATTCTTTTGTGTGTGTGTGTGTGTGTGTGTGTGTGTGTGTGTGTGTGTGTGTGTGTGTGTGTTTGTGTTTAAAATTGACTATCCCCCAAAATACCCCATCAATTATGTATTCTTTGATTGACTGATTATAATACAAACTCATTTGTGTTGCAGACGCGTCTGGAGTGGCAGCACGTGTTCATCATTGCATCCATGGTGCACTACACCGGCGTCATCTTCTATGCCATCTTCGCCTCAGGGGACCAGCAGGAGTGGGCCGACCCTGAGAGCACCAGCGAGGACAAGTGTGGCATCATTGGTGAGGACGAACTCGCTGACGACAGCGAAGCAGGCTGCGACAGCTCCCTGGCGGCCTCGGCCAGGAAGAAGTCTTATGGCGCCACGACAATGGACCACGATTCGGGACGTAAGCAAGGCTGGAAGAAGAAACGAGGGGTGACCACACAGGAAGAGGAGGAGGAGGACGAGGAAGGCCAGTACCACTACGAGAACGGGAACTTTCAGGAACAATATCAGTGACACTGAGAGAGGATAGTCCATTGGATTATCAATCATTCACTCAGAAGAGTGGCAACATTCATCAGTAGACCCATCTCACCAAGATGAGTGATTTTAGAAAGGACATTTTTGCTGCTTCAATGAATTGACTTATTTACATATTTATGGCTGAATTCGACTATGTTTTACTCCAAACACAAACAAACCCAATTCATTTTGTAGGCATCCTGAACACTGGGACTGTCTTTCCTGTAAATTAGCATGTTGAATCCTGTGACTGAACATGGTGCCAGATATGGTAAAGTCAGCTGACTTTCAAAGTCAAGCTTTGGCTACAGTTCTTGCTTTGCACAAGACTTTGAATTAAGCAGCTGGTGATTGAGAGAACTGTGGTGTCAGTGATGTACAGTTTGCTGGGAATAATGGCTCCTCACTGTACATTACACACTATAGAATGCTCTTTATGTGACCAGTCACGTTTAAATCAAAATGCAGTAGATTTGACTTAGCAGTTGATTGTTGAATTGTGATGTGTTGATTTTTCCGTACCTCAAAAAGAGTTATTTGTTTGTTTACTCTGTAGAATTAATTCAAGTAGTTGTACATACCTTCTGATTCAATGTTGCAACTCAGATTCACTCCTTTTTCTCAAATCACAAATCCCTTTTATACATCACTCATATTAAACCGCCTTATATTCAAATATTATCACAGAACGAGGGGGAATAGCTTTTCTTAAACAGTCTGAATGGAGACACGGAATTCAGAGACTTTTAGTGGTTAGGAGAATCAAAACTATATTATTATGGCATAAAGTATTTGTCTACACAGCTCAATAGTCACTGAGATTGTAGGACAGAGTTAGCAAACTGTAAGGGTCTGTCTTAGTGCTGACAAAGCAGATGCACCTTTTTGTATTTAACATTACTAATTTGGCCTCCATTGTGAAAAAACATGCTGTACTTAGATGCATTGGAATAGACATTAAGTTGAGAAAAAATCAGTAGGCTGTCGTGTGCTTTTGCTGAGGTAAAGGATGTCATACTCTCTTTTGGTGGGTAGAATCATTCGCCTTTTCATTAACTTCACCTCAGCACACGGTGTAGTGTAATACTATTTATTGTACAGAGGTACATTATGAACTGTTGAGGAAACCATGTTCAGATTCATTAAATATACATGAAATAACGCCTTGCAGCCTTAAGGGCATGATATACTCCTGACAATAACAGCAACAGATTATGGACTACCTGACCCTTAAGGCCACAGACAGTGTGGAAGTCGGCAGGTTATTTAGTTTTCATTTTTGGTATTTTCCTGTTCAAAAGAATAATTCCTCTGTTATTATAACAACCGTGTTTCACCACATCCCCAGCCCTCTTTGGTTGAATCCTTCTTGATTCTGTATGAAGCGCAGTAGTGAGAATAGTGTGAATAGTGCTGAATGTTTTGTGTCAGCTATGCAATACAAGCCATTTAGATGGTGGATGTGTGAAGTTGCCCAAAAGCACTGTTTATCTCCGCTACAGAAAGCCCCTGGTTGTAATGAACACTCCGGTTTCTCTGCCTTGTTAGCTTTAAGTGTGCTGTGGTGGACCTCCCATATGTTTCTGCTCGACTCTATTCTGTGGACCCACCCATCACACCCATTGGCTCATCAGGAGCAAACAATCATATTCTTGTATACTTAATGGTGCTGTGACAGAGAAATGTAAGACAGGATATTTAGCTTTATCACTCTATGTGGGGGCCTGTCCACTGTTTTGAATGTTTGACTATTTATTTAATCGTACTGTTTACATGACTGAAGAATGAGTAAAAGGTGGTCATCAGACCATAATGTGCAATTACTCCCTCCCCACGTTTGAGAACCTTTTTTTACTTGTGAAGAGATAAAAGACAGTTTCCCAATTATGATGTTACTCCAGATACACTCTCATTTATAAGGTTAAAAGTTCAAAACCTGAATTGCAGGGAAATAAAGAAAAAAATATTTAAACATGTGCAGTGATAAAACAATTGATATAGTAGTTTGGTTCAGGTGAAATAGAAAGACAATAAAATGCCGATAACACAGTGGATTAAAATACAGCTAAGTCTTAGCAAATATTCCTGACTCATGGCACAGTAATGAGGTATGCGGCAAGCATCACCATAGCACCAGTAGCTTCTTATCACTCAGGCTTGATGTAGGGGGGCTTATCAGCTAGAGATGTGGATGTCTTTCAAACAACACATTACACAGTATTTACGTTACATGGTTCAGAAGAGCCCACTTAGTCATTGTTAAGATTGCACAGGACTCTTTTTTCTCTGCTTTCCATCACTTCTGAGTAAACATCCTTCCGGCTTATCACACTCTTATGAAACATAGTAATTATTTTATACAAGCAGATACATTCTCAAATTAGAGTGCTTTGCTTTCTCTTTCGATTTCATGCTGTATCACTGACACTGTACCATTAATCTGACTTTGTAGTGAAGTAGACACTAACTAAACTGTGTGTTTATGAATTATGAATTCTTTAACGAGTTAGAATCCAATTGCTGGTTGCATCAACTGCTGCCATAGCATAGTATACTTTAGTTCTGTATACACTTGTTGAGTGTTTCACTTTATCTGTTTTTATGTGAGTCCTTCTGTAGATAAATCTCAGTAAGGTTCAAGGTCATGGACCTTGTTATAGCACACATTTTCAGACATTTATTTTGCCATTGACCTTGAAAGCTTTTATTTGAAAAAGGTGGTGAACCAACCTGTCTTCAGCTGGAAGAGCTGTTTGATTGTCTTCTCTATCTCTATCTCTATCTCTCAAATTGTCTCATCAAATTTTATGGTTTGGCAATGGCAACAGAACAGTAGACACAGTAAATTATTACAGCTGATTTTCAAGATATCAAAAGATATTCAAGGTTTTCTGAAGTATTTTCATGACGGAGTGACCTTTTTTAAGACAGGTAATGGATAGGCAGTCCAGTTTATGATCCAAGTTATAAAATGTTAAGTATAAGCACAACTATGAAATGAAAAGACAAATAAAAAAGTTTGGTCTCTTTTTTTGGGAATGTATTTCTGTAGTTAGAAAGCAATGAATTCTGAACACATCTGTAGACCAACTGATTCCTCTGGCCCAGTGTGATCTATCTCGCTGACCAGAGACTCACAACATTTTTGGAAAAGGATCCAGGGACGTGTCCTTCTCACAAGGCCACCCCGGCACCCTCGCCACTGAGAGACGTGTCCACAAACAGCCAGCAGCCAATGGCAAAGGTTCTGTTTATTTCGGGTATTCGTCTGTTGACACAGAAGGGCCTCTGTGGATGGAGCAAGAGCCAGTCAATGATTAAGAGGTTGTTTTTAGACGCATGCAGAGCTATGCTGCAGCAGGCCCCATCCCTAATCCCATAAACCACAGCATGGGTGATCAGAGCCTGAGTAGGGAGTGAAGAGGGACCCTTCACATGTCACGTGCCCATGAGGAAAAATGACCAGAGGCAAACTCCATTTACCCTGATAAGAGGCTCCAAACAGTTCACGAGGGAGGTTTAATGAGGCTCCATAGAGCAGAGTAGCTGAGTGGGTGCTTTTTTTGTTTCCCTTTAGCATTAAGAGGGATGCTACTTTCTCAGGGCAAACTAAAAGTAAACAAGAGTTTGTCAAGGTACACTAGCAGCAATCACCCTTGCCCAGTTAGGTGGACACATTGATGTCTGGGTGCAACCAATGAAATCAGCAGAGGTTTAGTTCAATCGTGCCACATGTCCTATTGATTTGAATGTTTTTTCAGCATCTGTGTGTAAGGTAAGAATGTGAGTAGTGCATGTTCAAGGCACCCGCGACTCTAGCCTCCACCTGTCCTCCATCAGACACCATGCTTTGATCTTCGTGCTGACAAGAGAAAGTGAATTACGCTGTGCCAGTACTGTACACCCGTGTGCTAATTGGTACTTGAGATATTCCATAATGAACTGTAAATTAACTTTCTATTTAGTTTTTCAATTAATTGCCAGTCACATGGTGAAAGCATAATACTAGAATACTATAGTGATGGTTGATAAAATAAGCATGATAACCATGTCAAAATAAGATGAATAAACAAATTCAAATAAGACTACAGTTTATGTGTGAGTATATGCGTTTATTTTTATATTGTGTGTAGGTCTATATGAGTGTAGGAGTGGGATGCTAGCATTCTTATCAGGCCTCCAGGGAATCATTAGGGTGTCCCTCTTTCCAAAATCTTTTTTTGCGGAGGTGGGGGCTGGTGATGGCCATTAGCACTGGGAGATGGAGGGCGGGCAGTGCATTTGTGAAGAGCGCAGATAGTTTAATTAATAACCACTGTCCCCTCTCGCCATGACCCCAGTCCGGCTGTGGTCTGTAGCAGCCCCAGACTACAGAGGAGAGATGCCTATTTGCAAATATTAATGGTGTGGCTTAAACGTGGATCTAAGTGAGAAGCCACCAGCGGAGCGCATTTTTACAGCAGAAGAGGAACTGTGGAACTCAAATGACAGGAGAACAAGGTGAGCATGTGGAATTCATGATGTTCATGGGGCTGCTCGGGCCCAGCGCTGCCTGTGGACTTGTTAGCGGAGAGGGGGATACGGACTCTGCTCGGAGGGTCTTTTCATTTCGCGTCAGGGTCTGCTTGCACTCCAGGGAAATTAAACAGGCTGAATTTCCTCTCTCAGAGATTAGATTTATGGCACAAATGTGTAGCTGTGATTTAGGATTCTCCAAGCCCGTGGCCTACAACTCTACTATGGTGTACCAGAGTCAGCAGGAAAATATTAAAGACCCCCCCACCACCACAACTTTTAACCATAAGTCTTTTGTAATAGCCTACTAAGTATTTCTAATAGAAAAGCACCTTGTCATGTCTCTGCCAATTGATAGGGTGACAGTGTTCAGGGGCTGCTGGATTGGCTCCAAGTGCAGCTACTCGTTTGAACTCGTTTTGTCATGTTATCAGGACTGGTCGGGGGACCTTGTGAGCACTGTTTTAGAAGTGGGGTTGTTTATTATAGATTGTTGATATACATTACAGGTTCTTATGTATTTAGATGATATATTATTGATATAGGTTTGATTCTTCTGTGTAGTTGCAGTGTTGTCAGTGAATGCTGTCCAAGAACATTTCTAGTGTCCTCCCTTTGTTAAGCATGGCAAATTGGTGGGCTGACAAATGTATTAGGACTACTCATCTTTATGCTGTAAAATCACATAACTTAACAGTACATAACAAAACATTAACCTACATGTAGGCAAACAGTAAACAGTAAACTATGCAGTGTGTTTTATCGAACAGCTGACGTACTTGCCCAGTGTTGCTGTCACACGGGTGGTATGGTGGGGTCTGGTATGTCATGTCGAGAAGGCCATGAGGGGGGTGGTTGGGTTGGGGGTTGACAAACGGTGATAGGAGAGGAGGCTCCAGGCTGGCCACCCATGGTGTGTCATAATATCACACACAACCACCACGGACGCCGATCTTGAATACGGAAGTGTAGTGTAGGCTACACAGCTGAATATTTTGTGTCAGCAATGCAATACAAGCCATTTAGACAATGGATGTGGGAAGTTGCCCTCTACTACAGAAAGCTCCTGGTTGTAATGAACAAGTCTGTTTCTCTGCCTTGCCTTGTTAGCTTTGAGTGTGCTGTGGTGGAAATCCCATCTATGGACCCACTTACATCCATTGGCTCGTCAGGAACAAACGCCTATCATGAGTACGGAAAAGGGTGTAATTTGTACCATCCTATGTTCCCCTTCACTGAATTGAAGTCAGGAAGTACTAGGCTTACAGGCGTGTCGTGTGTGGAGGCAACCTGTCACCTAATGCTTTGTGCAGCCTCATCACCAAAGGCTTAAGGAGTTAACACTCTCTGAGTCCAGCCTGAGAGTGAGACCTGTTGGCTGGGCCAAGCTGACCCTCAGGGCCAGGTCATCAGAGCCTAACTGTCCAGCAATGGTGCAATGGCGCAACATGGAGGCATGCCTGGACATCATATCATACAACAGTTACCGCCAGTCTAACTATTTATGTATTTACTTTATTTTATCTACTAATTTTGTGCCTACGGCTGAACCACAGCCGTGGGTACATCCTTATCAACCCCAATCTCACTCGTGCCATATTGCTTAAATACACTGTTAAGACCAAAGGGCACAAACCTATACAGGGTCTGAATTAGGTCAAAAGCAAATGGTTAGTTGAGGGTAAATCCCATTGGAAATAATGGACACATGGACATTATATACATTATACAAAGTCAATAAAAGTAGCTATGAGTGTTAATAATAATAAATGGTATGATAAATAGTATTATAAATATATGTTTCATATTTTGTATATTTATAAAGTATATACTGTATTTATATTGTTTTAAATGTTATATTCATATTATACATTTTACATGTTATGACAATATGGTGGACCATGGTGAGATTATGGTACAATAGATGATGCAAGATGTGTTTTTTTGTTTGCTTAAATAGAGTATCACTCTCAGTATAGTGCTGTTACATGCAGGTCTACATGCCTTTATCATTCTTCTAATTGCTTTAATCATTTGTTCTGTCTTTCAGGATCCTTGGATATTTAAGATCTCTCCCAGACCTCTTTTATCTTCAAGCACCCAGACGGATAGTTGTTTTTTCCTCTGCACTGAACCTGAAGTTTTCTGAATGAATGACTGGGTGGGCCCAGATGTCAACGTGGTGGGGCCACTGCAGGTGCCAACCAGCGATGGCTTCTGTCTCTCAGAGAGTTCCCACTTCTTTGGTTAGTGGCTCCCCATCCCTTTAAAATCGTTCATCCGGAACTGAATGACTGCCCACCCCTTTAAACTCTTTCATCCTGTATTGTTCTATGTGAGTTGTAGTTTTGTATGCCTGAGACAGGGCGATGCCTGAAATAGGTGGTATTATACAATTTCATAGTGTGATGTTAGTGGAAAAATACTTGCTAAGTAATACTGTGTACTAGGGCAAAGTTCAAGTCTCTCTGCATTTGAAGAGTAAATGATGAAATACTAATATACAACACTCACAGGAATAAAGTAATTGATGCCTAGAGCTAGGAGTAGCCATAATGTCCAGTTGGAGAACTGACTGGAGCCTCCCTCATCTGGTCAGGCCACTGACTCTATCAAAGGCTCTATCTTTTAGAAAAGCCACACCTGTCTCAAAATCGCACCAGTAGACAGAGCCTTGTCACAGTGTAAGGTCCTTTGGCGGGGAACAAGCCAACCACCTGTGACAACGCACAAAAATGTGACTTATCAAGTTAATGAGCAACCATGGCAACCTTTGGTCCCCTTGGCACTCTTGAGGTAGGCAACAAAGTGCTTCACAGAAGCGGATCTTCTCTTCGGGGTAGTGGATCTTCTCCTGTGCCATGGAATAGGCTGAGCTTGGGTTGTCAGAGCCACTGGATTGAACAGGGGCTGGATATATTTTCCCCTACCTTGCTGGGGTCACCTTGAGATGGCCATGGTCCAAGAGAAGTCCCAAGGAGGTCAGTGGTGGCACCCGAAGCCTGGTGGACATGCAGTTCAGTGTGTCTATGCAGTTCAGTGTGTCTATTGTAGTCTGATCAGATGTCGGGTCAATGACCATTCGTGAGCATGATTAATAGTAGAGGGGGAAACCACTGTGACATCTTATGGTTATGGTTATGATTATGGTTGCTTAGCAAGACGCTGTTGTCCAAAGCAACTAACAGAATATGAATATTAAAATAGTAAAAACATGTCTTTGGTTTATAACCTTACCATGATTAGAAACAATCAGTTTTTCTCCTGAAATATGAAAGCTCCATTGATTGTTTTGATCCATTTTCTGAAGAGAGATAACTGGATTACACTTACTTGAATTCACTTATGTATTCAACTACATACCGGTATCTTCAATATATTACGTTTTAAAATTGATGCTAACTGTTACCTGTACATTAACTGTCATTTGAGTATTTGTTGATGTTTTAACTGGACATCAGGTAAATGTTCAGGTTTGACTTTGTAATGGCCATACTAATCAGTCTCTTGCAACAGTTCCTTACAGACAGCAGTGTCAGTAGCAAAGATTATGTAAGAGCCAAGACATCACAATTCTGTGTGGGGTGGAAGAATTCAAATATTTTAAGGGCTTATTTCGTAATATGTCTCCACTAGAGGTGAACAATGGCGTTTGCATCGCAGCATTCACTAGAAACATTCAAACCCAAGTGATCTCTACTCTGTGTTGACTGCTGCTTTCTTGTGTTCCATCTCAGATATACTGGCAGAGCAGAGCAGCCCTCTTCTACAGGACCCCGAAGGGCTTCCTTTCACGTGCTATCCCAGCATGCAATACCCCACCATGGAGCCCACAATGTCGTCCCCTTCGTACTACTCTAGTCAGCACTACTACCCACCGTACAGCTCAGAGGACTGGTACTCTCCGCCCAGCCTGTATGAACTGAGGAAGGGGCCCCTGGAGGGGGCCAGCTTTGAGGCTGAGATGGAGGAGAGCTCTGTGCTGGTGCCCAGCGTGTGCAAGAGGGCCCGACACACATCCCATCCTGGCAGGGTCAAAGGGGAGGAGCTGTGCGTGGTGTGTGGAGATAAGGCCTCTGGGTATCACTACAATGCACTCACCTGTGAAGGCTGCAAAGGTAAGGCCTGAGCTCATCTCCTGAAGTGGTCACGTTCAACATACTCTTACACAACCAAAAATCTCTAAAAAAAACAGTAATAATCATGTAATGATGTAAAAATAGTGGGATTGATAAGAGCTGATGTGATAACATGTTATAAAAGGGCACTGAGAGAATGCAGATCTCGGCCAAACACAACATCTCACAATGTTGAGACGGTTGTGGCTAGATGGGATACAGCTAAGAACAGAAGTCACGTAACAGATAGTGAAAATCTCCATAGAAATAAACAGTATCAGGACAGGAAGTAACCTAACCCTAACCCTAACCCTTAGCTGTATCCCTTCTAGCCACCACCTGTTGGTTGAGACTCTTTGTTCTGCACTTCGATCCGGATCTGCCGTCATCCCTTCAAGTTTCATAATAATTGGCTAGGTAGTTTTTTGCATGATCCTGCTTATAGCATAACAAATGATAATAAAAACCAACTTGGTCTCATTAGCGAAACGTTCCCCTGGAACGTTTTCGCAAACCCAGCCAAACATACCACCAGGTACATTTCTGAGGTGCAAACTAGCCAGCGGGGTGCTAAAGAGAGACGTTTAGACGTTGTTTACTACAGTTAGGTCTGGTCAAACTAAATTGTAGCTTACTCAAGCTCAGCAGTATTCTTTGGTTACCAAACCAAAGTTTTGGATTAATAGTGCCTATATCTCGCTACGTTTTACAAAATATAAGGGCACAAACCCTGAGCTTCCGTCTACGAGCAGGGCAGTCGTGGCCTACTGGTTAGGGCTTCGGACTTGTAACCGGAGAGTTGGCGGTTCGAGCCCCGACCAGTAGGCACGGCTGAAGTGCCCCTTGAGCAAGGCCCCTCACTGCTCCCCGAGCGCCGCTGTTGTTGCAGCTCACTGCGCCGGGATTAGTGTGTGCTTCACCTCACTGTGTGCTGAGTGTGTTTCACTAGCCTAATTCACGGATTGGGATAAATGCAGAGACCAAAGAGTATATATACTTATAGGCTACTTACTATGACTTAGCTGCCACATCTTGTTTTTTTTGCGAGCAACCCGGGGGATTTAACCGCAATTGTCAACACGCTCGACTTCCGCTCCGAGGTGCAGCTGTTCGCTGGTTCGAATACAGCCATGTGCTGAGTCTGGTCTTCGTGCGTTGTGTTGAATTGCACGGCTCGGCCCTGCACACAGCCGAATTCGAACCCTGGTGGTACGTTTGGCTGGGTTTGCGAAAACGTTCCCAGGGGAACGTTTCGATAATGAGACCAGTGCAAAAAACACAACTTCTTTGGCATAGCATAATTAGCTAGATTAAGGGTAACGGTGTCTAGAGTAGGTGTTTTTAGAGAAGTCCATGGTTGGCCCTGAGTGCCTGTCATGCCAGATGGCATCAAGAATGCATGAGTTTCCATTCACACTCCCTCCCAACACACTTCACATATTTGATGGTGCAGAGCCATGTGGAGATACAAAAGGAGAGATTATAAGCATGCAATTCAAAAGACAAGATGGACATACAAGAAGGGGACCTGGAAACTCACCTGAGTTCCATTGTGTATGAGACCCATAGATTTGATGCAACTTAGAAAGCAATAATAATTGCTCCAATATTAGCTTTCACGAGGACGTTTTCGTGCAGAGGGATGACATCTGACCGTTGTCCTATTTGTAGCCGTGGCAAAATGCGCATGTCACCGTGCGCGACTGCAAGTGTAATTCCACCTGTGCGTGGGAACAAAGCCTGGAGGGCAGCCTCGGGGCCCGGTGTCCTCTGAGCTGCGGGCTTGGCCGACTCCGTGCGTCCTGTTCGGCCCGCCAGGCTCGGGTTCCCTCTCGGCTTTCTGCTGAATAAAGGCGCGGGCAACCAGAGCCACGCTGCACCATGCAAACTTAATGTGTGTCATTGTGTTCAGCACCCTACGCTAGAATGTGTAATTACCTGTGCCTCAACTATTTTTTGAGTCTGTGTGTGTGTGTGTGTGTATTTCAGACACCCCAACCTGCAAAAAGCCATTTCAGGGAGGTACCCCCCCCCCCCCACACACACACACACACAATTAAAAAAATAAAAAATAAAATAAATATAAAAAAATATTTAGCCTTCTTATAGTGAAATAGTGATGAATAGCCTATGTTTGTTAATTAATTGTCTCTACTCAGCACACCAAAATAAGGAAGGCCTATAGTTAGAAATTGTGATAATAAAATATGTAGATTTTGGTAGTTTGGTCTTTATGTAGCCTTGGCAAATAGCCATCTAGGCTAGTCTGGAATAATATGCACATGAAATGACACTTGTTAAACTCACCTCAGCATGTCTTTTGCAATCACTTAACCCGCCATGGGCAATGCTACAGTCACTGTTACAAACAGTGCAGCATGCAAGACTATCGTTATTTTGAACTCTTATGAGACAAGGGTAGGCCTACACTTTTGTGTAGTCTGATGTGAAATGGGTCCTTTTTGGGGGGCACTCTGCCTCTGCCATGACGCTCCTGTTCCTATACTGAACTGAACATGAAACAGGCCTATCAGGATGCTCTCTGTCTTGAACAGCCACACACGCACTACCTCTCTCTCTCTCCATCCCCGTCGTGTGCGCGCTACACTCAGATGCACACACGATTTGAAGTTTCGGTCTCGTGTGCGCGCTCTTGCTCGCTCGCTCTAGATTCCGGGAGATTTTATCTAATTTGCGGGCATCAGGGAACCGTTATCAATATGCGGGAGACTCCCGGAACTTCCGGGAGACTTGGGATGTCTGGTATTTGTGCATGTGTGTGTGTGTGTTTGTGTGTGTGTGACTGAGGGGGGGGGGTGATGTAAGCTATCGCCACTATAGAACCTCTGACATGAATTTGGTGTTGTGATTGTGCTGGGGCTAAGTATCTCACTGAGGGCAGTAAATGTTGTGGTGCTGTGCTGTACTTTATTATTCAAAATGACCCTAGGTAATATCCTGGACAGCTGTACTGTAGTTCCTTATTAACTTAATGTGAGGCTGAAAGTGACACATTTTCAAAGGCATCTACAGTACCTTACACAATTACCAACCATGTCAGTGACATCATGAGACTGATGTTTATTCACATCTGGAAATGTTTGATTAGGTATATGCAATTCAGATGCAAATACAAATTTCCATAGGAGTCTAATGGCATAAAGAACAGGAGAAAAGACTCCTATGGAATTTTTTTTTTTTGCATCCTAATAAAAGATTATGTCTTTCTGTCGACCTTTTGTCCCATATTTCAAACAGTATTAATCACCATAAAGTAATAAAGTATGGATGCCTGAGGTTAGAGTGCACATGGCTAAGTTATGTATGTCTCACTGATTAATGTCAACTCTAGCAGTCATCACAGTTCTGATTAATGGTTCAGTGTTGTGAATACAATCACAGGTCATGTTGAGAATTTACTTTCCTGCTGGCTATATTGAGAATTTATATGAGATCTCAGTTGTTAATGTAACAGTGAGATTACAATCTTCTGACCTATCCAAGATGAGGGAGCAAACTGAGGTTGAGGACATTTTTACAACTAGGAGCCCATAATACCACAACTTGCAGATGTGCACAAAAAACAAACTCAAAATAATCATCTGTGTGGCTCTTTAATGTGAAACATGATATTACATAATGATATGCAAGAAATTAAACAAATATCACTAGCACGTTATGATATCCAGTAGTGGTCACCAGTAGTATCAAATGACCTGTTAATGTTGCATTTAATATCATTCTAACAATATCCTTTAATATCCATGTGTGTGTGTGTGTGTGTGTGTGAGTGTCTATGTGTGTCTGCACGGTTTTATGATATTTGCTCATGATAACCTCTGCTCACAGGCTTCTTCAGGAGAAGCATCACAAAGAACGCTGTGTACAAGTGCAAGAGCGGTGGCAACTGTGAAATGGACATGTACATGCGCAGGAAGTGCCAGGAATGCCGACTCCGGAAGTGCAAAGAGATGGGAATGCTGGCAGAGTGTGAGTACACATGCCCTGGAACACTAGCACACTTTTGTGGTGATGTGTAAGTACGTTGGCATCCTGTGTTTATGGTTTTACTGTAAGTTATGCTTGTACTGTACCATTGTACTGTAAACAGCATGACTGCTGGGGTATGGATCTTTAGTTCAGCTATGGTGTTGTTCATTGGCTGCTGGCATACACGCCTTTTCTGTATTAGGATAATCTGAGAAAGAGTGAGCTGATGCCTGGAAAGATGGAAACAGTTGGCAAAGTACCAGGCCCCGTGCCAAGGGGTCTTTTAGTGTTTACTTTCTTTTTTGGAGCAGCATCTATTTGCTTGTCTGTGTGTGTGTGTGTGTGTGTGTGTGTGTGTGTGTAAGTGCATGTGCACGCTTTCCGGGAAAAGAACATAACAAAAGACAAAAAGAAATGCTCTGCTTTAGTACCAGGAAAAAGCCACTATCTGTTAAAATAATGATATGTTATGTGATATTAGTCCTGCGTCAGTGGAGTGTAGATCTGGGATCACCACTGACCTGGCCATCTTGGGCCAAACTCCTCTTGTAATTTGGATGGGTTTGAATTAAAGCCACACTGTGCAACAATTCACCTCTTTTGAGAGAGGTTTACATAGGCAATTAATTTTAGTGTCAAATGAATGAAGAATGAAGATGGTGTGGTATATGGCATACAAGACATAAATATAACAAAAGACATGCAAGCAAGCTTTATCAGTGCTAATTGCGCTATCGATGGAGTTCACAGGGTTTTTGTGAGCCTCTTTAGTTGGTTCTTTTTCTGAGATCTGATGAAAAGGCGTAACATTTCACTCCACTGAAAGCGTACTGCGCTTATTTTTTAAAACCTTTTAGTTCAAGTGGTGTGATACAATGAAAACACTATGGCAGGTTTGTAAGGAATTGTGCAGAATTGTATGTTAGGATCTGTTTAACTGAGGTTTAGGCTAGCTTCAGTGTTGAGTTAAATTGCATAAACTGTTTATTGCTAGAACCTCAACAGAGCAGTTAATGAGCTATGTGTGCTGCATCATCTGATCATGTGTAATATGGGGTGTAGTCTGGAATAGAGCGTGTGGATTGTGCTTTGGCGTGGTATGGTGCATGTTAAGATTCCTATTTCCCTGTCTTCAAAGATGTCAGGCAGTCAATAAATTCTTGAAAAAATGCCTACATGCCTTCTTTTGAACAGCATTGTGTATTGGCAACACACATATCCACACACAGGCATGTGCATACCACACACACATTTTTTATAACTCAATGGCATCCGATCTTCTTTGCACACAAGTGTGTTTGTGTGTGTGTGTGTGTGTGTGTGCACGCCACAGAGGGAGCTCATTTCTTATTCTGTTGTGAATGCCACTGAGATGCAGCCTGTCACACAACACTCAATGGAAAGGTCCTGCCATTGTTGTTCCTGAAGGGATGATCTGGCTGGAGAGACTGAGGGAAGGTGAGAGTAGGATGGGGGATGAGAGAGTCGGGGTGAGAGGAGGTCAGGTTGGGTGGTAGGCTCAAGGAGGAATTCATTAAAGGTCAAAGACACTCGGTATACATTAACAGGCCCAACCCCATCTTACTGAATAAAATACACACACAAACCCACATATGCACTAACTCACCCAGTTCCCTTATACGTATACACTTACACTTGCTCTTTTGGCTGAGGCTTATATCCATAGCAACTTACATTATGTCAGTTATTACAAGGGCCAGTCAAGTGCTTTGTTCAAGGGCACTGTGGAGGCAGCCAGGACATGAACCAACAACCTGACTGGCTACTGCATGCTATAGCCCAAATGTATGGAAATGAATAAAACTGGAGGAAAGTAGAGGAATTTTGAGCAGGCATTTGACAGAGGTGGAGGAGGGTGAGTTTGTGTGTGTGTGTGTGTGTGTGTGTGTGTGTGTGTGTGTGTGTGTGTGTGTTGGGGGGTGCTGTGGGGCAGAGGGAGTCCTCCTGAGCTCCTGTTGCTCATGCATAGTGTATGGAGGTGTTTATAAATATTGTAGGCAGCAGGCATTTACAAACCTGTCTGTTGGCACTTTACAGTGAGTCAGGTCTGAGAGTATTTTCATGAGGTTGTGAAGGCTTGTGTTTCTTTGAGATAATAAACCATGGTTCCCCATTGTCAAAAATATTTTACCCTAATATCATTTAACAATTTATCATGTCTGCAGTATAGTACTGTAATTCATCAAACATGAAATTCAAATATGTCCCAAAGGAACTGATATCTGTCATATATTCTTGCCATTGACTTAGTCAGAGATATTTTGCTTTCCACTGCTTGAATCTGGTTTTATACCTCATCATTTAGAATTATGGAAAGTCTACTGCTACTTATTATCACTGTACCATCATAAATCACATCCAGCATGTTAAGGGCATTAAAGGTAACTTTCCTTGGTGCAGTATTTTCTGTTTACTCAAGACAGTTATGGCACTCATAATTATGGGTTGTGTTTTTCAGGTTTGCTAACAGAGATACAGTGCAAGTCCAAAAGGCTCAGAAAAAACACAAAGAGCTCTCCGGGGGAGTCCGCAGGGGACGACCCAGAGGGAGCGGACTGTGGCGACACCAAACAGGTCACCTCCACCACCAGACTCCCAAAGGTGACCCAACCTCTGCTTTTTTTTCACATTGAGGACACGTGCGTAGTGCGGAGTCGGGAAATTCACAGGAAGTTACATCAACATGTTGCTAAATGTCTGGCTTGAAAACATGCTGCCTTAAACCACATGTTATCAGTAGAGTGTGTAGGGGCGACTCCAATGTGTTGATCCAGGTCACTCATTTTTTATGTGAGAAGTTGGCAAGCACAGCAGTATGCTCAGGTTTTACGATAGTTGAGTGGTGTCATTCATATCTCAAGGATAGCGCTCAAACCGTTGTGTAATATTCAACCTGTTTGTGTTGGAACTAGAAATGAGACAACCATGGGGATGTTCAGCAGTGTTGGGAGGGTTACTTTCAAAACGTATTCCGTTACTGAATACAGAATACATGCCCAAAAATGTAATCTGTAACGTATTCCGTTACGTTACTCAATCTGAGTAACGTATTCTGAATACTTAGATTACTTCCGCATTGAATTGCATTTTATAAGTGTAGGAATGCGGCCATCAAATCCTGCTTAGGCCTACTAAACAGGCCTATTCTGGTGTGTTCTTCTGTTCCAAATGGCTGAAATGTTAGGCCCACATAGGCGAATGTAAAGTCAACTAAGCTACCTGATACAACTTTAAAATAGCAAGGTGACCACTAAAACTACTGTACAGCAGGCACTAGGCTAATTAAAACAAACTAAATAAATAGGCTACTTTAAGGGCGTAGCCAGAAAATATATTAGTGCCTGTGAGATTTTTCAGTGGCATCAACCCAGTACAAGTGAGGGGCGCATATGACAGGTGGAACTCAAATGACCTGTAAATGTAAACACTATCTAGGCTACTGTATCAGTGCTCTCAAAATGAACGTGATTGCGTAATGACCGCAACCGTAAAAACCGCACGTTAAAATATGCTACCCTACTCGCAAGAATAATTATTCAGAGGCTGCACCATATAATTCATTTTAAAACGTAAATGTAGATCTAATTAGAAAAAAAAATAATCCATAAAGCTATTTTAAGTTAGAATAAAAAACGTAGAATGCAGTGCCTATTTTAGAGATTGGTTTAATTGTAGGCCTAGGTCTAAATCAACACGTGAACTAGGCTCTGTTTATTGATTAGCAAACTGTGTAACTGATTGGCCGAAGTAGCCTGAGCTATTAATACTTGGGAAAATATCCTTTGAACAGACATCAGGAACCACGATCAGTGAGGAACAGGAGTTACCTCCACTTACTTTACTCCTAATTTGCTGTGCAAACAGTCATTTCAGGGTCTCCGATGACGCGTCCATAATGCGCGCTGGCTGCGTTTTGAGGCTAGTGCAAGACGGCGGGGCTTGGATTTAAACATGGAAATCATAGATCGCTTTCAGGAGCTTCTGGGAAATGGAGTTGCCTTAATTTATTTAGAGAGTGAATAAACGTATGAAACAGAGAAGTATCGTCATGTAATCCATTGATTTCAACAATGTAACTGTATTCTAAATACCAACTATTTACCTTGTAACTGTATCGGAATACAGTTACTCATAATTTGTATTCTGAATACGTAACGCCGGTACATGTATTCCGTTACTCCCCAACACTGATGTTCAGTAGTATGATGCCACTGTGTGACTTGGTTTGTATTGATCTTCAGGAAAAAGTGGAACTCAGTCAAGAAGAACAGGCCCTCCTAAATTACATTGTTGATGCTTACAATAAACATCGAATTCCTCCAGATATGGCAAAGCAACTGGTATGTGGTTTTCCTTTGTGCAATTGGTAAAGTGCAGATTAATTCTCCAGTGCCTCCTGTCTTGAGTCTAAACAATAATAGTGTTACAAACAAATAGTGTTACAATACAATTCCTTTGTGCCACAGGAGTGTTGGCCTTCCAACTGAAGGCAGTAAAAGTCATTCCTCTGCCACTGTTCTCAGGGCTTATGTAACTTCCCTTATTGCTCCATTGAGCGGTAAAATATTGTCTCACCTTTTCCCTTGAACTAATCTCCCTCTCCCCACACCTGTCTCAGCTCCAGGAGCAGTTCAACGCAGAAGAGAACTTCCAGCTACTCACAGAAATGGCTACAAGCCATGTCCAAGTGTTGGTGGAATTCACCAAAAACATTCCAGGTTTGGAAGCCTTTAGTTGTATTCAAACCTGCTATCTATGTATCATCACCTGTGCCACTAATGGAAAAAAACTCAATATGCATGTAGACTAATGTATAGCTAAAGGAGTGTAATTCACCACAAACTCATTTTGGCTTTTCAATGTCCTAACATTTTCAATCACATGTGGCTTTATGGGCCACAGCCATGGCAAATGCAAAAACTACACTAGCATATTTTGACAGACCACAGTTAGGGGAAAATGTTCATAAGCTGAACGTTCTTCCCACGGTTCTTTGATTATATTTTCCCTGAATCTTTAAACAGCAGACAAAGATAACTTGGTCCATCCATTCAGCATTGATAGTTGACAAACAAGACTAAAGTGATTGTGTTCTTGCTTTGTATTTTATAGATGACATTTTTGCTATTTTGCCATTTGATATGCTCCAATGTGCACGTTTGAACATGTTTATAGCACAAGCACTAATGTGATAGCAGGGCTACCAACTTTGGTGTTTGGCTGGAGTGAGATTTTGTGAAGTCATAGTGTGAGCGCACAGCAATTTTCTTTTCTAACCCTAATTTTAAAAATGTCTGTCTGCTGTGCATAATCTCTGATTAATGTAAAAAAAAAAACAAGTTTCTTTAAAATGTATAATTAATTAATTGATTGCACGTTTTTTCACCCTTTGTCGAGGCCAGAGGCGGTTTTAGCAACTTGGAGGCCCAAAAGAGATTGTGCATGACATGAACAGATGAAATTAACAGTAAAAAACAATAACAAAGATTGTTTGAAATGATTACAATTGAGGGTGGTTGGTTGTTTGTGTGTGTGCGTGTGTGTGTGTGTGTGTGTGTGTGAGCTAAATAATCACGGTTATTGCCTATTTTGCGTTGTGATTAAAATGTGCTGACTTTTTCTAAACCTACCACCAATGTTGGACAGAACTCACAACTGGCCTGTCCTTCATGGCCAGTAGCAACAAAACTAAAGTTGAACAGCAGCGCTAGTGTCATAAAAGTTGTGCTTTAAGATACAATGGAGCTATCCAACTTTATCTATACTGTAGCCTACACCATATCATTTTAATATTTACAGATGGATATATTTATCATTTATTTTCTATTTGGCCTCTTATTTAATCATGCATTGACCAATTTAAGCACAACTCAGTTTTAAGACACTTAAATGGGCCTACATGAATGCTTAGCATTTTGTGAAAATGAATCATTATGGCTACATTGACAAACTCCATGAGCTGTATATCCTCTGATTTTAATATTTACAGATATATAAGCACAGCTCAGTTTTAAGAAACTTAAAGCCAAAAGTTGGAGACCATGTAGAAATTTGCTACAATTTCAAAACAGGATTACACTGAAACAGTTTATTGTACATGGAATGCATTACACCTTTGTTTTGGGTAAGGTCTGCTGTCTGATATATGGTTTGTCTCGTGTTGAGTGAAGAGTTCGTCAGATATTCCACCTAGATTAATTGAGATGAGCGCAGAGCTGAATGATATGATTAGGCCCTATTTCTTGAAAATAAAAGCCTATCTATGCCTTAAACTCGTCTGCCGTCATTTAGAAACAATAAGCTGTGGTCTAGTCTAGTCATCAACAGAAAATGAACGGATTGGAAAAAAAGAAGAATGGATTTGGCGTGACATTTCTTGCGTGAGAGCGTGAGATTGATACTGAAAGCGTGTGTCTCTGGCCAGATGCGTGAGAGTTGGCAATCCTGCATGTGATACCACTGAACGTAAAGACACAAAGTGGTGTACAACATGGGTACTAATTGCATTGTCTCTTGTGATTGGCAGGTTTTCAGAGCTTGGACCATGAGGACCAGATTGCGCTCCTGAAGGGCTCTGCAGTGGAGGCCATGTTTCTGCGCTCAGCCCAGGTCTTCACGCGGAAACTCCCGCAAGGACACACAGAGGTGCTGGAGGAGCGGATCCGCAAGAGTGGTATGACCTGAACACACACGAACAGACTGTAGGCTACTAAATTATTTTAGCACAGCTCAGAGTGCAGCAGTTTTTCCACACACTGACTCCAGAAACTGTCAACTTTTCTGACTGGGCTATAGCCTACCTACATCACCAAGCATCAGTCTGTTTGCATGGTAAACCGATTGGCGGTTTGACACTTTAAGGTTAGTCATAAATGATTCAATCTCTTACTCGAATAAATGTGACAGGAATTATAGCAAGTCCTGGCTGTACAGTGGTGTGTGTTACACTGGTGGAAGCACACTGCAGACTCCTGCAGGCTCAATTTCAGCGCAGAGTGGCAACATCACTCTTAAACATCCTTAGAAATGGCTTCAGACCTGGGGTTGTGTGGTCAATGAGAACTGCACGGTCCTGTGATTTTGAGAGGGTGAATGACATGCAATGACGCATGAATACAGACAGAGGTCGAATGGTGACAACTGATGTCATTATACACTATAAAATTAACCATGAAGAGGATGCAATGGAATTCTCATGAAAATATAATGACAAAACATCTCGGTGAAGCCTTCATTTAGCAAACTAGCAATGATAAAGGCAAACTATTTCCCCAACGTGCTGTGCACAGACACCCACAGGTTGTAAACACACACATACACAATACATGCTCTACATTGAATTCTGTGTTGTTTTATTGCTATAGAGTGTGATTGTGATCAGGTTTATGTTTAATGGATCGAAGGGGGAGTGGAGGTGGGCATATGCCTTAAGCCAGTCCAGGAGACGGAAAAGGCTTTTGCCACCGTGTGCCAAATCTACACGTGTGCTGCCTGTGCCCCCCATTACGGCTGTTACCTCTCCCCATTATGCACTTCTGTATTTGACTTATGGCTACATCTAAAAAAATGTTGAGCTCAAGACTTTTAACTGAAGGCTGCGAGTATCAAATATCAGAAATATTTGGGAAACTGAATATGTTTATTTAACGTACCACTGTCAACCCTGTGCTATCAGGTTGATGCAGCTGAATGGAAGGTGAGTGTGTGTGTGTGTGTGTGTGTGTGTGTGGGGGGGGGGGGGGGGGGGGTTGTGTGTTTTGAACACGTCACTCTATTCCTCTGGTGAAGGGAAAGGCCAGCCTGGGGAGGAATGAGAGGCACTGTCTAAAGAAGCTTTTGTTCTCTATCTAAACATCAAGGGGCTATTGTCCTGCCATCTTTCATGGTCTCGGTCTCCCCTGTCCACTTATGACATTTCTCCCGACTGAGAGCCCTGTGATGTCAAAACACTCAAGCTTCTTTCTTTTCATCCCCCCCCCCCCCAACTATTTGTTTATTTTTCACAAGAAAGTGACAGGTGTCAAAATTGGGATCTGGTTTGCCTTGAACTTTCTGAGGAGTTCAAGCATATTTTATTTTTCATTTCAAGGACATCTCCAATTTGTTAATACTTTTGAACCATCTGACTGTCGGTGTGGTGATTGGTCTCTTGGTGAGGATCTCCCACTGGAGCCCACGGTCAGTTGACCTCATCCCTTCCCAGAGCACAGAGACGTTGAGAGCCGTGTCTCTCAGATGAGATTGTCCATCACAGCACCGCTGCTTTGCATAATAAAAACATCCCGCCGTGAGCAAAATAACAGTAATGATATCAGTGAGGATGATACAGACCTCAAACAAAACCAGAGGGTGGGACCTTCTGAGCCATCGTTTCAATGGCCTCAGTTGGGTAGGTTTCAAAAGGATTTTAATGGCTGGGTCTGAGCAATCATGGGTGGTGGCGGGAAACAAAAACATAGTCTAGCATTAAGCATGATGTTCTATATACAGTAATATCACAACAGGAGGTTATGATCTAATTTGGTGACAAAAATGACAGAACAGACTGAGACTTTTAGAGCTAGTGAGAACTACTTTGTATTGCAAGAATGAGATATGGATAAATATTTAAATCAATATATCATTTTATTTTCTCACCACAGTGGGTCCCATTTAATTTCATGTGTGTAGAAAAACAAGGCAGAGACAAGGAAGACAACACTGCCACCTTGTGGTGAAATAGACTAATCACTACCACTCTAGATTCAAAGATGTCCTTGTGGAAATAACTGCTTGCATTCATGCCCAGCGGCCAGAGGTGGAAAAATCCAGCTTCAGAAAGTAAAAGTCATACCATGTATCTGTGCCATACTTAAACCAGCTATATCCTTGAAATATTAATAATTTAGCATAATTCTCCGATATACAATACAGTTCCAGGTAATGATTAATCCAGGTAATGATCCTGATGGGAAAGCATTTCCTCACTATGATTGCTCTGCCTCACGCGTCTCCAGTCAGCCGTGTCTAATGGCACTTCCCTCTCCCTCTCTGTTCCCTAGGGATCTCCGAGGAGTTCATCACGCCCATGTTCAACTTTTACAAGAGCATCGGGGAGCTGCAGATGCTCCAGGAGGAACACGCTCTCCTCACCGCAATCACCATCCTCACACCAGGTCAGCCCAAAGCAATGTCAAAATCACCATCCTCACACCAGGTCAGCCCAAAGCCATGTCAAAATCACCATGCTCACACCAGGTCAGCCCAAAGCAATGTCAAAATCACCATGCTCACACCAGGTCAGCCCAAAGCGGTCAGCCCATAGCCATGTCAAAATCACCATGCTCACACCAGGTCAGCCCATAGCCATGTCAAAATCACCATGCTCACACCAGGTCAGCCCATAGCCATGTCAAAATCACCATCCTTACACCAGGTCAGCCCATAGCCATGTCAAAATCACCATCCTCACACCAGGTCAGCCCATAGCCATGTAAAAATCAACACCTTTCCAGTGAACCAAGTATTCTCGGGTTCAGTATTATCTATCAGAATCAAAATAGAATAGTTGTGAATTTTAGAATATCTTTTTGATTTACATACCATTCATCTAATTTCAGAAGTTATTAATGCTGGTTAACTGACTCTCTACTCTCTAAATTGCTACACCTCTGGCATGCTGGCATGTGATGCATGATAACAGTAAAACATCATCTTGTTGAAATGACTGATGGTTAAATTTACACCCATGGCATTACTCCAGTGGAGAGCAGCACTGCAATGTTGTGGAGCTGCCTCTTGTTGTTTCTATAAGAAAGATTAAAATATAAATCGTAAATCAGCTTTCTAGGCCAAGTATACTTGCCTATACAAGGTATTTGGTCTCTGCATTTATCCCATCCGTGAATTAGTGGACACACAGAGCACACAGTGAACACACAGTGAGGTGAAGCACACACTAACCCGGAGCAGTGAGCTGCCTTGCTACAGCGGCGCTCAGGGAGCAGTGAGAGGCCAGCCGCCTTGCTCAAGGGCACTTCAGCCATTCCTACTGGTCGGGGATCGAACCGGCAACCCTATGGTTACAAGCCCGAAGCCCTAACCAGTAGGCCATGGCTGCCCCCAAAACTGTCATAACTCTTAGACAGCAGGAAGACAAAGGAATGAATACCAGACAAATTCAGAGCAGACAAAAGGGCAAGAAAGCCTACTGTTCCACAGATCATGAACATGCACTGATGGTCTTTTGGAGTGTTTCACTGGCAGTGGAGTTCTTATGCATCACAAGGTCAGCTCTGCTAGATACTGTTTCATATCGATAACATGAGTTCTTTTCCCCCCAGAGCGGCCGTACGTGAGAGACCAGCCGGCGGTGGAGCGGCTCCAGGAGACCATGCTGGAGGTGCTGAGGAAGTTCTGCAAGCTGCAGCACTCGCAGGAGCCGCAGCACTTTGCCCGTCTGCTGGGCCGCCTGACGGAGCTGCGTACCCTCAACCACCACCACGCCGAGATGCTCACCTCCTGGCGCATGAGCGACCACAAGTTCACACCGCTGCTCTGCGAGATCTGGGACGTGCAGTGACCATGGACAGCCAGTAGGGGGAGGGATGGGGAGCGAGGGGGGGGGGGGGCGAGGATTCAGATAGATGGAGAGAAGAAAAAAGAGAGAGAGAGAGGGAGAGAAACAGGGAAGCAGATATACATATTGTGGAAGAAACAGATAGGCTATTGGAAGAAAGAAGAGGAGGATGGGAGGAGATGCAACTGTCTCAGCAGAAAAACTTTACACTGAAACGGGAAATGGAAATGCTTTGGCTGGCAGTCAGTGGGAATGACTTGTGCTGTCACTACATGCTACTTGTACTATAGGCCACAGCAAGAAAAAACATTTAAGATAGTTATTACAAAAATTTGTTTTTATAGTGATAAAAAGGCCCCTTGTTCTGGAAGTAATGGTCTCTTATTAAATATGTTTGACTAGACTGTTTCGCATCAATATCTGTTTTTTAATGGCATATCAAGGCTGAGAATATTATTATTATTATTTTAACTCCAAATATCTCTTCAGCTATTATTTTCTCATGTTAGTTGAGGTCCACTCTTTTCCCTATTGGTTCATGTTTTTGTTAAAACCCGCAGAAGTGACCACCTCGCCTTTACGCAACTCAAATGTTTTAATACATGTTTTCACCTTTATTTCTTGGAAGCCATGTTTGGACATTGATATTTTAAAAGTATGATATCTAGCCTTCTCAGACTTTGAAGAATGGAAGACATGTTCTCAGCATGGCTGGACTATTAAAAATGTGTACTGCATGTCCATTGATTTTATATAAGGCCCTAGATTTGGACAAGTTATATTGAGAGTCTTGTTTTTTGTTTTGTTTTTTACCCACAAGGCATCAATCAGTATTTTGTCTGCAGATACAATCCTTTATTAGTGTTGTGCCAATATTTAAGGTGTCCTTAAGAAATACACATGAAGACATTAAGGACAAAACAATGTGTGATTGCATTTTTGGGTAATTTAAAAAAAGGTATATGTGGCTAGTAGGAACACAAAAATGTATGTGGAAATAGCTCAATGTATAAACATTTAGTGTATAAAGTGCCAATGTTGTACCATGTTTCACTCATAGATAGATAGGCTACACTTCTGCTCTGTTATGTAGGACTAGCTGTTGATATGCCTAAGTATACATGAAACATTGGACACAGTGGGAAGGTCAAATGAGTGATGGTGCCTTTTTTTGGGTTATCAAGTGGGCGCCTTTTTTCATCTTTCAGTGCTTGCCGATCTTTCAGTCCTCGCACTCCCATCTCCCGGAGTAGCCTTGATGTTGACTTGGCTATAAAATCTCTGCAGTCTACTTCGACTGGATGGACCTATGCTTTCCAGCCACGTTGTTGCGCATCAGCTGCAAGCTCGGCAAACCTCAGTTTTTTGCACTCAAAGGCCGCCTCCACTGCATCTACAGGGTACAGTAAGCCCGATGATGTAGACGAGATGGGGTGAGGATGACCAAAGCACTAGATCTGGTCTGAGGTTGGTAGATGCAATCTCTGTTGGGAAGCAGACTCTTTGGCCTAAGCCTGCCATCAATTTCCAATCACGTGCACCACCTTGTTGCCTCCTGTTGACGTATCTCCTGCACCTAGTCTGCGACATTCTGACAGTGCGGCCAATTGTTCCAGGATGGTGTTCTGGTCCCAAGGCCAAGGTCACTCCGTAGTTAAAGCAACACCAAAGAACTTTCCCTCTGTCGACGCACGCTATTTGTTTATCCAGCACCGGCTGTGCAAATAATGATGCCCACAGACAACGTAGAATATGTTGCATGATTTATGAAAGTACGATATATCATACCTGTCAACACTCCCGTTTTTCCCGGGTTTCTCCCGTATTTCAAGGTCATCTCCCAGCACCCTCCCGTTTTGTTATTTCTCCCGGAAAGCTCCCGTAATTTGCATGGCCATCAAACTTCATTTGAAAATCATTGATCCATGCAGGTTGCCAGATTGTATATGAAATACACCCTACACATACACGATCACTTAGTTTCAATTTCAACCGTTTTGTCATAGGCTAAAACCTGGCAACCCAAAACCCAAATAAGGAAGCGGGTGCCAACTGCGCAGCCTGAGTCTCGTCGTAAGCAAGCGGGCTAGTTGAATGGCCTACTAGACAGGTGATATTTTTGAGATATGTGCTTCCTAGAGGGATTTATTAGTAAAAGTTGGGAACAGGACTTAATTAACATAATTAAGGTGTGCTGAATCCAACTAGCCCTGTTCCCAAGCTGAATTTTGAGTTTATGACCATCTAATTAGCATAAACAAAATGGTTGCCAAAATGGCGCTTTTGGGCACTTTCATTGGGCGGATGTCATTATACCATGTAAATTAATTCATATTGTTTACAGAAATCTCCCTTGGCCAATAGATCAAGGATACAGGGTGTGAAAAAAAAAAGAAAAAAAATCTAGTATTATGCCTATGTTAATTACCTGAAAAAACCTTTGAAAAATGTAATTGTTAAAATGTTATAACTGAGCAGGCACACAGTATTTGACGAATGAGACTTATGTTTTTTGAGGGTCAAGAAAGATGTGTAGTGATGAAATGTAAAGTTTAAAATTGTGGCCTACTGGTTAGGTCTTCGGGCTTGAAACCAAAGGGTTGCCGGTTTGATCCCCGACCAGTAGGACGTATGTGGGTGGTGGAAAGGTTGAGCACTACCCTGCTGACCAGTCTTGTTGACCAGCTTGTTTGACCACCCTATGATGGTTGACCAGCTAGACCAGCAAATCTCTTGCGAAAACATACCTTCAGCTGGTTTACCCACCTAACGATGGTAATTCAGCTGGTTTTGCTTGTCGTACCACCACAAGCTGGTCATTTTAGCTGGTGTTGCTGGTCTACACTGCTGGTTTAACTGGCCGTGCCAGCTTATGTTGGTTAAACCAGCATGACCATCTTACACCAACAATGTCAAGCTTGGCAGGCTGGTCACCAGCATGACCATCTTGCACCAGCTGTATCTCACACGACAGGCTGGTCAAACCAGCATGACCAGCTTCCTCAGATGGTCACGCCAGCATATCCAGCTGGTGGTCCAACCAGCTACACCAGCAAAGACCAGCAAGAGCTGGAAGAAAACCAGCAAAGACCAGCTAAAACCAGCTCAAACCAGCTACTAGCATAAGCTGGTTTCTAGCTGTTTTTTTCAGCAGTCTCCCATGCCCACATCCACGGCTGAAGTGCCCTTGAGCAAGGCACCTAACCCCTCACTGCTCCCCGGGCATCACTGTAGCAAGGCAGCTCACTGCTCCAGGTTAATGTGTGCTTCAATGTGTGACCTGTGTGTTCACTAATTCACAGATGGGATACTTGCAGAGACAAATTCCTTGTATACCCAAGTATACTTGGCCATAAAACCTGATTTACATTACATTTTACATAATTGAAGCGAATTAGGTTGGTAATGTATGTAGTCTCGGATTAAGTTACACAGGCCTTTACCCATTTCGGTAACACTTTACGGTAAGGGTACATGAAGTAATTCATGATTTATGTATTACTTCATTCATTAATATCTAATTAATCATCAGGAATTTACTGAGTCCATAGTTTGCCATTTGTGACCTCATACATGAACACATTACTAAAGTATTAGGTATGATGGGCACATCATAATGGATTATGATGTATTAACCATGATCATGACTTTATCACATCACTGCTCAAATTCTCATAACTTTGGAGTTCTCTAAACACATGTCATTATTCACTACTTTAATTGAGGGGCCACAGACATGATGAATGCATGAGCAATTATCCTAAAATTCATGTAATCATGATGATCATGCTTAAGAAATCATAAATCACAATGATATACCCATCACACCTAATGCTTTAGATGATGTGTTGTTCATACGTGAGGTCATCATGAATGAGAGTATATGAATTCATGTCAATTCCTGATGATTAATAGGATATAAAGGATAAAGGAAGTAATGCATAAATCATGAATTAATTCATGCATTAATTCATGATAATTCATGTACCTTTACCATAAAGTGTTACCCATATTTCTTCATAACCTTTGTGTTAGTAAAATGATTGAATGTCCTTTGAATTAATAGCTAGATTAATAACTTCATAACTAGTGCAAGTTCAAGTTCAAGTTACTTTATTTGTACCCAGAGGTAGATTTTGTTTGCAGTATAGAGTGCTTCAAGAGAATTTGCCAGAACAGGAGCACAGAGGATGCCATCTTTACGGCAATTCACTCTGCCCTGTCCCTCCTTGACAATAGCAACACCTACAGTATGTGAGAATGCTGTTCATTGACTTCAGTTCAGCATTCAACACCATTATCCCCTCCAAACTGATCACCAAACTCAGTGAACTGGACATCAATACCTCCCTCAAACTAGATTCTGGACTTCCTAACCAACAGACCGCAGTCTGTTAGATTAGATAACCGCACCCACTCAACCCTCACCCTGAACACCGGCATGTGCTGAGGCCTCCTTTACTCCCTCTTCACCTGCAACTGCATACTATGGATAACACCATTGTCAAGTTTGCAGACAACACTACGGTGATTGCTCTCATTAGCAACAATAATGAGACAGCCTGCAGGGAGGAGGTCCAGCACCTAACATCGCGGAGCACTGACAACAACCTGGCTCTCAACACCAAGAGGACCAAAGACCTCATTGTGGACTTCAGGAAGTCAAAAGCTAGCACACAAAGCCCCATCCTCATCAACAGGACTGAGGTGGAGCATGTCACCAGTTCATGTTTCTGGGTGTCCACATCTCTGTGGACCTCTCTTAGACCCTCAACACCTCTACCTTGATCAAGACGGCTCACCAGCATCTCTTCTTCCTGAGGAAATTAAAGAACACAACCTCTCTCCTCAGATCCTGGTGAACTTCTAAACCTCTACTGCTGCACCATTGAGAGCATCCTCACCAACTGTGTCACAGTATGGTATGGCAACTGCTCTGCCTCCGACTGGAAAGGACGGCAGAGGATGGTGAAAACTGCTCAACGCATCACTGGTTCCTCACACCCCTCCATCAACGCCCCCCCCCCCCGGTGCCTCCTTGCCTGTGCCTGCTGAGGTGTCCATGTCGATGGCAACCTTCACAGGGACAACAAAGAGGGAAACATTTTGCCCCTATCCCACCAATAGTATTCTATTTATATTTATAAATGTACACACTTTATTACACTTAAACATAGCGATATTCTACTGATATTTATACTGTTCATACTGCACATACACTTATATATTTTCAGTACTCTGCACAATGACAATGAAGTTGAATCTAAGATAATCTAATCAAATGAAACATGTGACTGCTGGCCATCTTTCCCATTTGGAATCAAGGATATGATGCTAGCTTGTTAGTTAACGGTTGTTCGTGATTAGTTCAAAGGAACTCCAATGATTTTAAACTCCAAACATGTGTCTCCCCACCACGAAGAAGATGTTTACCAATGAAGTCAGGCCACACTCTTTGCCAAAGAGGACCGTAAACATAGTCAAGAGTATAATAAGGTGATAATAAGGTTAATTAGCATAATAATATTTTTTTTTGCATTTTTATATTTTTCATAGCCTTTACTTTTTATTTATTGCCCACGGGAGATTTCTGAGATGCACAGATGTGAACAATATTAATTTATTTACATGATATAATGATGCCTGTCCGAAGAAAGTGCCCAAAATCGCCATTTTGGCAGCCATTTTGTTTATGCTAATTAGATGGTCAAAAACTCAAAATTCTGCTTGGGAACAGGGCTAGTTGGAATCAGCACATGTTAATTATGATAAAAAGTCCTGTTCCCAACTTTTACTAAGAAATGCCTCTAGACCCATATACAAGGACTTTTTCTTGAAATAGCACTTGTCTATACTCCAGAACTAGCTGTTGTGAAATTGTTGGGAATTTAATTGATTAACACATCACATAAACTGTTATTGAGTGTTGTTTATAGCCTACACTGAACTTGTTCCGTCGGAACCAAATCTGACAGCAAGCAGCTTTGGAGTTTTGGAAGTAGGCTGCAGGCAGGCAGCTGGTGGATACATAACTGGCATGCGTAAGGTAATGGTAAGGTAAAAGCAACGACCTAAATGCAGTGTTGAAACACGTGTATAAAACGTATTAAATATGCAAACACTGATCCGGTATAAACACTGAACCTTATGCCAGTTATGTATCCACCAGCTGCCTGCCTGCAGCCTACTTCCAAAACTCCAAAGCTGCTTGCTGTCAGATTTGGTTCCGAGGGCACAAGTTCAGTGTATCAACAACACTTAATAGTAGGCCATTCAACTAGCCCGCTTGCCTCCCAGATAGCAAATAGTAATTGAAACGATGTTAAATCAACATCCTGCTGTCAACGATAAAGTCATTGAATCAACGTCGAACTCCGATGTTGATTCTTCATCATGTTGCACCCTCTATTATCATTGAAGCAACGTTGAAATCATACCTAGAGATCAACAGGATTTCAATGGTATTTCGATTACAATGGATATTGAAACAATGTTGAAATCCCAGCATATCAACGAAACTTCAATGGTAGGCTATTTCAGTATAGGTTTAATCTGAAGGTCTAAATTAATATATTACAAATATTATTAGGCTATTTTGATCCTGCTTTATCGACAGCCAGGATATGGGCTAGCAAAATATAGAACAGAGAAACTATAGCAGATCTTAAGGCTTTAGCCTAGACTAGCACAATTATGACACCCCACACATTTTTTAAAAATAAACAATAGTTTTTATTGTATTGTTTCTGTTTTTTTCTTTTAACGCTAACTCTGCGTCGGTCGTCCAGCTCCTCCAGCTCGGTCTGGGGCGTAGCGCAGCCACTTCTGCACAGCTTGTGCGAATTCATAAGTATTTGCCGTACTCAGTCGTTGAGTCAGTGCATCTAAAATAGAACACAAGCAAAAGTACATTTCAGTTTAACATTACTATGCCTGTGAATGATATAGGCTAAACTTGATAACCTAGGCCATGTAGAAATGTAGAAAAAAGTGTGTGTGTGTCTGTGGCACAGCTATCCCAGAGACTTTCTGGAATAGAAACTAATAGAAATGCATGGTGTTAGTTTGTACTAATAGAAATGCATATGGTGTTAGTTTGTAACGCAATATGGCACACATATCACACCCCTTCCGCGGCAAAAGTCGACATGTGAATAGCCTACATTGAGCCAATCATGTGCTGTATTGTGAATACATTGAGCCAATAATGTGGTGCTGTGAAGATATCGTGCCAATCATGTGTTGTGATCTCGCCGCTGCAAGATTGGTGTTGTGAAGCATTATGTACGCGTATTTCTGCCTAAAAGGACTTTGTTCCTAATAGCCTAATTTAATTTGAGCGCGCCCATGCTTTCCACTCATGCCCTTCAGCTGGACAAATGACGTCACCACAGGCCCACGCGCCACTCTCTTCTCTAAATCACATGTTACGTGTGTGATCCATGGTGTGATCACTCTTTGATTGGCGCGAAATTTAACTGTCACATGTGTGTGCTGGATGATGCTGGTCCGATATTTTTCCACTCTGGTCTGAAGAGTCACTGAGGTAATTTGTGGCAGAAGGGACACCACAACAAACTTCGCATCTGGAAACATTAACTGGTAAGTCTTATCAGAACAAAGGCAACGTTTAATATGTGAATGTAGCCGTTTTTAACATCAATTTTGGAAAAGTCTGTCAAATAGGCCTAGTTTAGGATGAAATTATTTGACAAACACGTAGCCTAAGTTAGGCTACCAGTTATGATTTAAGGCTCCAATTTGTGTGGAGTGCTTCTCCGTTCTCACCAGAGGAACAATATTTTAATTTCTTCTGTAGGTTGTGTGTCTATCCAGTGTTACCCAATTTAGAGAAATAGCCTAGCTGAGGTAGAGATTCGCCTGCCAGATGTGATTCGGCCTCAGGTTAGCCCTTTCTTCAGACGAACTACAGAAAAGCGAATTGGCCGAATTAGGAGCAGGCTTCACTCATTCCCATTTTCGTTTAAAGGCCAACGCACATCGGTTCAGTCAAACTGGGCTACTTGTCGAGTTGTGCTACCAGTCGCACCTTGCCGCCAACAATTAGATTACGAATCAGTTCTATTTATTTGGCGCTGCTATTTAAAATCCATTATTTTCCAGTGTTTGCCAGTTAAAAAACGTCTGCGCTGATGTGCGTGGCAAGTGTGCCACTGTGGATGCTGGTGCCCACGTGAGTGCGCGGTCATTAGGCACGCACATCTGCGCCGAAGTTTTTAACTGGCAACAATGTATTTTATTGAGCGCCGCCGACAAAATAGAGCTAAATAGTACATATACACGACGGCAGCGGCAAAGTGCGACACTGGTGTGCGGAGTGGTAACGACACACAAGACAAGAGATGCCTAAATGAGCGGCGTAATTGCCAGCGTACCCGTTACACCAATAGACAAGACAAAATGAAAAAAATTATCAACTAAATAAATAAGAAATTCCCTGTTGCATAGTCCAATTGGTTGTAAATTGAATAGGATGGGGCAGAAGTGTGAAGCTTGAGTTTATTTACTCAATTGAGGGCATACTGTTTTACTGCACTGCATTCATACTTAAGGAGAATAACTTACCAAACATGCATTTGCAGAGAGCCATTTCTTTAAAGGGCCGCTTCTGTTTGGCCACATCCTTGTTCTTCTTGCCAGCCCAGTTTAGGCCTGAGGCCAGCTCATTGGTCATGCTGTATGCCAGCATGCGCCGGACCCTGATCTCCAGGGTGGTCCCCCCAATAACTGTGAAGCGGGCCACCTATCAAAATAAAAAAAGTAACTATTCAGTTTAAAAAGTAAACAATTTAAAAAGGCTCTTTTTCAAAGATGATGTAATGTTGCTCTATGTAGGTTTGTCAATTGTCAAGTCTAAATTTAACCGAGATTGATAAAGATGTGCCAAAACAGACATTTTTGAATGGGATGTATTAAAGGGTGATTTGTATCCTCGTCTGGGATGAGCTTAAACAGATAGTTTAACAGATTTGTTAAACAGTTTAACAAAATTGTGCAGTCAGGTACAGTGTTTCCCAGAGAATTGAATTCCATTTGTGGTGGTTTTGCAGAATTAACTTGAATAGAACAGTTTTTAACAAATTAGCACAGCGTGGTTATGATGCTAATCAGATGTAAGCACAATTTAGTGCAACCTGGAAAATCATTGTGTGGTGGTCAATGTTGATATTATGGTGGGCCGCCACAAATAAGTCAATGTATGGGAAACACTGAGGTAAGTTCAATCAGAAAAATAATGTGACCACTATTTAATCATTGAATAATTACCATTGCCTTTCTAGCCTCCTGGGACTGGAGTATCACCTCTGCGTTCTCCAGCTCCTCCATACAGTGTAGAGGCAGTTGCAGTGGCTCTTCAGTCAAGCCCACCACCCCAGCACTTTGGCCACACCTACAGGACTGGCGGAACTCTCTGAAGTCTTGCCGCAGGTCCCTCACCTCCTTAGTCAACTCTGTGACCGTGGTGAGCAGTTTCTGCAAGGTTACATCTATTGACAGGAATAACAAATAGTTTTGGGTTGAGTGCAAGCATTCCTTTATTTTGCAATGTAAACAAGCGTAAAATAAAGAAATTAAGAGTTTGGTTCCAAAACGCTATATCTCCATTTTAAAAAACATTAAAAGCTCACGTTCTGTAATTGTGTAGTTAAGGTAATATCAATCAAATTGCTGTTTTGTTGTTTTGATTGAGTAACGAAAAATCAAATAATACCCAATTACAGTTCTACTGAAATTACTTGCAAAACAAAATGTAAAATGATTTATGAAAATGAATGAAAATGGTGGATATAGCGTTTTGGAACCAAACTCTTCAAATGGTCAATCTAATTTCAAATATACACAAGGGATGTTAAATACTATAGGTAGGGGATTCACCCCAGCGACCAATCACAATATTTAATGCACAGTTAGTTTTTAACTGTCTCTATCTTCTGATAGAGAATGCAAACCACTGTAATTTTTAGGTATTTCAATGCACAGGGCTATTCCGTTCATATATAAATGGAATCCTATGATAATCCCAAGGCACAACAGTTTTGCACTTGCCTTTTAAAAGCTGCCTGGCGGAGTCTCTTGAGTCTGTGACAAATATGGAAGAAACATTTTTGTATCTATATGACTGGGTATAGGTATTTGGAATAACATGAAACTCTCTTTTCTAAAACATACCTTCTGGAGAGAAATGGGGTGCACACCGAGGAGTACCGGCAGAAGCCACTGGCACGAATGACTGGAGGGGGAACTGAAAATCTTCAGCAGAGAAGGTAATGGGTTGGCTGTTGGGGTAGGGCAGCGGAGACTGGCAGCTGGCTGGGGTGGGCAGAGTCTGGTAGCTGGTTGGGTTGCTAAAAGTGGTCTGGTAATCCACTGGGGCTAGAGGTTGGAGTTGGGAGGATGGAGAGGGAGACTGCAGAGTGGTAAGCGTCTGGTAATCCACTGGGGCTAGAGGTTGGAGTTGGAGTTGGGAGGATGGAGAGGGAGACTGCAGAGGGCCGGAGGCTGTTGGTGTGTATGACAGAGGGGTGGGGGGTGGGGGGTGGGGGGGGGGGGGGGTGGTATAAAAGACGTTACAGGTTATTACGCTGAATTAGCTTCTCTGCTTACTTTGTTACACAAACTACAATGTGGCCTATGTTACACCCCACCCTTAGACAGCCCTTTAGGGGCAAACAAAAACCCACTATTGACCCAAATTCCTAATAATAACACCTTTAAAATCACCCAACCAGTGGGATTTATTAAGATCAAGACACTAAACTAATACGTGACAAAGTCCAAATCAAGATCAGACAAAATCACAGGCTGAGAAGCAGCAAGACAGCCAGCAGTCCCCACACCAAAGGTCTCTCGTCAGGAACAGGATACTGGAGCCTTTAACTCAATCAGCTGGTCAGGTGCTGCTAATCAAGGTCCTCAGATGCAGTGCGCCTGAGCAGAGGTAGAGAATGGGAGGAGAACCGACAACACAGTGAACACAACCGTAACACCTACTATACTGTACCTGGGAACAAAATTTTTGGAGCTCGGGGATATTTACTCCGAGGTTGATCTTCCTCAGAGTCATCCAAATTTTGGTAGATTGGGTTTGGTCTAGAAGTGAACGTGGACAAACTATAAATACACTGCAGTATTTACATTTGTTCATCTGTAGTTACTGAAATATTCAAAATGTCAACTATTCCGATGTTACAGCAAACAAATATATTTCTGAGGATTGCCATGTGCACATACAATTCAACAACTTTGCACTGTGAATTTGGAAATTATTACTTCTTTCTCCTTTTCAGAGGCTGTTGGCACTCCTCCTCTGACTGGATATCGGTGGTGTCACATTGCTGCTTCACATATCTCTCCAGGCACCTCTCAGCTTCCTCAAAGGTATCTGCAGACACAGAGTTGTTATGAGATACTGATACAAAGGGCTATGATAAAATGTCAATATACATAAAAATACCCACCTCGGCTTATGAGGACCCTGACAGGCTCATAAGTCTGCCAATTTTCATTTGGTTCCTCCCTCCTCCTGATGGCAGCACGGACCTTGCCAGACTCCTTTGGAGGGTATGGAGGCCAGAACACCTTCTCCCCCTGAAGCCATGTGTGTGGCACCACTTCTGTTCCACCACTGTTGAACCTTACAAGGCACCACTGCTTCATGCTATTTTTTTATGGTAAAGATGATGGTTATTAACACATGAACTGATTTTTATGAACTGATTTTTGATTTTTATGAACTGCTTTTTATGAACTGCTTTTTATGAACTGATTTTTGATTTTTATGAACTGCTTTTTATGAACCGCTTTTTATGAATTTTATGAATTTTTAGAAAAATTATTTACTTTGTATGTATGAGGGGAATGGCTATGAACTCTTTTTTATCGGGGAAAAGTATATATTTGTTTTTTATTATTTGGAGCTTTACAACACCGACACCGCTGCTTAAGTCCCACACTTTGTAACAGCCAATGTTGGCTGATTCGAAGGGGTATTGGACATAAGATTCCTTCTTTGTGAATTTCCGGAAGATCACATATGTTTCCTCAGCTACTTTTACTATGTTGTCAACAAGAGCGATGTCCTCAACTATCTGGATGCAATTATCCCCAAACCTACATGACAAGGTGAAATGTTTAGTTACAACCTTTCTATACTGATCCCCATGTCCCAAATGAGGCACCAATGGACCATCATGATGGAGGTGCATGAATTTGTGGCCTTTGTCGATTTGGGGTGTCTGAGGGTCTCTTTCAGAAAGCCTTTTAACTATTTGCTGTAAAGGCAAATGAGGTTTGCGCAGTAAATGTTTCAGTTGGGCCAAATAGTTCTCATAAGGAAAGGCAGCAATGTTATCTAAGGGACCATAGAGACGATATTCTGCTGCCAGGTGTGTCAGCTGGTGGACATTGTACGTTATTTCACTTCTGCCATATAGCTGCCCAAAGTGACTCACAAATGAAATTAGCAATTCGTGAGCACAGTCCACCATTTTTGCTGATGTCCCAGGAGACAAAAGGAGATGCATAGCAACAGAAAACAACATAAAGTTGTTAAACATCTCCAAAGGAATCGTATCTTTCAGCACTACAGGGCCAGCGTATAGCATAAAATACCGGAGCTCCGTTGCTTTCCACCTATCAATTTCTGCGAGTTCTCTGGGTTTGCGACTGAACTCAGTTGGAGTGTAAGGTGTCAGTGCCTTCAACTTCACAGAAATCTCCCCAATTGTTTTACTGCCCAACCTAGTTGCGAGACATTTTCCCCGCATCCATATATACAGAATTTTTCTGGTTACCCCAAGACAACATGCATGCATGTAATCAATTGGGAACATTGTCACCATTTTCACTACACTAACTAGGGGAGACGGCGTTTGAGTCAGGTGGTGGTCCTCATCGATCATGGAGGCGAAGTCTGCGTCAGCTCTTAATTTAGCATTGACCTCAGGAAATGTCATTTTCCCCTGCCATTCACCCACTTGAATGCATTTATCGCAGCCCGAGTAGCCATTGTGACCCTTGGTATTTTTAATAAAGGCTCGTGCAGGGGCATCACAAATGAACGAGCACACTTTTGCCATTAGCTGTTGCCCATTATAAATGATACCCCTCTCCAGAATGTCATTAAGGTCCTCAATAAATGGGCCCAAGAACTCCAATGCAGTTTTAGGCTTGCTAAGCCCACAGAACAGGCCAACAATGAAGGGAGATCTGGTGTAATCTACATCTACCATGGCAAGGATTGGCCAGAACTGAAGCCTACTGCTTCTGAATAGTGGTAACCCATCTATATTGAACTGCAACTTAAGTATGTTCAAGTTGGCAGGGAGAGTCAAAGATTTAAGCCTCGACATTAACCCATTGGTTAGTCCAAAGTGATAGTATTCCCCACCCTCCATCTTCCTAGTTATTATTTGACCTTGCGTCCTCAAAACTGTCCTAGCATCTTTAGGCAATTCTGGATGAAACACGCGCAAAATGCTCAAAAGTGCAGTTAGTGCCACCAGAGAGACTGAAAATGTAGAGGCCCAAAATCTCAGACCAGTCATCAAAAACTCTGTAGTTGGAGTTTCAGTATCATCTGAATCAATATGAGTTGTGTCTATTGACTCATGGGTCTCACTGAACTCTAAACTCATAGGGAGCTCATAGCTCATAGGGAGCTCATAGTTCCCTATAACTGGTAGCTCCTCTACTACTGACTGAGTAGAGGTTGAAACAATTGGATCCACTACTTCCCTTGTGCATTCTACATGTTCTGATGCTGTGTCAGTGTTGCCTTGTATATTTGTATTATTAAAGGTCTCCTCAAACTGCTCTAGTATCTCTGACTCTGTGACCTTAAGCATTGACCTACATTTGCGCCTCTTTGACCAGCGTGATGCCATTGTGAGTGCATGTGGTGTGCAGAATCAGAAACGGGGATTTTAAGATTCTCAGACTTGCTTACTTGAAAAACGATGTGGATTAATGATCTGAAAATAAATGACAAAAAGTAAATCACAGTGTCAGTAAACAGCAATTTAATTCAGAATCATCCACTATTTCTATTTTCCCCACAAAGCAGAATGACATGTTCTTTTAAACTGGGCTTGCAAAGATTTTTCTAAAGACTAAACCATTTTCATTCATAAACAATGGACTCCGTTCACTATATCTAAGTAAGGTACTATATCATGTTACTAATTTTCTGTCACATACGCTATAGTGCCTGAATGGAACTAGTACTTTTTTGCCAATTTGTTTGTACAGTTTTAAGATAATAAAAGCATGCCATGTTCCACTCTTCTGTATGTGATCGAGTCATGTGGGGCCACCTATAACAATAATATTGTTGAAAATATATCTTGATAATGTATGAAGTAAGCAAGGACAGCGCACTCAGTTCTCTTTCAAACTTGTAATCGCCAACAAATGGCGATTCAAAGTTTGAAAGAGAACTGTGAGTGCTGTCCGTGCTAACTTCATACATTATCACTATATGAGGGATTCAGCACCTAAGTTAAAACCACCAAGTCAGTAAGTGTGAGCACGTTGCTTCATATATTAGTAATTGAAAATATATCTTAAAATAAATAAATCATATTTCAAGTATTTCTTTTGTGTATTAACATTAATCACCAATACCAACGTTGGTAACTCTGAATATTAAATTAGCCAACTTTGTTTTTATAAATACCAATGCAACTTCCTCTGATATGATCGCGAGAGCCCAATCAGCTCATGTGACATGAGTAACGTTATGGCTACACAACCAGGCACAAGCATGGGTTTGATCTCCAATGGACATGCTAAGTAAATATGGGAGTCGGTTATTGTTAATAACATTTTGGATTACGACGACGTAACATTTTCAACTGGACATCCAGACTTCTGCGTTGTGTAAGGTGCAAGTAAGTCAAGTTTTCGGTTTAATTCTGGCCCGCTGTGGTCATTGTAACACATGCGATTATATCAGACCGTAGCATTCCACATGGGCTAATGTAGCCTACAGTAGTAGTCGTGTTTTTCCAACTGTTATGCATAGATGTTAGGCTAGATCATCTTGCCATCTCATAGTTAGGTAAGTTAAATCATTTTATATTTCTGGGGGGAAATGCATTTTGTTGAGGCTGTATAATACGGACTTTATTTCCGACAGACAATTACATGGTGGTGATGATATTGGGAAGTGTTAGACAATGTAGGCTAAACATTTTATACCGACTTAATATCCGATCATCTGACATTCCACTAGCATAAATGCTAACTTTATCAGAAAAGTTAACCTAACTTGACAATGACTGCAAACATCGTAAGGCTTAGCTATACACAGCGTTCAGATGACAAACTATGCCTCTGATCTAGTTTCCCGTTATCTAGCAGCAGCGTTAACGTTACAGGAGCGTTGTCCACAACTTTGACAGCAACATCCATGTAGCCTACATCTAACATCTGACCACAAAATAAACGAAGAAAGCAATTCTTGCTTAACTTAATTAAGTCACTGTAGGTTTATGAAGCTCTGTGTCTGTAACGTTAGTGAACTTATCACGGTATAATTTTGGCAGAACTAACGTTACTAAATGTAACTGTTTACTTAAGTGACATTATGTACATTTTAATTATGGTATCCTACTTCTGATAGGCATACGAATGCCTGCATAATATTGCACCATGTAAATAAACACGAATGTTCAATTTAGTAGCCTACAATTGAGCAAATATGAGATAAAATGCATGCTTACCTGATATGGACTCAGAAATGAGATGTGTGTGGTGCAGTACCGCTGGTCTACCACATCGATGGTCTCCCGGTCAACTACAATTCGATGACTTTTCGATCATATTTCCCGGTCAACTATAAATCAATGGCTTTTCAACAATCCGGTTCCCGGTCAACCCTATATCAATGTTTTTTCAACATCTGTGTCATCACCAGGTAAACCAAAAATCAATGTCCAATCAATTATAAAGATTCAAATTTTCTTTTATTGACATTTTATCATGGAGAACCTAGTTTTCAATTGTTTGCATGGGAGAGTACAAATAAAATAGGTACAAATATTGTGTGTGTGTGTGTGTGCAGAAGTTATACCCAAAATCTGCCGGTGCATCGGTAGCAGTGTGTGTGTGTGTGGTGGTGGGGCGGGGGGCGGCGTTGCACGCTAACTATAGATCAACATTGTTCCAATGCCACTGTAATCAACATTACATTTGTCAGGTTTTCATCAGTATTGCAATGGTGATTCAACATTTATTTAGTGTTGAGATTTCAATGTCAACCATTCTGATGGTTTTGATGGAAAATCAATATATTTTCAATGTCACCTTGCTGTCTGGGCTATGGCTTACGACAAGACTCAGGCTGCGCAGTCGGCACCCGCTTCCTTATTTGGGTTTTGGGTTGCCAGGTTTTAGCCTGACAAAACGGTTGAAATTGAAACTAAGTGATCGTGTATGTGTAGGGTGTATTTCATACACAATCTGGCAACCTGAATGGATCAATTATTTTAAAATGAAGTTTGATGGCCATGCAAATTGCGGGAGTTTTCCGGGAGAAATAACAAAACGGGAGGGTGCTCGGAGATGACCTTGAAATACGGGAGAAACCCGGGAAAAACGGGAGTGTTGACAGGTATGAATCCCAGGCCAGAGTCAGATGCTTATTTGCCTATTACAATGTGATCATTAGTTATTAACTCATAAAGATAACCTCATCAGGTAACCTCATTCTTTGATGGTATGCTCATTTGTGTGTTTGAGGACTGACTTGATAAGAAGCACTGTTGTGCTTTATTGCAATGGTGTGTTGTGCTGTGCACATAGTGATAGAATGAATGATCGATAACATCAGTTTCAGTCAGGCTGTCATACAGACATCAGTCATAAAAGACTAAAATGAAGGAAATGGCTCTTCAGGGGGTGGCATGGCTCCTTTCCCTTACAGTTTGCTTCCTTGAGTTTGTTTTATTGCAGGGTTCTTTTGTCTGTGCATAATAACAACACTCATCATACCCTCACATGCTTCACTCAAAATATACAGTTACCCCTCTATTGTCACACTTCTGATTGGGCTGTTTGTGGAAAACTTCTGACTCAGTGTGAAACTTTTGGAGAATATGGTGCTACACCATTAGTTAACACAGTCAAGTCTCTGGATAGTAAAATATCGCATCCTAAAATCTTTACTTGACTGCTTAGTCTTTTGGAAATATGATGAATTGCCATACATTTATGTGCAGATACTGTATATTTTATATGGTATAATAAAATAAACCTACCATTAAAATTATAGACAGTTAACTTCTTTGTCAGTGGATAAACTTACAAAATCAATGAGAGATCAAATAATTATTCCCTCCACTGTATATTGCACAATGAAACTCCAATAATCCTTAGAGTCTTTGTTTTATGTGGAATTATACATGTAAAGCATCACAGGATGGTGATTTGAACATAAATGGAAATGGTGCACTAACCTTTCCTGATCTACAAAAATGCTGTGATTATTAAGAATGTATCAACATAACAACTTATACCTCAACAACTTCATCTGTTTACTTAAAGGAACACGCCACCCAATGTCAGTAGTAATATATGTTCTTACCTTAACTTTCACGAGTTGAGTCATACCTCTCCCGTGTCCTTACGTGCACTCAAACGCTCTGGTGCGCGGCTGGACTGTGTTAGCATGTTGCTATGCTAGCGGGCTTTGACGGCAACTAAGCGTAGAAGTAATCAAAAACATCCACGTTTTACCGACTTAAATACAGTTGCACGAGTAGTTGATAGAAATACGGCCACGCAACGTGAAACGTGGCGATTTTCCAAGCGAATAAACCGGAGAACTACAATGTGTGGCGCAATAGCACTTGGGAGTACTTCGACCTAGCGTAGTAGTATTGTTAACACCTAATTGTAGATCCTATCCACCACAGAGTTTAGAATCCATGCTGGATCGACCCTCAGCCTCTCCCTCCCCTCTGAGCGAGAGAGAGGCACACACACTAGAGATGCGCTGATGGGCTATTATTTCAACCATAACTGCATAGCAAAACTTATCATCCATCAGCCATCCATCAACACCAACGTTTTTTGACCAATTTTCAAAACGGCACCCGCCCACCATCCGCTGGTTGTTTTAATGTAGGCTATATGGGTGATGCAGCGCTGCTGACGTGAGGCTAGAAAGCCCTTGCCTGTTCTAGGAAGACTGATCCAAGGCAGCAAATATATTAAAAGGCTAAAGTCGTACATTGGCTATGTTGTAGCCTATCCCCAGAATATCAGCAGCAAACTCAGTCTCTGTCTCGCAAAACAGTCTCCAAATAAAACGCACATCGGCCTGTTGCCTTTTCTGCCAGCTTGTGAAAATATATCGTCCAAAATGCTTGATTGCATTGCATTCTCCACATTTTTAGCTACATTTTCATGTACCACATCAGCATTTTTGTTCAGTGAATCTTTTGTAAATTGCTTTACAATTACCGTCGGGCCTATAGGCCTATTGCCTGGCTTGCCTCAGCTTCGGTCACGTCCTTTTACAATTTTATCATTGTAATAAAAAACGCAATTTGCCACATAATTTCAACATGCTCCTGGCCTACTAATTAATGCCTATTGTACTTTATTTTTTGCAAAAAGAAAGAAATCCTTGATAAAATAACAAGTCATTCACATTATAGGCTACTTTACACACTGTTATGTCAGGGTGACTGAAAGCCTGTTCTGAAGACTCCCATTCATTTTGACTGCACGAGCGCGTCTTTTTCAGACAGACAGCGCAATTCATTTTAAAGCAATTTACAAAAGATTCACTGAACAAAAATGCTGATGTGGTACATGAAAATGTAGCTAAAATGTGGAGAATGCAATGCAATCAAGCATTTTGGACGATATATTGTCACAAGCTGGCAGTATAGGCAACAGGCCGTTTTATTTGGAGACTGTTTTGCGAGACAGAGACTGAGTTTGCTGCTGATATTCTGGGGATAGGCTACAACATAGCCAATGTACGACTTTAGCCTTTTAATATATTTGCTGCATTGGATCAGTCTTCCTAGAACAGGCAAGGGCTTTCTAGCCTCACGTCAGCAGCGCTGCATCACCCATATAGCCTAGGCTACATTAAAACAACCAGCGGATGGTGGGCGGGTGCCGTTTCGAAGATTGGTCAAAAAACTTTGGTGTTGATGGATGGCTGATGGATGATAAGTTTTGCTATGCAGTTATGGTTGAAATAATAGCCCATCAGCGCATCTCTAGTGTGTGTGCCTCTCTCTCGCTCAGAGGGGAGGGAGAGGCTGAGGCTCGATCCAGCATGGATTCTAAACTCTGTGGTGGATAGGATCTACAATTAGGTGTTAACAATACTACTACGCTAGGTCGAAGTACTCCCAAGTGCTATTGCGCCACACATTGTAGTTCTCCGGTTTATTCGCTTGGAAAATCGCCACGTTTCATGTTGCGTGGCCGTAGCATTTCTATCAACTACTCGTGCAACTGTATTTAAGTCGGTAAAACGTGGATGTCGTTGATTACTTCTACGCTTAGTTGCCGTCAAAGCCCGCTAGCATAGCAACATGCTAACACAGTCCAGCCGCGCACCAGAGCGTTTGAGTGCACGTACGGACACGGGAGAGGTATGACTCAACTCGTGAAAGTTAAGGTAAGAACATATATTACTACTGACATTGGGTGGCGTGTTCCTTTAAGCCAGAGACTTTCTAATGTGGAGACACAGCACTCAAAAAATACTCCATAGAAATGCATGGGGCTAGTTTGTCACGCCAATATGGCTGTTGTCTACACATATCCCACCCCTTCCTCGGCAAAACGTCGACATGTGAATACATTGAGCCAATCATGTGGTGTGATGTGAAGACATCATGCCAATCATGTGTTGTGATCTCGCCGCTGGAGCAAGATTGGTGTCGTGAAGCCTTGCGCATGCGCAGTTCGACCCAAAGACTGTGCCCGATGAGTGCCCATAAAACGTTGGTATATGGCCGCCGAGTGGAGGGACTTGCCTAAAAGGACTTTGCTTAAGCAGATATATCAAAATGGACAAAAATGCAGTGACTTTGTGAGTGAAAACTGGACCAGGACACAGTCATGAGGAAAGTCTTGAAATAAGATAAAGAAGGAAATGTGAATCAAACATCTCTTTGGGTTAATGAGACAGAATCACAAATTGGGTTACTTATATGTCGCAATGACCAGTGGTTTCGGTTAACAACATGTAACAATTTCCCACTAAGAGCACCATTAAAGTCTTAACAAATTAGTTCAGGACCTAATTCATCTGTTTTATGTTTGTGCACAAGAGAATGGACTTTCGGTAAGGATATTCCAGTGGAAAATAAATACAATTACAGGTTTCAAATTACTTTTGTATTGAAAAAATATATCAGGAAATAAATGCCTTGTTCCTGCTTCTTGCATATATAGCAGCCTTTATACTCATAGCCTTAAGACTGACTTAGGTGAACAATTAACTTTGAACTCAGGGGTTTTACCGAGAGACAAAATATTTTTTCTTTCCTTGTTTGGTGCCCATCGCCCTTCCTTTTATGACACTTTATGATCTAAGGAAATAGACAAAGCCCCCCCCCCCCCACCCTTCAAAAAACAGCATTTTTAGACGATTGTTTTCTATGGCTTTATAAAGAGGCGCCATGTCCAAGGAGCAGTCTAGGCAAGATCATGGAGGGAGAACAGACGGAAGCTGGTGTCAGGTACAAACTTGCAAAATCTATTTGATAATAATACAGGAAATGCTTACTTTCCATCATATTAAGCATAATTTTTACAGATATTTTATTAAATAGATTTTCTTTCTTTTTATTGTTCATCCTATTTATAAACATTATTGAATAAATCAATAACTTTTGATTTGATTGTAAATAATGACACATAATTAATAAGGCCTGGATGATTTCTGATTGCTTTCATTTTTTATTTTTGGTCACAAATGGTATAACATATTTTAACATCTCATACCAGAATAGCTTTTGTTTTGCTAACAATACATATTTAGAACTATGTATTATTATTTTGTATGAACAAAACTGAAGTTTTCTTAAACTTGTTTGTTCCATTTCCATCCATTACAAATCACATCCCTAAGTAATTTTCCAACATTCTGTGTACCCATTTATTTATTTTTAAATGTTTTAAATCTGTAGGCTCATTTAAATATTGTTGTTTCCCATGCTTTATGTTGTTTTTGTGTCAGGAGGGCGTGGGATGCCTGCCGAGAACTTCCCATTATTCAGGATGGGCAGAAACCCAGAAAAAGAGTGAAATGCTTTCAGTGGTTCATATGCATAACTGTTGGCTTACTAGTCTTTGTTCTTGCATTGATAAGCAAGGTACGGCTGTTTACTCAAAGGGAGCTCACTATATGAATAACTATTTTATATCTGTTTTTACATATTTTAAACTCCAAAAACTGAAAACTGAAAACCAATATTATTTCTCTCTTCAAAATAGTCCAGCTTTTTGCTTCTGATTACCCTGGCGAGCAATGCGACAGAGACAGTGCAAACAGACCAGAAGCCTTTTGTATTCTTAAGCATCGGCTGTGCTGTGATTGGGCCCAGTGTCCTTCTCTTCATCAAGAGCCTGTGGAAACTTATCTTCAAAAACTCTAACAAACCCAAGGGCAAAACCATACTGTGGGTGAGTGAAAATCAGCTCTTTGTTAGATATGCGCAGCATTTAATTCAATCTAACCTATTGCACAACTTTCAGTGTAATTGGGTTTTCAACTTCAAGTGATTGGCCTCATTTTTAACAACGGAACAGGCTTACCTGAATGAGATTTATAAACTAGCACACTGGTGCCAGGGCAACAACCTTCTCCTAAATGTTACAAAGATAAATATATATATCAGCGTCTTTGTCATCAACGCCTTAATAACTTTAGACTACCTCAAGAACTTTTACAGATCGACGATAGAAGGTTCTTACAGGGAGTTTAAGAGCTGGTATGGAAACATTAGAGAGTAGTGAGGTCAGCATCTTCATGAGATTTATGCCAGGAGATGTCAGTCCAGAGCCAAGGAAATCATCAGAACCCCCCCCCCCAGTCAAATAAAGGATTATGCTGGAGTTTTATTGTGTGTTTGTCTCCATACTACACCCTGTGCTGCCTGAAGTGCATGTGATTGTGTAGGATCATAAAGTGTACTTTTTTGTAAATGTCTGAATGATTGTGCATGATGCATATTGGTGATTTTGGCTGTTTCCACAGGTGCTGTGTGTGGAGTCTGTGGTGGCTTTAGGAGCCGCTCTTCTCACTCTGGTCTCGATGCCACATTTCGACATCATCACCAACGTGATGCTGTTGAACAGCGTCAGTGTCCTTTCTGCAGTGTTCCAGGTGTGGGCCGGGTGCATTGCCCAAGAGAGGAAGAGGATCATTGCCATCCCCATCATGGCTATTGTGCTGATCTTACTGGGGTACTTGCTCTTTGCTCTTGGCTTTCTCCTAGAAAAAAAGAATGATCCTCAGATCGAGACTCAAGTCGCAATATCGGTGACAACAGCCATACTTGGGTCCGTCCTCGTCTCTCTAAACTGGTGGGAGAACTACACCACCCTCTTTAACATTACCTTCTTAGAGAACATGTCGAAGGACATTGCCAAATCTCGGAACATGGTGTGCATATTGTCAAGTGCAGTGCGGGTATTAGTGACTGCAGCGGTAGTTGGAGCATATGTTCCATTATCAGGCCAAGACTGGTCCTCTGTCACAGCCATCCAACCTGAAAACAGAACACTCATTCTTTGGCTGCTCTTCTCACAGATAGTGTCCTCTGCGTTGTGTCATTGGTTTGTGGTGGTGGCCTGCAAGATGCACGCCCTGAGAAGTAGCTTTGCCGTGCCCATGTACTTGGCTTCAGTGGTCGTCCTAGCTGTAATCTTGGGTCCAATGATCTTCATTTATGGAACATCGGAAGACACTACTACTCACTGTAAGAACCTGAAAGACATCCAAATCTTCAACAAAACCTTCAAAGGTCCAGAATGGGCCTTGAAGCTAGTGGTCGACATCACACAAACGCTGTGTGCCCGGGATGGTGTGCAGAAGCTGAACAAGGCCACCCTCGCTTTCCTGGGCAGCTCCACCATTAACTGGTGGTTGGGGCTCATCCTGAGCACCATCTACATCTGGTTCCTGCGCATTCAGCGCATCGAGAGAACCCAAGACCTGTTTGTCAGGAGGCTCTATGAAGGTCCTTTTCTAGAACAGTCCATGTTGCTCAACACACGATTTGAGATCTTGAAAATAAACAAGTCTAAAAGGTAAGTCCTTTTCTCCTTTCATTGTGTATTTGAAAATGAAAAGTTGATAGATTTCATGTGAAATTATAAAGTACTTCTCTTGTCTGTCCTCCGTAGAATGAAAAAGAAGGTGACTGTTTATTTGTGCGCTACGATGTGGCATGAAACCTATAGCGAAATGATGAAGATTATCATCTCAATGTTCAGGTAAGAGTAAATAGTAAATAATAATAAGTAAACAAATTCCATTTCAGATATGTGTCTAAGCTACTAACCAAAGACTGACTGACATCTTTGTTTTTACTAGATTGGACAAGTACAGGCCGAAGGGGAACCTGAGCAATGATGTGGGTTTTGAGTTCCACATCTTCTTTGATGATGCTTACAAAGACGTCATAGACAGCTGTGGAAGGCATGTGAACGAGTACGCAGAAACTGTAGTGGAAGTACTAAGGGAGGTGTACATGTAAGTCAACATACATCTCCAAGCTCTCCACGACTGTGAATGGGCCCAGTTTCCTGTAGTGTACATCAACATGATAACCAGTCTTGTGTCTGAATCAATGTGTGCCACTGACCATTTGCCTGACAGAGTCTTCAGTGAGGACGACCCGAGTCTATTCAAACAGAGGCCTCTGCTGCCCAGTCAGAAGATCATCAACACACCGTATGGCGGGCGGCTTCAGTACATTCTGCCCAAGGGCAACACCCTCATGGTGCACTTCAAGGACAAGCTGCTGATTCGGCACAAGAAGCGGTGGTCACAGGTGGGCAAAGGCACAGAGATGAGGCTGCTTCCAAGGCTTTCTTTATTATATAACTTTTCCAAACATGCACCAAAGTCTAAACCACTCTTTTGACCAGTCAGATAGAGAAAAGAGCAGGTACTGATTAACAATCAGTTAGTTTTATATTTGATATTTTATCAATGATTAATTGAGAGCACATGATTTAAAGACAATGTCAATTGTCTTGTCCCCTTCCAGATAATGTACCTCTACTATCTGCTTGGCTGGAGATTAAACAACAAGTATGCTAGAGTTTGGGCAGGTTTGGGCAGGGCAGGTTTGGGCAAGTTTGAGCAAGGAATAGATGAGAAGACTCTGACAGAGGAACTAAAGGTAAAGACCTCAAATACACAAGTCCCACCTATATTCCAGTACAGTCATCATGTTATGAACCAGTCCAAACGAGGCTCTCCTTTAATCCAGAGAGAAAAGGACAACACGTACATCCTGGCTTTGGACGGGGACACTGATTTTCAGCCATGTGCAGTGATGCTTCTTGTCGACCGGCTGAAGCTGTACTCAGAGGTGGGCGCAGCCTGTGGCAGGATTCACCCTACTGGCTCAGGTATGTGTTTCCAGGGCAACGCATATCAATCATACTGCTGGGTACCATTCTGTTCTGCTGTGCTCCTAGTTCAAATACCTGAGACTGATTCAACATATTCTGTGCAATATATATTTTTTACATTGATGTCAGTTCCTAGTTACAGTGTGTAATGTGTGCTGTGGGATGTATCCAGATGAAATGTGAGTGTGTGGTTATACCCTGTGTCCAGGCCCCATGGTGTGGTACCAGAAGTTTGAGTATGCGGTGGGCCACTGGATGCAGAAGACCGCTGAGCATGTGATGGGTTGTGTGCTCTGCAGCCCCGGCTGCTTCAGCCTGTTCAGGGCCTCGGCCCTCATGGACGACAACGTCATGAAGAAGTACACCACTAAAGCCACCGAGGCAGGCCACTACGTGCAGTATGACCAAGGTCAGTAAACCAACCTTTAGGAGCATTCCTATGCTCAGTCAAATCATACTTTTAAAGATTGCTCTCTGTGTGCTGTAATGCAGTAGAACAGCCTTTGTGTTTTTGAAAACTAAAAAAAATGTTGGTATGCTACAACCAAAAAATGAATTGTACAGTCAGACTAGTCAGACTTATTTCTGACAAAGAACTGCCATGTGCTACTAAAACACGACTTTTAACTTACCTGTGTGGACAGGTGAGGACCGCTGGCTGTGCACGCTGCTGTTGCAGCAGGGCTGGAGGGTGGAGTACAATGCGGCGGCGGACGCCTACACCAACGCCCCGCAGGACTTCAAGGAGTTCTATAACCAGCGGCGCCGCTGGGGGCCCTCCACCATGGCCAACACCATCGACCTCCTGGGCTCTGGCAAACTCACCTCCCAGAAGAACAGCTCCATCTCTATGCCCTTCATCCTCTACCAGATCATCACCATGATGGCCTCCATCTTGGGCCCGTCCACCATCTGCCTCATGATCGCAGGTAAAAAAATGAAAAGAATAAAACAATCTTCTTTTTTGAAGTAATTTCATGAAATGTGAGAAGACTGAGAAGAGATAGTGACAACAAAACAACACAGCACACTACAAATTGTAGCCTTCAATAGTTCCTGAAAATCCTGAAAATGAATCTTGAGCTTCTCTGGTTCTCCCTTTCAGGAAGTTTGACCTACATTTTCAAACTTGACATCAATCATGCCTTGATAGTTGCAGTAGTGCCCCCTGCTGTCTACCTCGGGCTCTGCTTCAAACTGACATCAGACACACAGATCAAAGTAGCTGGGGTGATGAGCATCGTATATGCCTTATTCATGACAGCGACAATTCCAGCAATCATTGGTAAATTATTTTAGAATTAATTAATTTTATGTAAAAAGTTTGAGTTCAGTCAATAAAAATAAGTCTTCAAAATGTTAACAAGAATACATAAAAGATACAGTAGGCTACAGTTTCATATCATCCATCCATTTGGGTAACAAAAACAAAAAACATCTCCCTGCGCAGGTCAGATGGTGCAGGAACAGACGTTTGTGACGCCCGCAGGCATATTCTTCATCAGCATGGTGCTGATGTACGTCAGCACAGCTGCGCTGCACCCCCAGGAGTTCTCCCTGCTGGTGTACGGCCTCCTCTACTTCCTGTGCATCCCCAGCGGCTACCTGCTGCTCACCATCTACTCCATCGTCAACATGAACAACGTGACGTGGGGCACGCGGGAGAGCGGGGGTGGTGCGGCCAAGACCCCTCTGGCGGCCATGCAGCGGCGCACCCTGCAGGCCAAACTCGGCAAATGTCTCTGCTGTAGGGCCCCCCCCGAGGAGGAACCCAAGCAAGACATGGTGGCTCAGACAATGGCAGGAACTGAAATGCAAGAACTGGACGACTACCATGACTGTAAACCACAAGAGAGGTAAAATCATCTTACTGTGTTGTTTTATTTTTTTATTGTAATTATTTGAGCCAATAGCATGATATCAGTCTGTGCATTGTCTGATGTCCAAAACATTTTGCTCATTCAATTTAATAAATTCAAATTGTAGTTCTCTGGAGCCTCCAGGTCCGTGTCCTGAGCAGAGTAAGTACCAGCAGATGCATATGACACCACCACTCACACACCATATTTTCTACAACAATTTAGATATCTGGTCAGGTTATAACCAGGCTTCTGCTCTCATCTTGTACTTGTCATTTCTTTAAAGACTGGATTGCACAGTTGCAGAAAAAAGCATATGGTTTTGGATTAGTTGAGAGTTACCTCACAAGGGTGAGTTCATTTTGAGCGCAACTACTGTGCATGGTTATGTTACTTCATGAGGTAAAACCCACTAAGAAATCTCTTTCCCTTTAGGATGAGGATGACTTTTGGAGAGAACTCCAAAAAAGATATCTGGAACCACTGGTGGAGGATAGAGACCAGCAGAGAAAAATAACAGATGATCTAAAAGATCTCCGAAATAAGGTGATTTCACAACACTTAAGTTTACTTCAGCAGTTATGGCTATTGGCTAGCCTAGAAATCTAGACGCACCCTAGCGGCAGTAAATGTAATTTGCAGCCAGGGTAGCTTTAGGCTTCTCGAGACTATGGATCTCACTCTATATCTCAAAAGTTATATGTTAAATCTATGTTGAAGAACATCATGTATTTTAGATGAACTTGAAAAAATTAAATAGAATATTGCTGTAAAAAAAAAGTCAAAACAGAGTGAAATCAAAAGAGGAGAGACACAAGAGGGAGAAAAGAATACAGAGACATGCAGCACTGTGAACATGGAACACACCAGGATAGTAATTTATCCTGACAAAGTCATACTCGCCAAACATTTCCAGGCTGCTAACCAAAGTGCTGTAGGTGCAGAAAAGTTAATCATTTCACTTGTGAATGAGGTCATAGTCAGTATATTTCATCCTCATAGGTCCAGGTTGCCATTTGTGAATGCTGCATGTACTGTAATGGACTTTCTTTTTTTTTCCTTAGGTGACCTTCATCTATTTCTTCTCCAATGCTTTATGGCTGGTCATCACATTTTTTCTTCAAGCCATTGGAGACGCTGTCACCATACAAATCCCAAAGATATTCATCAATGGTACCATTGACCCAGTCAAGACCTATTCATTAGACCCGGTTGGGCTAATGTTTCTATTGAGTTTTGCATGTCTTCTTATAGTCCAATTCGCTGCCATGCTATATCACAGGTGATTAGAAATGTGTCAAACTTTATATTATTATAGTAAAAAAAGTAATTGGAGGGTTTTGTGTTCATTTGTTGGCTGGTCGTCTGTGTTTGACCCTTTTAAAATATGTGTTTATTTACTGCAGAATTTATACCATGATCCATTATGTGTCATATATTGACACTGAGACCAAATCTGGGCGAAAGTTACAGAAGCAACAATCCTCTGATGAGCTTGATGAGCAGGTACATATCAATTCTCAAGTTCTTTTTATCCAAGCTTTTTATTATCCTTGTTGGGCTGACATTGGTCACATTCTCTATTCCCAAAGGACCCTGACATCCTAGAAGCACATCTTTACAAAAATGGGCTGGGCCAGGAAGCACTATGCTTCCAGAACCCAACAGCAGTGGAGCGCTCAGTGACGCTGGTGTAAGAGTTGAAATGGGAAACACTGTGATCAAGACGGCCAAAGCTGGATTATATGTCCAGTGCTTTACCAGTCAAGTTCACCCTGATGGGTTGTTCACAATCAGGAGAAGCACTTTGTTTAAGGCTTAAAATTGCATGTTTTTACGGGATATATATCTGATAAAAGTTGGTGGAGGGCAATTGGTCATGTTGATATTGGGGAATATTCATGGGGGGGGGGCATTTTAAGATGTCTGTTTACAAGAGTAAAAATGTGCTAAAATAGGTATGTCACCAGGATGAAAGTTACACGCAAGCTCGCTTCATTCTGAATATATGTTTTATTGTAACAATAATACCGCCAACTGGAAGTGTGTTGGAGTGAAACATGTAGTTTCTCACCATAAATGCAAGGTTAACTGTTTCTGTTTGTATACAATATTTGTAGAATTTATTATTGTTTATTGTGGCAACATAATGAATGACTCCACTAAGTTGTATCAAGGTCTCTGTTTTATATCATGTTGTGTGTTTCATTTTTATGCTATAATAATGTTAGTAAATATGCTGTGTAGAAGTGAAAGTCAAATTTAGGGTGAAAATGTGTATCCACGTACTTCTAATTCCACTAATTAGTAATACACAATTATCAAACATAATCATATTGGAGGAACACAGACATATAGACAAGTATGTAATCCCAAAATGTTAGCTTTAGGTTGTGAGAGAACCCACAATACAAAGTTTTTAGCCTTTTGATGTTAAAAAGGCTATCCAATAATTATTGTGTATGTGACAGAATGTTATTGCGTTCTGATGGCCTCTCTCATCTTGATTGTTGTACCTCTGCTTTAAAGCCCTTTCTTTATGTTGTATTCATGCCAGATATTAAATATGCATGCTTGCTGTGTCTATGTGTAATTATTTAACGCAGCTGTCCATTTTGTGGAAAAATGACCAAAAGTAATGATGAAATAAAGACTAATGATGTAATAAAGAGTGATGATGAAATGTTAAACAGTGAGCACATTGTACACATGAAACCACACTTCATTAAGTACTTTTATTTAAAGACTTGTGAGCAAAAACAGTATATGCCTGATGTGTTTAAATCAGTCTATACATAAAAAAGTAAACATTAAATCTCATAGAATAAATAGCTTGTGAACAATAAATGTATTGATCTATATTCCTTTGTCTACATTAGTTCATACTCTTACAAGCAACCATATATACCAATCTATACACTATTTACATTATAACTTTAGTTGAACAACTACTTTAGTTTATAAAGTGTTCTATGTTAAAATAATTTGCTCTTGGAAATGTTGGCTAAAGTGTTACTATGCTGGTAAACATGTTTTGCCCCACAGTGGGATACACAAATATAAGGGCATATTACAAACCTAAGAATCTACATTTCCAGACTCTCAGTTATGTGACATTTGTACTACTTACTTAGGATAATAAAATTGTGCAGGCGCAGCTTCTCAGCGGTCCATTGGATGTCCCTTAATTCTGAGTCCTGCCCTGTCCCACGGGGGCCACTGCGTAGACAAGGAAGCCGGAGAAGGTGGTGTAACGGCCCTGGTTGCTGTAGATGCCGTATCGGTCGTCCTGCTGGCTGTAGAGCCACACGCTGTCTCCCCTCTGCAGCAGCAGCAGCAGGCTCTGGCTCTGCATCTCCCGCCGCCGGGACATGTCCTCGTCGAACACCATGGCCTGCACCTCACCCTTGCCCAGCATCAGCTTGACGGACACAGCCCTGCGTGGGTGCTTGCCCACGGTGAAGGCGAAGAAGTAGGCCCCCGGGTAGTGGCACGTGAAGTGGCCCGACGTCTTGTTGAAGTGTCCCCCGATGTTGACATACTCCACGTCGAAGGTCAGGGCCTGCTTGCTCTGCTGGAAGATCCTCTCCCCCAAGATGGGAGACGTCCGGGCCACAGAGAAGGCTGAGCGAGGCTCCTCCGCCAACTCCTCTCTCCTTGTCCAGCCGTAGTCCCCTGGTGGTGGACAGCCGGGAAACGGCAGAGCCGGCGGGGGAAGGTGGTTGTTGACGTAACCCGTGTTTGATGACACATCTGGGTAGACGAGGTAGCCGCTAAATGTGATGTAGGGGCCGGCGTTGCTGTAAAGGGCATACTGAGGGTTCTCCTGGAGCAGCAGCCACACAGTGTCCATGGCTCTCAGGCTGACCATCACACTCTGGCTCTGCACCTTGCGGCCCTCCTTGCGGTAGTCGTCGTAGGCGATGGCCTGCACCTCCTGGCCATTCTTGACTAGCATGACAGACAGCAACTTCTTGGGGAACTTGCCAACGGTGAACGTGAAGTAGTAGACACCTGGGATGCGGCAACGGAAGCGGCCTGTGTCGGGGTTGAAGTCGTGACCCACGTTGACCAGCAGGCGGTCAAATGTCACAGCACGCTGGGAGCCGCCTGTGATGCTGCTGCTGCGGGTGGCCGAGAAGGCCGAGCGCTGGCTGGTCACCAAGGGAGGAACATGGAAAGATCCGGCCAGTCCCGAGCAAGTGAGCAGATAGAGCAGGAAGGTCAGAGGCCGGGTCAAAAACGTTGATGTGCCTTGAGCTGAAAATAACACCAAAACAGGCCAGTGATGGGAAAATGTCAATAACAAATATGAGCATAAACATTGATGCCCTGCAGGACATGTTTAAAGACTTCCTAAAGACAATGTCAACAGGAAATCCTGTTGAAAGATCAAAGACAATGAAACAAGTCATCTGAGGACTGAGGGAAAAAGACAACTACATCAGTAAACCCCTTCATTACTGAAGTCCTTAGGCTACTCTATAAACAAGCCACATATTGTTTGGTTTACATATAACAATGGGAACACGATGGAATGTATAACAGACTGTGCTAAGGTATACTCAATGCGAAAGTACTTTTTTTCCCAAATCGGTGTGTGATGGTTTGGTTAAAATAGCACATGAGTGGGTTAGGAAGTCTGGTTTAGCCCTGTCAGAATGAATCCTGCACCTCAGATCAAGTGTTCAGTGGGAGCATCAGTCCTCTAATTCAGCTGGTATTGTCTGTTCTCTCTGTGCACTCAGAAGGCAATAGATTAGACCTTGGTTCATCTGGCCCTATGTGCTGGAACGCTGGAACAATGGCATATTTGGGAGGGGGTGATGAAGCCCGCGTGGGACTGGGAGTGAGGTGAAGGAATGTCTTTTAAAAGTATACCAACCTCAAATTGTTACTGCTTTACCAGGGGAACCTATTGTGTTACTGTTATTTTGTCAAAAAATTGTAATCTTCATCACGGAATGTGTCAATTGTTGATGGATAAATGGTAGCCTAGTCTTATTAATTGTGTTGAAGCAAGTACGTAAGCGAAATAATCAATTTTGAAAATACTGTTTCAAACTCTGTTTAGAGTTAAACAGGTACTAATCAGGAAAGGTATGTTGAATGTTACAGCAAAGAATTGATCTGCTTAAATTAAAGCATTACTTAGTAGCATTACTTCTCAAAAATGAGTGGTTCAATACAGGAATGACCTGTTTGTTGGATAATTTAAGAAATTTCTCAGATAAGAAAAACTATAATCATATCTGAGTAACTGCTTTGAATCATTATGACCACCCGTTTCAGAGAGAGCATTGCCATGATGGAATAATATATAACTATGACATTATGCTATGATATTTTAATTAACAATGAAACATGAAAAAAGAACAAAGGAATGAAAATTACACATCCTGTAACTACAAACTGGAACGTTTCTCCCAGTGACTAGGTTGTCCTTACACATGTCTCACAGATAATACAGAAAGAATATATCTCTTTTAAACATCATGTTGATAAACAGAGGCTGTCCTACCTGCTCTGGTGTGGTGTTGCTGATGCATGTCTGGGATGACTGGCGGCTTCCCCTCCTCTCTGGCGCTCTGCACGGTCTGCGTCCCTTTTCTGCTGATATGTCACCCTTTCAGGGGAGCAATGGTATCCCGACAGAGGAGGAGCGTATGAGCTGCAGCATCTCTATGGACCCAACAAAGAATTCATGCGGACCTGTGACCCTGAGTAAGAAAGTCAGGGTTCAATATCTGGCTCAGAGTTATAACAAAACTCACCAGAGTTTGTTTAGCCAGTTAATATTTCTGTGTATGGTGAGCAAAATGAAAATGTTTTTACAGAGTATTGTTTATTTTGTGAAGCTTGTCAAACTAAATATTAACCCAATATAATTAAAGGTTGCAACATAACAGGGAGATGAACACATACAGTACGAAAATCTGATTCAAGCTTTATGGTTTTCCTGTGTGGATAGATGACATAAGCGTCTCTCTCTCTCTCTCCCTCTCTCTCTCTCTTTCTCTCTGTGTCAATAAAAGAAACTGGGCTGTGAAGATGCCCTAACTAACTGAAAATAATCCTCTTTGGAATTCAAAAATGAAGAAAAATACCATACATTCTGGAACAGAAAAGGGATATGGGCTTTCTAGCAGCAAAATATGTAGCAGCTATCCATAACCTGAGGGACAGCCAGTGAGGCCACCTATGACAAAAAGTCCACACAACTCTTTGGAGTGGCGGTCAACAGACCCAGCTTCAAGGGTGGGTGGGGTAACTGCTCTCTCCCTTCGCTACAGTTACATTTTGTCTTTATCTATTTTAGATTTGTTATTTACTTTAACTATATCCTACATCCAACTACTGCTCTTATGACTGTTTGCTTACCTTATTCAACATGTCATGCAGATGTTGATCTTGTATTAGTCAGAGCTGTGGCCCTGTGGCTAGGTCCCATGGTCTCAGGAAATAACTTCCACATTTCCCTATTTGGAATAGGCCTATAGCATCTTACAAAAATAAATGATTGCTAATGAAGAATGAGCTATTCTGTAGATCCTTTATTTGACATTAACTTAATCCCTATTGACTAGTTCTGCATTATTTTACAATGTAGGCCTGTTCAATTTACATCAACCTTTCTCTACAAAGGCCCACTTGGCCTATTCCTCCATTGTGGGATAAGAGGTATGAGCTCCAGTGGGAGTTCTGGGAATGGGAACAGCTAAGTTAACTTTCACCTGTGCCATAACCTGTGTCGGCCTTTGCGCTCCATTGGATTGTCATCTACCATGCAATAGATCAATTTCAATTTATTGTGCTTATAGAGCGCCAAAACATTACACATGTATCATGGCGCTTTACAGAATGTAGGCAATCAGAGAAAAAAGGAAAGAAAGGAAGAAAAGAAAAGAAAGAGAGAGGCCCATGGGTAACAGAGGCGAGGAAAAACTCCCTAGAATTGGAGATACATATAGGAAGAAACCTTGAGCAGATCCACGACTCAAGGGCCTGACCCATCTGCCTAGGGTCAGTACATGACAGTAAGGTCTGTATACATGACAAATGCATATGATAGTCAGGTGTAGAGAATAAGACATGGTGTTAAAAGCACTTGAGCTGAAAGTTACAAGAGGTGGGATGATTACGTATCCGGTATGATAATTCATTATTCCTGATTTAGTGACAGAAAGTTCAAATAGTCCAGTGTTGGAATTGTCCAGGGGAAGGGAGTTGTCAAGGGGCATGTGGTGGGTTGGCAGACGGGCCAGTAATCCGGGCAGAGTTGTCATAGGCAGGTGGTGGGTCGCTAGGCTGTACGGGCCAGGAGTCCAGATAGGGGGACAGACAATAGCTCTACACAGGGAAATGACATAGTCAAGAGTATGCATATAATTTCATCAGGAGAGCAAAATCATTTTTACACTGAAGTTAATTTACCATTTAATAATCTACTATAAATGCAAAAATGTCAATTTGTCTCCAGTGCATGGTCTAAAGCCATTTTAATTCAAATGAATAGCTAGGCCAGGCCATGTGTCAACACAGCAAGAGCCAACTTACACTGAGAATTAAGTTTTGTTCACTGATTTGATACTGTTGCATTTATGGAAACATTATTTTATGTTTTATTCTACTCAATAAACTAAACGATTTAATGAACCTATTACCCATAGACAGTAAACCTACCACATTACTAATCAACTCGGTTAGACTAATGGACTAACATTTCCGAGTCGTGACGCTAAACGCCGGAAGACGTGTGTGTGTCTCCGCCGTAAATGCAAACGAAGGAGTAGCACTGGGAGTCAGAGCAGACTACAGCAAAGACAAGATGGCAGGACTGCCCCGCAGGATCATCAAGGTAACAGTGCATTTGTATTTCAAGCCATAATTAAGATCTTTGTATTTAATTCCTCACAATCAATTTCGTAAGATGTGATACCTCAGTCACTGAGTGAAGTATTGTGCAAGGTGACAAATGGGATAGCTATCGGTCGGTTAGCATATGCCTCTATGAAGGCTGTGGCTTGCTAAGTGAACTTCCGTTCAGCTAGTCCTCGTTTCCAGCCCGAATAAGGGTGGGTTAAAATTGAACTGGATGAAGGCTAAAGATGGCGGAGAAGTGTGGTGGTGGTCAGTCGTGCGTTGATATTTATTGTCGTATGTGTTTAACACATTCTGATGTTTATACTTTGCCAATATTCGTTTGTGTGTGCACAATAGTTTGCATTGTCGCTAGCTAACGTTAGCTGACTATCCCTTGCTAGCTAGCTTCTGTTCTGCCATTCAGTTATTGTAGCTATCCTAGCTAACGTTAGCTAGCCCTTGTCAGTCCTGTAATGATTTAGCTAGCTCTTGAACTACCTCTCTGGCTAGCTAGCTACTGTTATTCTGTTGAATATCTTGTTATATTAAACATAGTCACCAACGGGTTTCAGGAGGTGCCGATAGTTGAATATATTGTGTATCGCTCTTAATCAAATAATCAGATGCTCTATGATCTCATATTGAAATGTGCTCGTTTGGCTCCTATGTTGAGGCTAAGGAAATGACACTGCATACGCTATCAGTTAGGTAAATGCTGTAAGTGACAAGTCCTTTTGAGCGATGTTTGGAAAAATAGTAGCAGCTAACGATGCTGTCTAGTGATTGAGTGAACTCCAGTTCTGTCGTGTTCACTTATTCATTACGTATTGAAAAACGCTAGGCCAAAATCAATGGTTTCATTCCAGTGGTCAACTCCTGAATGTTTGGTTTCGTGGTAACGTGAATCTAGCTTGCTACCCTATCTTTAACGTTATTGCGATATTAGTAGCTCTCAGTCTTAACCCTGTAACTGTCAACAGTTGTCCCCTCACACGAATCGTTGTAATAATGAGCATCACATCAGAAACTATTCATTGGTCTGGCAGCACTGAACTGCAGTGAGATTGAGTGGTTAGCACAGTGTATGAAGTGACGTTTGCTGGGGACGAAGGCGCAGTCAGTGGCAAGTTGGGCTGATTCATTATTTAGTGTGTTGAACTGTCAACTCAGTTTACAGTGTTGGGAAGTTTGTCGCTTGGTGCATTTGACACGTTGTATTTTGTAAATGTTTGCAACTGCTTTACCGAGAAGTCTTAGTAACCAAACTAGGTTAAGTTTTTTTGTGCTCGAGTTTCATTTTTCCTCAAAATATAATTTGTGTGCTCGCTCAAAATATTTTTCTGTGCTCAAATTGTGCTATTGCTCGCTCATAAAAGTGGAACAAATGTAACTCCATAAGTAACCAATGTTGGAGAGAGAATTTGGTTTGTGCAGATGGAATATAGTAAAGAATTGTTATCTACCCCCCCCCCCCCCCACGCCCATTGCATGCTTGTGTGTGGGTTCTTTGACATTTTAGGAATTCCGGTCCATTTTCCAGAGGCAGAACAAGCTGCACGAGCCTGTAGTGGTTAATATTGGTGTACAGGCTACTTTCACAGTTGTTTGTCCTGTGTGGTGTAGGTTCATATCTGTTTGTGTATATAGCCCAGCATGGATACTTGATGCATAGAGAGATGTATCAAAAATATTTGAGAATCAAAACATTTCCATAGCCTTTGATTTGGTTTACAATATCAGCTTGTATCAGCTTGATGAAATTTGACTGGACATATATTATCCAGCAGCAACTGCCTGTCAAACTAGCTATGAGACACAGACTGTTGTGTAATCAGGTTATGTGTGAGAGAGGTGTTCTTGGTTGTGCTGGTGGCATAGCTCTCTCAGGTGCGTATGTTATCCATCCCTCCTTCTGAATTCCTCATGTGCTATCCGATTCTCACAGTCCTTCTGCAGGAGGCCAGGCTTTCAAGAGCACCTGCAGGTCACCCAATGCATCTTGTTGTGGAACAGCAAGTAAAGAGGGGCTTACATTCAAGTTTAGGTTTTTTACTGTCCCTCTAGATTTGTGATCTAATATGATGGCACTTTTAGCAGTGGCCATCCGTATGGATGCATTTAGTCAAAGTCCTTTGTGTACAGCTTTGTCTGCTTTGTTCATGGTTATTGAAGGACCTAGACATCCATAATGTCTGATGAAATTGGTAGGTCTAGCCTACGTAATGTTGATGAAAGCCAAACATATTCCTTTAATGGCCTTGTGTGCCTTGAAGTGAGGGTGCATTACTAAGTCATAGACTGTACGGCTCAACGGCTTCTGTGTTGTAAGTCTGTTTGTTTGAGAGAGGCAGTGTGTACATAGACTAGAGGTCTTTGTGCTATTCCTGCATGACTTCTCATAACATAGGGAGAATGGCTCTGCAGTGTTGTTCGAGACAAGATCATCAGTTTTCTTGCTTTGTTGAGTCCTCGTTTACGCGTAGGAAAAACGTATATATTTTCATGCAGTTTGGTCTTTCATTTACTCGAAAACGGATGTTTTATCACTGAAAATGATGAAAACTGAAAAGTTTCACTGTTACATGTAAACAGAGGGAAACAGCGTTTTTGCATTGTGACATGTTCCCTCATTTTTTTTAAATCTCTGATTGGCCACCTCTTTGCTTGAGGGGTACACAACACCCTTCCCCAGCTGTTTTTAGCATAGGTGTGAACGGAATTATTTTTAAAAACGAAGGAGGGGAAAATATCCGTTTTTAAGAATACCCTTCTACGTATAAATGTGGGCTGAATTTGTGATCAGTATGTGTGCTCTTTAGTGTGGTGATCAAAATTAGTTGTAATGATCAAAATAATTGTTTGTAACCTGTTTTTACTGAAGAGGATTTATACTAAAAGCCTCATAATATCCAAGGGAAATAATCAGGAATTGATTCATCCACTACAGGATGGCACAAGCCCTGATTCTCAAACTTAAATGAACAAATATTCACTAAGCAATAACCATTTCGCCTAAGCCAGCTAGTTACTACAGTGGTTTAAGGCCTGTTCAACACGCAAAATAATCAACCTTAAAAAAGTTGCATTGAGCAAAAAAAAACAAAAACATGTTGGCCTACCTGTTTTCCATACTGCTTATGTAACAGGTTTGACTGCGTGGCTGGGAACAAACTGAATTTTTAGGATATGTGGGGATTTAGACTTAACCTGTGTCTTATCAGTCACATATATCCCTTTAAGAAAGATGGAGCAATTTTAGGAAATGCTTGCAGAACACATGGCTTACATAGTCTGTGAAGGGAAAATCTGTAGAGTCAGTACATTTCCAGTGTGGGCTTAGATACAGGTCTTTGACATCAGCTAAGCTAATGTCAGTTTTTCTGCTGGTGTGACCAGTGCAGTTCACTCATACCCACAATGCAACAGGGCCACCACTAAGACACAGATGTTTTTGTTCACAAGGTAGCCTATGTTTCCAGAGAACTCTAATTGCCCCTCCACCATGTGAAGCAGATCGAACTTTGCCAGAGGTGGTCACCAGGGGAGCAGAGCTCAGTGGTATATTGGCCTTTGAGTCAGTCTCCTGCTTCCGTCAGAATTTGTTTTTGTTGACGGTGTCCTGTTCAAATGTTTTTCTCCTGTTGAAATTGTCCATAGCCAGAGTCATGAATCATTGTAGTAGTTGTGGTGATTGGGGACAGATTTGCTGTATAAATCAGTGGAGAGAAATGATGACGGCAACTCGTACTGAAGCCGATGTTCATGAGTCAGTGTCACATGCGGTGCCTGGGAGTGACGCCTAAGGTTTAAGAACATTACGTTTCTGAAGCTTTGAGGTGTTATGCAGATATGAAGATGTGGCTTCAGTATAATTGATTCACAATTTTTTATATATGTTTTTCTGTCTACGTCTACTCAAGGCAAAACATGACTCAATAATAGTTTTCTTTATTAAAACCAGGCTTTGCACTGACTGTTCCCCAGTAACTAGGGACCAATATGCTAGTAGGCCTATCCTTTTGTGTAATGTTGCTACAGTTTACCGGCATTGCTGCTCGGCAGTATTAAGGTGACACACCATAAAAAAACAGGCGACTGCTTTAATGTGTCTAGCAAGGACCCGTTCAATGACAAGACCAATAGAATTGTTTGGTGTGGATGTTATGGAAAGAAAGTGACTCTTCCAGGGGATCTGAGCCCGTCACCCTTAGTCTCCAGACACGTCTCATAACTCCAGAGAACTTCTGGCTCTGCCGTTTGAGTGGCTGTAGAGGAAGCACTTGTCTCCATTTTGTACGTTTTAGTCATTTATCATTAATCTGACTTATTTAATTTGTCGGCCTGGCCTCTCTCTGCCTATTATTCCCCAGGCACCCCACCCAGGCAGTTCTGAACATTAAGATAAATTGATGTAAGCTTACAGCTTATTTATAGGCTTTTCTGGTATCTTTCTGTATGGTCGCCTGGATGAACATAGCCGAACCTGTAAGCAAATTTGAATTCTATCACAACCGCTGACAGACAGTTAGTTGTGTTACAGTGTTGTAGTACTCGAGTACAGGACTCGGACTCGAGTCCGAGCTAAATTTAGAGACTCGTGACTTGACTTGGACTTGAGCACTGAATGACTCGAACTTGGACTCGACTTTTTTTTTGTAATGTCATTAGGCTATAATTGTAATATGTCATTAGAATATTATTTGGTATAGGATTTTAATACCTAAATTATTTTTAGTATTAATATTAGTGCAATAGAGTGTTACTGCTTTATGTCATACATCACACATCACGCCATGTTCCTACAATAACGGCTGTTAACTTTAATGGCACCAAATGCCTGGAGACATGAATGCCCCGAAGGTTGTCAGTTTTGCATTTAATAGTGACTCGACTCGGACTTGACTCGTATTAGTAGTGGACTCGACTCGAACATGACTTGGATTTGACTCGGACTTGAACCTGGACTCGGACTCGAGGCATAGTGACTTGACTACAACACTGTTGTGTTGTCAACACAACCCAAGGCTGCGCTGACATGCATTTTAAAACCATCTTTACAAGAAAGATGTGTTTGCTGTACTTCTTGATTTGGGAAGAACTTAATGTACCAGTTTAGATTTAATATCTAAATCTCAATTGAGATTTGAGAATTGATGTGGTGTCAGCCAGGCTAGCTGTGTGGAGGATTTAAGTACAGAACGTCATTTGTATGGGACTCTGTGCTAGGATAACAGGAGGGCTTGATGTGACCCCCTGTCTGCTATGCAATATGACTGCTAACAAGGCCTGGTGCTTGTGTGTGTGTGTGTGTGTGTGTGCGTGGGTGTGTGTGTGTGTGTGTGTGTTAGGAGACACAGCGCTTGCTGGCAGAACCGGTGCCAGGCATCAAAGCGGAGCCAGACGAGGGAAACGCACGCTACTTCCATGTGGTGATCGCCGGGCCACAGGACTCGCCGTTCGAGGGCGGCACCTTCAAGCTGGAGCTCTTCCTGCCCGAGGAGTACCCCATGGCTGCACCCAAAGTCCGCTTTATGACCAAAATCTACCACCCCAACGTCGACAAGCTGGGCAGAATATGTCTAGACATTCTGAAAGGTGAGCCGTGACCTGTGTCGACACACACATACTCACACTCACATGCTCGCATGTTGATAGACACCCTGTTGTTTTGCACACATACTTTTGTTTGTGATGCCTATTGTTTGTATTTATCAGGGCCTGTGACGAGGGCTATGAAGGATTTGCCTGTTTAATCTCCCAAAAGATCAGCGGACTCTCAGATTACATTTGTGACCTCTCACTAGACATGTGTCAGAGCTGCTAGATGCCACTATCCCACTGCGCTGCCCATACCACTCAAAATAGATGCTTAACTTGAAACTCTGCAATGAACTCTCCCTTCCTGACCGTACACTCCCCTCCTCTCTCCTTTCTCTCTCCCCCTCTCTCCCTCTCCCCCTCTCCCTCATTCAATGCTGGTTATGTTTGTCTGTCTCTCATTCACTCAATCACACTTTACCACCACACACACACAATTAAATGCTCTCTCCTACTGCCCATTGCAGATAAGTGGTCCCCAGCGTTGCAGATACGCACAGTGCTGCTGTCCATCCAAGCATTACTAAGTGCTCCAAACCCAGATGATCCTCTAGCCAATGATGTTGCGGAGCAGTGGAAGACCAATGAAGCTCAAGCCATAGAAACAGGTGAGGAGCACTGAGCCAGAGTGGCCAAGCCGTTGTTACTACGACACAAACATCTCTGTTGATGTGATGGTGACTGGTCTGGGCAACTGGATATTGTTATGCCTGGATTATGCTAGAACATTTTGGTGCACAGAGAAAATGACTAGAATATGTTTTTGCTTTTTTCTGCTGGAAACTTAAAATTTCTTTACATATGTAATGTTCTTTAATCATGTGAATTATCAACAAAAAGTTACAACTAGGGGTGTAACATTGTACACAAAAATTACAATTTGTTACATACCTCGGTGTTAAAGTCATGGCTTGATTCAGTTTTGGTACAGTAAGCCTGTAAGTGCTACTTGTCTAACATTCACTGATAATATTGCTGGTGCTCAACACATACCAGCTGGAAAAGTATTTTGAAAAGGTGCCAAGTGTGTTGATGTTAATTAAGTAAACTGACATATGGACTGCCACCTTATGTTTGTGTGGAAACTCGAATTTGCCTACTGTTGATTACTGTTAAAGACTGCATTCGGCACATCAGTACACATCTGTATTGAACCTAACGTGTACAGTCCAGGGTTTCCGCTGTCCGGTAATTACCGGACATTGGCCGAAAAAAAAATGAAATGTCAGAAAAAATTAAATCTCTCCGGTCAAATTGTCCGATTGAAATTGGCTAATAATCCCGTCCCCCTAACGCAATCTGAATTTGAGAATAAGCCTTAATATGTAAGCCTATATGATATGTCCTCTGGCTATGTTTTTAAATGAACAGACTCTACCGTTTGAAAAGTAAGCTATTAAACAACACGCATAGCCTATGCTGCATTTCAAATAGGAAGCGCGCGGCTTAAAACGTCCATGTTAAACAACGAACAAATGAGTGAGGCGGTTCAAACATGGCCAGGCCCAGGCAGACTAGCCGTAAGAGTTTTTTCAGAGGCCAGACGCGATGGATGATAAATTGGTAACGTCTGAAGCCTCAGATGTCCGGTCAACTCCACCACCACCAGATAAAAAGCAAAAGTGTCGGGCGTAGCCTATCTTTCGGAATCAGTGACATTGAGTTGCGGGGGGTGCGGCCGCTCCAAGACACTGTCATTCTCTGTGTACACTGGACATGCAAAGTGTTCTTTACCCAAAGCATACAGTAGGCCTATGCGTTCTCTGTCTATGTTCTGCAGGGTTAGGGCCTCCTCGACGAGGAGATTACTGGTCCGCGGATAATTTCTGGCACAATTAAACGGTATCATTGAACCGCGGCCGAAAGAAAAAGAAACTAAACATTTCCCAGAATAGGAAACATTTCTTAATGTATTGTTATCAAATAAAGAGGCATAGCGGGGGTAGTGGTGTGAGCGCTCATTCTTGTGTGTGCGCATCTGTGTAAGTGGAGATAACGTGGGTAGCGGCAACAAACAACGTAGCCTTTTTAAAACAACGAACGAAGCGGACTCTTGCTGTCCATGAAAAGATACTGGCTAGATCTTGTTTAAGTTAGGCTAATGAACATGTTGCATTCTATACAGCCTGATTATGTCATTCTTTAAGCTACATAGCCTGTCTCCAGTTTTCCTCAATTTGACTAATTAAGAAGTGACAATAGGATATTTGACCGGCATATCATCAAAATGTCCGGAAAACGAAACCTCTGCCGGTCACTTTGACCAGCACCATTTTTTTCTAGCGGAAACTCTGGTACAGTCACACCCCTAGTTACAACATCGGAATCATTATGTAGCTCAAAGCAGCACTTTGCTGCTTTTCAAGTTATCTATTTACAGGCAACTACTTTTGGCGTCCTTTTCACATCCATATTGATGTTATATGGTGAAGGACCTAAACACCTTTGTCCTTCCCACTAGCCATCTAAGTTATGTATTATGTAGTTCTGTGGTCAAGGGCGGAACACTCTGCGAAAATGTAAGAAAATTCTTCATGCCATCACCGTGCCAACTATACCGCCAAAACATGAGTTATCTGTTTTGACATGCCAACTGGGCAGTTGTTGATGTTGGCAAAGTTTGTGCATGCCTTTGAAGTAGTGTGATAGTTTTAGACCAGAATTTCATAATGCTACTATAATATTAAATCACAGACACCTATTGTTATTGTTGTATATGCCTTGCTGTTGTAGTCAAGCAGGATTTGATCCTTTGTTCCAGGAAGAAATCTTTACAAAAAGGTTTCATGTTTCTTTTTAAATTGCTGCGCCATCTAAAATCGTTATACTTGTTTTGCTGTCAATATCTTTCAGAAGTGTAGCAAAACACCATTTTCAAATTTTAGTTAAGTTATTAAGACCTTTATTGGCTGGGTTGAGCCTCAGGGAAAGTGAAGGCTATTGTTTGAAATGTCTAGCACATAAATGCTGCAGAATTCAACAGACAGTTAGCATCAGCTTTACCTTATCAGACAACCTGCCGTCAAGCAAGTTAACTCTGGAGTGGGAGTTGTCATGGCAACAAGCATACACTCTGACCTCAGGTTATGGAAGAGAAAATTCCAAAAACTTGTGTGTGCAGATCTGAGTTGGTTTGGGGTGGGCATCTCCTGTTAGTCCTTCTTTTTTGTGATTAACTTTTTATTAGGTTTTTTAGTAAACACAAAGACAAAACAAACAAACAAAACAGTCATCCTCATAACATGAAGTCAGGGAATAGTGGCCAAAGGGAGGGGGGGGGGGGGTCATCCAGTGGGGCAGTAACCAAAGAAAATTGTTCAAGGAGGGGTGCAGATATAACTCAAGAGTCTCTAAGAAGTTCACACACAAAATGTCCCCAAGCATCCACAGTTTCTGGCTTTGCCCGATGGGCTCGAGCTGTGGAGAGTTCCAAGTTAGCCATGTATCTGACATTTATCATCCAGTTGCTGACTAAATTCAAGTTCTTATCATGCCAGTAACTCAAAATTGTTTTTTTAGCTGCTGTTTTTTTTTTAGCCGCCTGCACAAAAAAGGATCCTCCTGTAAATTATTTTAAAATGCAAGACTGTGTCATCATTTAACAAACATAAACATGGATCTGGGTCTATTGTAAACAAGAGTATCTTACTCATAACTTTACACACATGAGCCCATAACGCTGTAACTTTGTCACATTCCCAGAACATGTGCATTACTGTCCCCACAACAGTGTTCAAACATAAAGTACACTCAGGGCTAGAAAGCAAACCCATTCTATATAATCTATAAGGAGTGGCATAACACCTATGGATTAGTTTAAGATTGATAAATTGGTGGCTCCAGTTCCTGGAGGTGGTGTTCCTGGAGGTGGTGTTAATATTCGTCCATATATCCAGTTTGGCTCAGAGTCTTTAAGTTCCCTGTCCTAGATGCTTGTGATGGGTAGTAGGTTACATTGAGAACCTGTGAGTTCTTTGTATACTCTTGAGACCCATCCTCGGACCCATTGGAAGGTGCCAAACCACTCTGACAGTGGATGAGTCTGTATTTGCACATTGCACTTCAAGCCACATGCCATCAAAGAAGACCTTAATCCTAAATAAAGAAAAAATTTAGAAGCTGGAATGTCAAATTTTTGCCTCAGTTCTTGAAAAGAATGAAGACCATTGTCACCATATGTGTTTTCAAAAGTGTGGATACCTTTCGTTGCCCACAGGGGAAATGTGAATGGTTTATTCGCTGTTAAGATAAGAGGGTTATTCCAGAGGGGGGATCGTGTTAGTCCTTGATGAGTCATGATGGTGATTCATCCAGAAGAAGACGCTCCACCCCAGGCGCTCATGTGGTGCTGGAGCAGCCAGAGTCAGTCAGACACACACCCGCAGGAAGTCCACTCCACACGTCTCATAAGCCTGTGCACAGGACAGGATCTTATTTTTAGCCCCTCGTCTCATTAACATCCATTTTTTTTTAAATGCACTTCTAAAAAGCAGTTTATGATTGGATTATATGGATGTTTTTTAGTGGCAACCTCAGATGATTGTTTATTGCCAGACTGGTTCTTCATGCTTTTGGTTGTATCTGTTGTTTATCACATACAATGACTATAATTGTATGGCTGTTCATCATTTTAAATCACAATGTGTTTGTTTGTGTTTCAGCACGGACATGGACCAGGCTGTATGCTGGGAACAACATAGAAGTGTAGAAACGAGTTGAAGAAGAAGAGGATTATGTGGACGTCGAGTGTGAACACAACTCCTCATGGTCTGCCAAGATCTGTTCATTTGCATTTAAATGACAGTCTTGGACCAAATAAAACATCAAACAAAACATCTATACCTATCAAAAGAAATGTTACAGAGTATATTAGAGAAGAAAAAAACAACTGCAGACAATTGGTGAGTTTAAAAGCAGAAAAAAGGAAAGATGGGGAAAAAAAACCTACCTGAAATTTTTGTTCTTGTCCTGAGTCACTTTGCTTTGCTGCCCTGCTGCATGGGGAGGCTCCATGTGCTCCATCAAGGCTTTGGGTGTCGAGCCACAAGCCGGGTAGTATAGGTTTCAATGTGCTTTACTAGCACGAGCATAACATCCAACGTCATTTCCACAGTGGCTAATTGTGGGTGAGTGTAGAATACAGAAACTCTTGCTGTGGGCACTGCACACGTGTACGCCACCTACCCGAAGAGCTGCTCTCGCCTACGCTTTCCCACAATCCACTGCTGTGGAATCTTCATGTCACGCTCCTGCTATGGTCATTGATCTGTATTGCTGGCCACAGACATCTGCTTTAAACAGCACCTCAGCTAACCTGGGGAGGTGGGGTGGGGTGGGCTAGCCAGGTGAAATTTTTACTGTGTTTTCCCCCCCCTCTCTTTTAAAGCCTTTTTTTTTTTGTTTTCTCTCTCATGATGCTGTTGATTTCCTTGATAGCAGCTAAGTAACCCTGACTTCCAGGCTACGGACTCATCAATGTTAGGAAGCATAGTGACTGATTACAAACTCTAGCTTGGCTTTTAAAAAAAAAAAATATATATTATTAATAAATAATAATAATGAGAAACCATACATGACTTGAAAACAAACGATTAAGCAGTGGCATGGCTGAGCAGAGCACTAGCCGGCCATCTCATTCAGTGCATAACCTATGACCGCTGTCAGTGTATAGACCTAACTTAGGTGTGTGACATTTGTGTGACTTCTGCCAAGGGAAAAGGTAAGGGCAGTGAATATGTTTATGTATTAGACAAAAAAAGGTGAAAAAAACAAACAAACAAGTATATTTTGTTATTCTAGTGGGTCGTAGTATTTAATTCTGACCTCTTTGCCATTGCTGTACTAATTGTTCTTTGAACGCTCCACCATACTCCATCACCATCCAAAAGCACCTAGGCCCACGTGTCTGTTTTCTCAATTTTAGTTGTTTTGATTTTTGTTTGTTTGTTTCGGACAGAACTACGGTTGCGTCTAGGTTGACGCTATGTCTGAGGGGTTATGGGCAGGAGATTTGTGGTCATGGGTGGGGTCGGGTGGCAGGTTCTGTAGAAGATCAGTGTAGGCTTTGTCTCAGTTGTTGATTGGTCCTTGGTTTAAAAGTCTGTATTCTCTTCACTGTTTGTAAATTCATTCTTTCTGTGGGAAGGGGACACAGTACTCCTGCCCCAAATGGAAGCAGCAACCGTCACCATACATACTTTTGTTCTTTCTGTAAATAAATCTGTTGATTAATAAGCCATTGTCTGTGTTATTGTCCATGATGGGTGGTATCTGCAGTGGGATATGTTTTGGATTTCTTATGAAAAACTGTTATGAGCATTAATGAATGTGTTCAGGACAGCTGGGCAGTGGAAACGTCAGTATTTAACGCCTTTGAATTGATCACAAGAGGGAGCTGTTGAACAGTCAGTGTGTTTCAGGAAAAAAAATGATCATACCAACTAGAGGAGCTTGAGTATTTCTGATCAGTTATTCGCGATGTACAGAAAACTACTTGCCTGTCGAGCAGTGTTTACGTCAGTCATTGTGTCGTGTAACTGGTACAATGTAGGAGGGACCAGGTTTGGGGCAAACGATACGCAGCACTATATAACCCACTTCGCTGCCCAATGTATCCATTAAACGCCCGTCGATGCGAAGGGAAGATCCTGTTGCAGCTGATCGAAAGCGTCTGCGCAGTAGCAGTGAGCAGTCAGCAGCAGTGGTGAGTGTTCGCGCGGGGGACCTCTGTGCGGAGGATCATGCTCTCGGACCGCGGCAAGAAGCCACCATGGTAAGGAAAAGACTACGGATAGATGTGAACAGCACGACGGACATCCACGAAAGCCTGCTATCGATGTGAAAGTGGTGGATGGGAGCTTTGCGCTTTGACGGCACCAGTTGAAGACAAGCATTCGCTGAATTTCTAGCCCACCAAAGCACTTGTTCGAAGAATTCTACGCTGACACGCTACCCACTTCTCGATCACAACGGCTGCACACAAAATTGGAATAGGCTACATGATGAAGTTTAAGCCCAACCAGACTAGGACTTACGATGGCGAGGGTTTTAAAAAACGAGCCGCCTGCTTGTGTTTTAAAAACGAACGGGAGGACGAGGTAAGTTTGGCATGCTTTCCTTTTGAATCCAGGCAATTCAAAATGACACATAGCCCAGGCGTTGTCCTTATTCACGCTCCTCCGTTGACTACATTCTATATTTTGTAGTATTGTGGATCAACTGGTTAGACACAATGTAGCCCCATCTCGATGCTTCAAAAATTCGAAAACGTTCAAAAGGAGTGATTCCAGAAGAGTTCTACGAGGCCCATGCCATATGTTTCCTTGCCTAATACTAAGCTATGAGAACTCGGACGAAATCTTATTGTTATTATTTTTTTAACCACTATACAGGTGTGCGTAGGTGGCATGGGTCATGGGATACTCTTCACCACCATACATCCAGAGTTCATTGTAGTGTAGCATATCGTGCAGTGTAGCCAGATATGTCTTGTGAAATGTTAAACTATGCAATTATGTTAAACTAATCAATCACTGGATTGCCTCACATTGTTTGTAAACAGAGTCAGAAAGACCACATCATATCATTTGGCTCTCACATTGCTCAACATTTAAGACAATTTGACTGAAACACCCTCTCAACAAGTAGCTGGGGGCAATAAGCCCATATGAATCATCTGGTCCGTCCCCCCTGAACACACACACACACACACACACACACACACACACACACACACACACAGAGTGGATGACATGTGCAGGAACTGTTCAGTTGTGTGTTTTAATATTTCCCCAGCTCACACATTTAGGGATGTGAGAACAATGGTGATATTTCCTCCCTGTGTTTGAACCCATGAAGGGAGCTGGACCATGGCTGGGGGAAACCAGTGTCAGTTTTTGGTGTGCCTGCATTCATTTTTTATTAGTTCATAGCAGCATAGCAGTAGTTCAGTCCGATGTTGGTTTGACATCAAGGAATGTGGCTCTGGGCACCACACACAGCATGCAGTTGCCTCAAGCTCCCATACAGGTTCCTTCCAAGTCTGCCTGAGAGCCCCTGTCTGTCTCTGGCTCTTTCTCTCTTTCTGCTTCTTCTTTCACTCTGTCAGACATGGACACAGGCACTTCTTTTTGGCAGCATGTGTTGAAAGGACCGCTGCTGCCCTCTTTGCAACTGTCACAAAATCACAGCTCTTTCCAGTTTTTGAATGGGCCTACCTGGTGATTTAGTATAATTGGTGAAAGACGGTCAGACTGGGAGACTGACTCGGAGGAGGAAAGTGTGTGTGTGTGTGTGTGGGGGGGGGGGGGGGGGGAGAGAGAGGATGACATGGGGTCAGGAGTGCATGTGAGTTTAAAGTGTAGGCTCATGATTCCTGTGCACATGACAACCCTTTCAACTCTACAGTGCCTGCTCCCAACCCTGAGTGTGACCTTGCAATGGGCCCCTATCAGAACCTTACGCGACACCCTTAGTACAGGCTATCTTCTGGAGGCCTCCTGTACTTGGGGGGTGCCTTCGGAATGCAGACCTCAACGTAGTGCTGTAGATTCAAATGTAAAGGTTAACCAGGATTCAAGTATTGTTGGAGTTTTATTTGTCAGAGAGAGGCATAGTGTCAAACATGTAATGAAATAGCGTGTCACTGGGGATTGGTAAAAGGTTGAACGGGGAAAGACAGCCTTTAATTTGTGTTTCTCAGCAGTCCAACAACTTCAGCAAGTTGTCCCCCAGACATGTGCTCCTGTCATCAAGTGCCAAATTCACTGCTGGCTTCAAATCTCTCCCCCTGAGTGGAAAAGAGACGTGATTAAGCAACTGTTAGAACTGTGCATTTACACCTTGTTTTACTAACAGTAGATTATATCACATAGCAAATATTGATGTCACTGTTTAATTGTCAGAATTTTGAATGTGTGTAGAACCCTTGCTTTAACAGTACTCCGCTCTCATCAAGAGAATGAAAACTTTCTTAGGAAAACCAAATATAACCAAAATGGTCCATTTGTACACTAGATCATATTGATTAATGATAAGGAATTGCATGTAATCACAAAGTCTTTTACTACATGACTTATCTCAAAGGTTACATCCTGGTTCAGTACTACCAAATCAGCAGCTTAGTCATTCTCACCTTAGTTAGACCCTAGTGGCAGGCCAGGCTGTCAGCTGGAAGAGTTCTGCTAAAGGCCGAAAAGCCCAGATGAGGCAACTGATATGATTCAGTGCTCCCACCCAGACACTGGTCAAAACCGATCTCTGGGTCATTCAAAACTGCCCTTTGGTTCACCAAAAGGTCAGGTTATGATTTAGAGTCTGGAAACGGAGTGTAGAAACCGCCTTTTGTCAGAACACTGGCTTTGTGTTTTATGTGCTTGTGTGGTTGCTCTCAAAAGAGAAAATAAAATCCCAAAGATGGAAGAAATACATGACTTGGAAACTTTTCTTGAGTGTTAATGACAGTTTGCACTCTTGGTGTTTTGTAACCCGCTCCTCAAGAGGGACTACACTTCAGTCTAAAAATACTACCACATGTTATGAAATCATGTGCCCGGGCACCACGGAGGTGTTTTCTAATGGTTGAAGACAAACTCTTGAGATGATGTACGTCACAGACACATTGCCATGTACAAGTGCATTAGTATCCAGCACAGAAGCAAGGTTTGAATTCAAATGTAAAGTTACACCTTAAGTTCAATGCCATGCCTGTCTTGCTCTCATACACAGAAGGTCAATACTGTATTTGAAAAAAAAAAAACATCTGTGTGACACTTTTGTTATTAAGTGCTTTGTGGGGCCCAAAGGGTAAGGGCACCTTTGACCCCAAATGGTCTGCATCGCAACAAGGCCTCCATCTCTCCCTGGCTTCTGCATGTGTTGGCGGGGGGCGGGGACTTGGAGGTGTGCTGAGCAAGTTACACTATGTACTACAGCACCAAATGACCTATCAGCTGCAATTTATAGAACCAGGCCGGAGGCTCTAGCGGCCCCCGGACATATTCTCTTTCTCACCTCACTCTCCCTCTCTGATAAACTTGCTCTCTCTCTCTCTCTGTCTTTCTTTCCCTCTCCCTGTCACACTACATACAGTAGCTGCGTGAAGCCACTTCAGATTAAAGCCGTAAGTGTTTCAAGAGAGCGGAGTGGACCTTTGACGTCATGACTGCCTCACACATCGTCTTTTATCAAGAAGCTTTGACAAAGCAGGTGGATTTGTCCAGTGGCACAGTTCTGTCTATTGTCCTGATTAGCTATAATGACAGTCTCTCAACTTTTTAAACATTTTTAATGACCTTCCTTGTTAACATGAGTAGACCTGTTCTGAGTCTTAGACACATACATGCTCATATACATGTTTTTTTTTTGGTGTTAATGTTGTTTAGCAGTTACCTTTCTGATTAGATGCCCTATAGTCTGCCTCAGTGTTGACATTGTGGGAGACTATGGGTATCCTCTGTGCCATAGATGGGTCTGTATGTCGGACAGAAATGTTCGAAAGCACACGTGTGTTAAACTAGCTTGTTGTCTGGCTGTGTTGTCCCTAACGGGCTGTCTGGTCTGGCTTGTTTACCAGAGAGTGGGGGCTCGGCTGGGCGGAGGTGGACGTGCCACAGCTCTAGCCCTGGCCTCTGTTCCACTAAGCTTCAGTTCTCATGCAGAAAGACAACTGCTGATCCAGTGCTTTTCCAAAGGCTTGTTTGTGCCAGAGTCCCAGGGAGAAAGAGTGTGTGGACGAGGGAGAGGGAGCATGCTGGTGCTGGTGTGTGAGGAGAGAAAGAGGGGGAGAGAGTGGGGTGCATTGTCACCCATTAGTTTGGAGGTGACTTGTACTAAGTTTTCCTGTTTTAATGCCCTCTTTACCTCCTTAGAAATCCACGTGCCCATCTACACTAAAGCCAGTATCAGCCTGTGTTGGTTCATAAATACCAACTATTTTTGAACACCGTGGTTCCTCACTACAAGTGCAGTAATAACTCTCTTTAGGTTTTTGCAAACCTAGTATCAGTTTACTTTTAGTTTTTTTGTAGAAGTTGTTTAATACAGTCTAGTAACAGAATTATTTACACAGATGCCACCAACTCACTATATAGCCTTTGGTTAAAGCTATAGCTAGTAATAGTCTACAGTTAATGTGTGAATGTTTTGTACAGTGCTTCATTCTCTTACTCTAGATGTAGCAAGAACAAAAGAGATGATCGTGGACTACAAGATGCAGATTGATGATTCCTCTTCACTGTCAATGACAGTGAAGCTTAAAGTGTGCTCCTTTCTATTACTGGACGTTAACCAGAGGTAGAACATGCAGGTCAGGAAAGCAGAATGGCACCCTTTCTAATCCAAATGGCTAAAAAGATTCATTATGAGCCGCCATTTTCTTAGGCACTTTTATTGTTGTGCTGTTAAAAGCAATTCAATGTGCTGTATCACCACATGGCTTGGCAACACTACCAGTCAAAACCAGAAGGCACAGCAGAGGGAAGTGCTATCTGCACAGTAATCCATCGGGGTCGAGCTTCCCCCACTCCAAGCTATTTACACTAAACAGTTCCTGAGGAGAGCTAAGAAAATTATACAGGATGAAAGCTGTCCAAGCCACAGATGGGTCTCACTGCCTCCATCATGGAAATGGTTTCGGAGCACAGAGTACAAGAATGAGAAACCGTTCTCTTAACCACCCGGCTATCATGGCATTGAATTCTCAGTAGTGGTATGTTGGGTCTGTTTATGGTGTTATGTCTTACATCCTATTTGTATTTATTGTGTTCTGTATTTGATACCACAGCGCTAATGGTGTGTCACGCTCACAGCAGTGTTTTTATTTGATCTAATAAGAAGGTGCAGATGGAGCACAGAATTGCAGTGATTCACAGAATCAACCAGAACCCAAAAGCCCACAGCCTAAAGGAATGCTTACCTTTTACCTTATCTACCCTGGGGGGGAGGGGCTGTTATTGTAATAAATGTGAACCTGGTTTCGAGAGACTTTCATTTTCTCCTTGCACTGCTGGGAGTCTGTCGGACTCTCTCCTGAGCCAGAGGGGAGTTATTCCTGGGCCCAGTGTTTTTCTTGCCTTGGCTATTATTGCTCTCCTACTCGGCACAGCATTGCACACATTCCCGTAAATATTGTGGCAAACTTGCATCACAGAAGGGGTGGTAGCCGGGGGCTTTTTTTACAGCCAAGATTCCGACCGAGTGTGTGAGGCCTGTTGCGTCATGTGTTGCCTCTGCCTTGCCACTTGCGATCCAACACCGTAAACACACATTCCCGCTGAGCTCCTGAGCAGTAATTATATATCATGTTAATATGCAGGACCGTTTTTTAAAGGCCATGACACATTGGAGGGGCTCCGCATTAGTGGTTATTGGTGGCTGCTGATTGGAGGGCTCTGTCGGTGCCTCACACGGGGCCAAGACATTTCACAAGCTGTGGCCGAGGTCTCGGAAGAGGTCTGAGGAAGAGGAGAGGTTGCCCTGTTGGCCCCGTGATCTCTGTAGTGCCATAGGAAATGCTAATGAAAAACCTAATCCCTGTCGGTCTCGGGACGGGAGGCTACTGAGCCCTGCGCTCACTGCTGTCTGATGAGCCGGCACCTCATGGTTGTGAAATGCAAACCTGTGGGACTGGGTCTAGGGCCTGTTTTTCTGCAGAACACAAACATATACATACATGGGCATACACATGCCCACATCTGTTTGTCAGGGTATCCTCTGGCAGGAGTCATGCAGGCCCAGCATGTGCACAGGCTTCCAGAGGCATGAATGTGTGTGTGTTTGTGTGTGTGTCTCTGAGTTTGTGTCAGGGGGTCCCTTGAAGTAGGTCAGTGTAACACCAGGTGCAGCAGAGAGTCAAATGACCATGTTTTCCTTTTGTCCCTCCTTCTGGAGAAAAAAAAAAGCTGCGAAGAGTGCCAGCATTCTTCATTGTGTTTGGGGTGTTGGATTCACGTCACAGAGGATGGGCTCATTCACGGGCACACAGGCCTCTCTGCTCTGCCAAAGCCTGGCTGCTGGACGCACATCCCTTGCTTTGACAAATCTGCTCTTCACATTCTACTGATCACTCGTTCGTAACTCCTCTCTGATCTTTCTCCCACCCTCCACTCTTTTCCTCTGATTTGTGGTAGCCTTCAGGTTCAAGACGAACGCTCCAGAATGTCTTTCTAGTATACCAACTTGAGTTGAACTTGAATTAGTCGCGGTGTGTGACGTGAACATCTGGATGAGTGAGGGACCTGCTGATCCGCCTGTCCACCCCACCGGGGTCACTCCCACTTGTCTTAAGTGGGCTTTCCCCAGCGGGCCCTCTGCAGCTGCTGCCCATTGGTTATTTATGAGGCCTGGTGCAGCGTATGGAGTAAACCCTGCAGAAGAGCGGGGTGGGGGTCCCTGTAAGTGTAGAGGCCTCACCACCTGACAAGTGGAGGGTCTCAAGCCTTAAATACCCATTGGCTTGCAATAGGATTTGCAACCAGGACCATTACATGGGTGGCAGGATAGTTAACTGAGAATGTTTTATCATTGAAAAAGCTACTCTAGATGTGTGGCTTTTTCCTAGGGCTGAGATTTGCTAGAAAGTAAGGACTGGGATTGGAAGAAGAAACTGACGAATAACATGAGATCAGAACGAGCATAAAGAGACAGCGAGAGGATGAGCTCTGTTGTACCACTGAGGTCTTGTTTATGTTTATGTTGTTTATGTTGTTGTTTGTTTCAGCTGCTACGGCTGCTGAGCGGTTTTGCTTGAGCACAGCTGACTTATGAGACTTCCGAGGAGCTGTGCTGGAGCGAACCCACCGCCAGCCTCGCAGGCCGAATCCTAATTCCTCTAATTCCCACTGTGCTTTAATATGATTGCAAACTTTGGACGCGAGCGCATGGTTTACAGTGCACCGTGTCATCCAGCTGGGTTATGAGGTTGTGCCGAACCACAGGCTTAAACCCTGCTCTTTGGCTGCAAGCGATAACAAGACACATACAGACTCACACATGCGTGCGCACACACACAGTTGAGTATAGCATCAAGGCGTTTTGGCTGCTGTTGGCCCAGGTAGTGGGAAAAGTGATTTAGTCTGTTTGGTGGTTTATTGGTTTCAGATGTGCTATGCAATGAAGTGGAAGATTTAGTTAAAGCCTACAGACACAGGTACTGGACACTGGGTGTTTGTTCTGACGTGTCCCCCCCCCCCCCCCCCCCCTCTCTCTAGGTGCTACTTGTGAGCAGTAGTCGACACCCGGACCAGTGGATAGTTCCAGGAGGAGGAATGGAACCAGAAGAGGAGCCCTGTGGAGCAGCTGTACGGGAGGTGTATGAAGAGGTGAGAATACTCATCATCATCACATTTGTATTGATCTTCATCGTTTTTCTGTCATTCTGTAACAATATCATGTCTTTTCAGTCTTTAAGTAGCAGACAGTGTGTTACCTTATTTATATTTTGTAAATAACTACGCTACTACCTGGAATGAAATATAAATAATGATGGTTGACGCCTCCTACATTGTTGGAAAGGATGGCTTGTTCGTCACACACACAAGTTACACAGCTTGGACAGGTCAGGACTATTTCTGTGTGCCAGCAGCTGGCTCTAGCAGCCTCTCCCACTCCTGCAGCGTCCAGAAGCGCTGGCCTCTACGTCACCTGACCGCTCCGAATTGCTCCGCGCACAGCCTGTGGAAACAATTAACATTACAGGAGCCACAACTGTACGGCAGCCAACTGAGTGCTGACCGAGAGAGTAGAGCAGAGCGGAGCGCGGCCAAGCCAAGTGGACGTCGCTAAGAGAGCGGCAACCGCAGGCCGGGGAGATGAGCGATCGGACCAGGACCTGAATGCTGCTCTGGTGTGTCCAGGCTCTGGGGTGTCCGCTGCCAGGGCAACACCCGGGTAATGGTATTGAGGCTGATTAGAGGAGGCGCTTGCGCTTGTTACAAGATCTTAAGAGCTGAGGAGAAACTGTTCCAGGAGAGTAATCTGTTGACAGCTGTAAAGCATTGCAGTGACATTTGGAGACCGTGTCCTGTTACTGCAGTCCTCGACACATCCCTGAATAGGGTCTGAGGAGTCAGTCTCTCTCCCCCACACACACACACACACACACAGGGATACACACAAACACATAGTCTACTCACATGGGCGGCATGGTGGAACCTATGGGATCCAGAATGTGAATATTTTCTCCATGTGAGACCGCCGCGGCACATTTTGACCCTATTTGGGTGTACGTTCAGACAAGTGCCAAGGTCCCTGCTGCTGTGAATCTGTTGTATGGTGAGGTCAGGTGGCCTAAAAGCAGGTGTGATGAATAATGATGCTGGGGACATATCCGGCTATATAAAGAGTAGCTAAGTCAGTCTTGTTGAAAGCTGTGGAAGTTGCCCTTGATAACATATTTAGCCCAATTGCCGCGAAATGCTAAGATTACCAAGATGTTGCGCAAAAGCTCTTCAGTTTTGTTATGGGATCTAAATCAAGCCTTTGGTAGAAATAATTTAGTCCTTTCATGGATCGCTCAAATACTATACAGATCATCTGTAATTGACTACATATAAAAAAAACTTGCCAGCTAGAGTAGCTTCTATAAGTAAAATTTCGAGGGATCTCTCTTTCTCTCTCTCTCTCTCTCTCTTTCTTTCTCTCTTTCTTTCTCTCTCTCTCTCTCTCTCTCTCTCTCTCTCTCTCTCTCTCTTCACCATGCCTCAGGGGCTGTAAGCGAAACTCCTGGAGGCCCTAGGGCTGACTATAAAGTGTGAGTGAGTTACAGCATCACAAGGCCCATGGGATCCGGCCATTAGCTGTGGCCCTGTGCCAGGCCTGGCATGCTCAGAGTGTGGGCAGGGCACCGGCCAGGGGAGGGGCTCAGAAAATATACGACCTGGGACCTGAGAACTATTCTGCCTCATATTTCTGTTTTATATGAGGAGCCCCCCGGTTGAAGTGGAGATGAGCCTCTCTTCCTCAAGCAGAGCTGATAAGCCCTGAGCCATATTTTATCCACCCCCGCTACCCTTCCTAAGTCTTGAGGTTGAACTGAAAGGTCGATCAGACCCCCAGATCCGAGCTTCTGCACTGCACCATGAATTGGAGCCCTGGGGTCTCTGTGGGGGAGATCAGTGCAAATGGCTGCCCAGGGTAGTGTTGCTTCGCTGTAGAACTCTGGATATGCGCTGGGGAATGTGGCGACGCATGGCTATGCAGGGGCCAGCTCGAGTCTCATCGCGGCGTCCTGGTCTCACCCGTCAGTCTTCGCCCGGCCTCCCCTCGCGCTGGCCTGTGTGTGCTCCCAACGGAGCAGAGACATCATGTTCCCCTGCAGGTGTGCCTTACACCCGTTTAGGCTGTGCTGCCGTCGTGTTGTGAAAACACACCACTGTCAGGAACACTCAGTCTTGGCAGAGCTACAGTCACTGTGCTCAATCACTGTGTGTGTGTGTGTGTGTGTGTGTGTGCGCGTGTGCGTGTGCGCATGCGTATGTGTAATGGTGAATACCAGAGGATTGGCTGCTTCTCAGTGTCAGAGTTTGGTCATCCCCTTGTTAAGCCAGTGAGATCAGCCCCAGTTGGGGAGCACAGGGCCTTGGTGTCATCATTAGACTCATGTCCCCTTTTATCTCCTCCAAGTCACGCCAAAGGCCAGGGGTGTATTCCAGAAAGCAAGTTCACTGGCTTAACTGGGTATCTTAACCCAGAGTTAGCGGTAAATCTGGGATTTCAGTTCCAAAACGCTCAAATATAATCAGGCTATATGGTAACATAGGCTCTGAACTTAACTGGGTATGTAAACCCAGAGTAAACGGTAAACCTGGGATTTCAGTTCCAGAAAGCTCAAAAATTATCAGGCTATGTAAGTAACTTTGGTAATATAGGCTCTGAACTTAACCTGGTAGGGGGTAGGTTTTGTTCAGGTTATGTTTAATTATGTTCGGTTATTTCAGTGCATGATCAACCAGGCCGCTATTTTTACACTTGTCACACAATGGCGTTTCATTTTGACGAAGGTACGATTGACAAAGACGCACAAAATCATGTAATATTCATCCGTGTAATTCACCGTGAGAGGGCGATAAGACCACGACATCACATGATAGCCTATTATATATATCCTATATCCTTATATCTATATATATCCATTCTTTTCCAAACGAGTTTTTCAAGAGCGCTAGAGTTTTTCAGCTGGATCCTAAATATAGGCTACTTGAAAAGCATTCTCAATCCCTACATCATGCATGGTGGATTAGAATAGAATAAAATAAATATTTAATGTAGGCTAGTTAGCCTACACCACAGTGGACATTTGTCTTTGGCTCACCAGACAGATGGACAAACAACATCTCAGACACATTGAAGATGCCTATAATTAAAACAAGTACAGTACAAAAAAAGGAAAACATATAGACAATTAATAAATACGTTTAAATATAGACTACATAACAGCTCAGCCGGGTATGCGTGTTGTCACCAAGTTTGGTTAAGAATGCTGATGGCATTTGGGATAAAAATCTAATAAACAAATCTGGGATAAACAAATCTAATTTGAGCGACACATTTTAACAGGGTGCGTTAGGGCAGGCTACACCTTACTAGAATATTATCAGATCCACTACAGACTAATTAATGTGTAGGCTGTAACTTAATGTTACATATGCAATTACAGGAGAACTTGTCGGGTATGCTACTGGGGGATAGAGTAGGCTACCCATGCCTTCCGACATTCATCACCCTTCTGGCGCAAGGTTGGCCCACAGCTTCAGAACCCGCGTTAAAATAGAAAAATACATTACATACAAAGCATCATTCAAAGCAGTCAATACAGTACGTAATGTCCACTGAATTATTTAATTGTGCTTTTGACATTAAATAGGCTATCCTAAACGTACGCATTTACACGGTCAGTTAGGCTATTCTCTGCCAAGCAAGGTCTCGTTTCTTGGCAGACGCTCAAGTATTGCTCTTTTTTGTTATTACAGTTCTCTCCTCGTAAGCCTCGAGGAGAACTTGCTACTCCGCCTCTGAAAAATACGGTGCTCTTCGTTTCGCCGGTTTCACTCATGGTTTCGACTCTCAATAGATGATGCCCCTTATAAGTTCGCCGTGAACGCACACAACTCTAGGTTATCTAACACAGGGTTGATTGAACTAACTGGTAACCGGTGTTTTGGAACCGACAGCTCGGGTTTAGTAGCCACAGGTTCAGACAATCCAGAGGTTAAGTTTTATCTCAGTGTTTGTTAAACCTCCTTTCTGGAATACCCCCCAGGTCAAACAGTGTGACAACATAACCCCTATTATAAAAGAACAACTAAACACTGCATTTACATTTGTGTCATTTGCATGATGGCATCCTTACAACTTTCACTCAGTGTTTGTCACTCACACTGTCAACAAATTTGTTTCTAAATGCATTCTCTCAAGGGGGGAAATTAATCTTTCTTTCTTTCTTTCTTTCTTTCTTTCTTTTTTTCTTTCTTTCTTTCTTTCTTTCTTTCTTTCTTTCTTTCTTTCTTTCTTTCTTTCTTTCTTTCTTTCTTTCTTTCTTTCTTTCTTTCTTTCTTTCTTTCTTTCTTTCTTTCTTTCTTTCTTTCTTTTTCTTTCTTTTTCTTTCTTTCTTTCTTTCTTTCTTTCTTTCTTTCTTTCTTTCTTGTGAGGGGGCAGCCGTGGCCTACTGGTTAGCGCTTCGGACTTGTACCCGTCGGGATGCCGGTTCGAACCCCGACCAGTAGGCATGGCTGAAGTGCCCTTGAGCAAGGCACCTAACCCCTTACTGCTCCCCGAGCGCCGCTGTTGTTGCAGGCAGCTCACTGCGCCGGGATTAGTGTGTGCTTTACCTCACCAGTGTGTTCACTGTGTGCTGTGTGTGTTTCACTAATTCACGGATTGGGATAAATGCAGAGACCAAATTTCCCTCACGGGATCAAAAGAGTATATATACTTTTTATTTCTTTCTTTCTTTCTTTCTTTCTTTCTTTCTTTCTTTCTTTCTTTCTTTCTTTCTTTCTTTCTTTCTTTCTTTCTTTCTTTCTTTCTTTCTTTCTTTCTTTCTTTCTTTCTTTCTTTCTTTCTTTCTTTCTTTCTTTCTTTCTTTCTTTCTTTCTTTCTTTCTTTCTTTCTTTCTTTCTTTCTTTCTTTCTTTCTTTCTTTCTTTCTTTCTTTCTTTCAAATTTGTTGTATGGAATCTTTGTGCAGCATAGCAGTGAATTGCCGCAAAAAAACACGTCTCAACTTAAAGGCTCAAGTTCTCATCTCTCTGTAAAATGAACTAGACATGGATTGAGGAGGATTGTTGGTGCTAAGTGCTTTTCCATGGCTGGATATCTTAGTTGTTGTTCCATGTTTATGTCTGTCCAGGCTGGAGTGAGAGGCACCCTGGGAAGACTCCTGGGGGTGTTTGAGGCAAGTCTTGTGATCCATATTAAGTTACATTACATAATAATAATAATGGTGTAATAAGAACACTGGAGTTCCTTTGAATTATTTTGTTGTTAAGTATATTGTATGTGTGTATGCTTGTCTGTTCAAGCAGATCCAAATGTTTTTTGGCTATTTAAAAAAAAGAGAGTAGTACTATCTTAAGTGTACCATTTCACTTCATTTCTGGTCCTCTCCCAACAGCAGAACCAGGACAGCAAACACAGGACGTATGTGTACGTCCTCACGGTGACCGAGATGCTTGAAGACTGGGAAGACTCAGTCAACATCGGTAATTATCCACCCAGCATCCTACTTGAGCCATGTCTGACACTTTTACACCAAGATTTGAATTGGGGCTTGATTGGGGCTGCCAAAAGACATCTAAACAGTTGATCTATGCTTGTCTAAATTGTCTGACGGGAAGTAAACTATTTGGAGAATCATTTTTGGAAGACATAAATCAGGGATAATTCCCGAACTTGGAAAAACATGAAAAGACACCCAAAATAATCCTGTCATGCATGAGGTAGTGATTACTTCATGGACTCTTAGTAAAAAAAGGTATTAGTCATCTCTTGTTAGAACGTCTGATACCAAGCCAATAAGTTGACATCAGTTATCCCAAAAAAGTATGACTGTTTGAGATTCAGGTTACGGTTTTATTATCTGTTGTGATTGCTCTCAGATGAGAACATGATTACTAACCCCAGAAATGATGTACAAAATACTTGCTGCATTTTTTGCAGTTGTTAAAGAGTTTTAAAAATAGAGAGTGACAGGAGAACATGTAACTCAAAACTTGGGACTATTTGTAGATGGTGTGGAAAGAAAAAACCTGGTAATCCTTCACTCCCCTTGCTTGTATAAATAGACACGAGTTTGTTCATTGGGAAGGAGGGGCAGTGGTTGTTTGCTAGGCATGCTTGTTTTCTACAATTGGATGGTGCAATCAGCAAGATACTGAATTAAACAAACTAATGTGTTTATTTTTAGTGTAGGCCTTAGATGTAAAGGTGGGTGGATGATACTGGGACTGAGGATGGGTGGATGGATGAGGTGGGACTGAGGACGATACACTAACGAGGGACCCCCCCCCCCCTTGTCAAGCTTAAAAAACACCATCAGCTTTATTTATTTTATTTTATTTTATTTTCAACCTGTGGGGAAGTTTACTTGTTTTTCTTTCATTTCACTTTACTAAACTGATGATATATCTACTGTATACATATTGATGCATTTAAATGTAAAGTTTAAAGTTACTTTGCAATTAACTCTCCTGGAAGTCTATAAGTAAGTATAAAAAGGTGAAATGTGTTCTACTGTAAAATGCTTTACAATGTGTGACACTAGAAGAAACATTCAAGGTATTATTTGCAACATTTCCCTTATATTTGCTTTGTGAACCACTAGATGGCAATAATGTGCACTGCACATTCTATCTGTTCCATAGTGCCAGATGTTACTGCATTGAGAGAGGTCTACACTATGGGTACACATGAATGATCTAATTAACTGTATATGGGGAAAGGGTTGATGAAGGGTCTTAAGGGTCTTAAAGTTGAGCCACAATTTAGGTCATGCAGCTCTTCATGGGACATTAACCTGTTTATTTATGATAAATAATCCACTAAATTAGACCTCATTTCACTCTACATGGAGTGTAACAAGCCTTTAATTCCCTTTAGTCTAAATAACTGTCAGCAGGGCCTGATATTTCCATGGTTAAGTATACTTTGGAGATCTTGGGGTCAGATTAATCAAGTGTTCTGCTCTGGCAGGCCGCAAAAGGAAGTGGTTCAAGATAGACGAGGCGATCCGTGTGCTGCAGTGCCACAAGCCTGTCCACGCCGAGTACCTCCGCAAGCTCACGGCTAACTGCAGCCCCTCCAATGGCAACAGTCAGGAGACGGTCACCCAGGACGACAATGCTCCCCACCACGTCACGCCCTCACAGGACTGCAGCCACACCCACGTACACAGATAGGACAGCCACAAAGGGTGGCGGGGGGTCGCCAAAACAAACTCTACAACAGAAGCACTCTGCTGCGGACTGAACAAAGAGACTTTTTACCTGCATGATGGGCTTCTTCGTTTACTATTTTAAACTTTTTTTTTGAGACTTCAAGAAACCAAAGGAAAGACTAACTAATAGAGTTTAAGAATGCCTTCATTGGGCCTCTAAGTGGCCTCATTCAGATTGTAGTAGCCTACTTACAGATTTTTTACTATTCTCTCCAGCCAAACAAGTTGATGTTGCGGATATGATTTATGTGTGATATGCAGACAGGGCTACATTGCTTTGGTACCTTTTTAATGAAACTGAATTGGACATGTATGGACATCATACAAGCTGTATTTATATTCTTTTGGGCACATGTGAATTTCTACAGTGACTTTTTTTCTTGGTTTCATGACTGGAAATGGTAGACCAGTGCACCATTGTAGGATTTTAGTGGATTGTATTACAATGGAATGGACGTTTAGGGAAAATGGCAAAGTTTTGGTGGTTGAAAACGTTTAGCTGTTTGGAATGCCTTATTTGTCAGTGAATACTGTGTTGGAGTGTGACTAGAGTAAAGTGTTCAATTTTGCCATGTAAGTTACATTTGGTCTGACCGTCTGTAATGCTTGTGAAAAATAAAATGACAGTAGTTTTTTATATATATTTTACCTCAAAGTATTTCAAAGCTGCTGTAGGCCTAAACATCATTGGCATTATGTATTAACGTTTACCAGACCTGGCCAACGTATGTACTCCCTTCCTTAATTGTATGCACAGTAGACTTTGTATTCACTATCAATGCTAGCTTGTTTATGCACTCCAAAAATTATTGCCTGTAGCTTTAACAAACATAGCAGTGACATTGAAGTGAAGATTCTCACATAGGGAGGGGCAAATCAGTAATATTTCCCCCTTGACCAAAATAGCCTTTACCGGGTCTGAAAGGCAGTTAAATGGCCTTGGGATTCACAAGCAGCATCATGTTATACCAGGAAAAAGCCTTGAAGAGGGATCTCCATATCCTCCACAACTCTTACCTTCAGGATATCATCCTTTAATATATGGCCAATGCACAAAATGGTGAAGATCTTAGTTGGTGGCTCTAAAGCTAAGAGATGTCCATTTTTCTACTTACATCAGCTAGTTTAGTTGTAATATGTTGCCATTTTAGTTTGAACTCAATATAGGAAATAGTCCCACATCATGGTCTTAAATTGAGATATTCACAATTACATACTGTGCTGTGCAGGGAGAATTATGAAACAGGGGTGTTCATTACAGCTGGGCAAAAGGACGTTTTTGAAGGAAAAGAAAAAAAATGTAAAAATGGAATGTGCTCAAACATTCACAATGACACAAACGGTTGAAAAGTAATGAAACCATATCTTGTCATTTTAGTCTTAGAAAATAGGCTACCATTATTTTACCATTTTTGTGGTAGCATGCACAAAATCCACATTGGCCGATTCATTCAAATTCATAGAAAATTGCCTATTTTCATTCTGAGGTTTAAATGCAATCTTACATTGCATAATTAAAATATCTGTGTAGGCCTAATCAAATGTTGGTTGCCAATATGTTAGTGCTCATGAGCATGAAGTAGCCTAGTGCTTGAGTTTGCCTTACACCAGAAAGAACTGGTTTCTTTGACTAACATTATCAATGACTGTATAAAGTAATTTTTGATGTACAATAAAGATGTATTTGTATTATTTCATTACACAATACACGCTCAATTTTTTTAAGCATCAATGATTGGCCTATAGCCTACAGCAGACTGGCATGTCAACAGCACATTTTGCTTCTTGGAGTAGCCTTGTCTTTGAACATTTTAAACCTCTTGAAGAATAATCAAGTGTGTCGTCAATGGAGAAAAAAGGACATTAACTCTGTTCATACAGTATATTTCCATACACATTTTTTCCAGACAGAGGTCAATGAAAGAATCCCTACAACTGTTTATCTGCATGTCCCCTCCAGTAGGCTAGACTTTTGAACTTCACCACCACCTTAGTGGATTTTTACATGACCTTTCCCCACTTGGGGTCGGTTGCAAGGGAAGGCAATGATATTAGCCTTCAACTAAATGAGTATGGTTTGTTTAATTTTTTACAGTTTGAGGATCTTGAACAGCGCCACCCGCCCCACACTAGCCACGCCTACCAGTGCTGCTGAGGCTGTCGCGGGCAGTCTGGTCAGGTGTTTCTGAAAGCGAAGGAAAAGTTTTATTGAAACTACGTGGTATTTTTCTCTATTGGTAAATAGAGACGTAACAGCATCATGCTCAGACGGATATTACAAATGGTAAGTGTTCTGCGCTTAGTCGCCTGTCGCTGTCTTAGTGTTTTGGGCGTGCAATGTTTGGATTCATTCGGTCTCCTTTAGCAGGCCCAACATACCCTTCCTCGTCTTCGCGTATTCATAGTTAAGCGTCAGACCGATAAAGTTAATTAATGCTCTATAGATAGAAAGTAAAACAACGGGGTCTCTGAATGTAGGGTTTTTATTCAAATCCTGACGCAAAGGGCAAGTGAATGTAATATGGATAGCTCTGGTTGAATTGGACCGAGTGGCCATCTGATATTAACGGGTGGGTGGGACGTTAGCTAGCTGGCTAGCATCTCTGGTAGCACCCTCACCTAGTAAGATGTCAAGACGCTACTGTAAGCAACAAACATCGTCTAGCTGCTACTAGCTAATGTTTGGATGGTCCTTTACATTAAAACCAGATTGTGAGTGCATTTGTTGACGTCCTGTGCGAATGGTGTATGCAAGCAGCAGTCACAAGACCTCGTGACTGCATTTCAACATTCTATTGCCCTGTAGTTCAAGAGCACCTAACGTTTGCTAACGTCATAGCATGAAATCAGGGTATAGCATTGCTAATGCGAAACAGCTAAAAGCTTGTTTCTGTGCCTCTAAAAGTAGGACGGAGAAAATATTAACAGAAGCCGCAAGGTAACACTAACACTGTTAAGCAGTTCACATAAAGATGTCAGCGCAAGTGTCTTTTGCAGTGGCTACTCCTTTGCTACAAGCTAGCTAACATTAGATAATAGTTACCCTACCTACCTGGCAACGTAGGCTAACTAGCCACTTATCGTGGTTTGCTTGCCAGATGCCAACATAAGTAATCCACCTAACGTTACATAAACCAAAACAAAGCTCTAGGCAATGCTAACACTAACAACCCTTTCATTTCAAACAGGGGGAAACTACAGTGTTTACAATTATGTGTATCTCCCTGCATAATGATATGTACATTCCCACAGGACTTACATTGTTCAGCCGGGAGCGTATCTATGTCCCCCGCTTTGTATGAGACCGGGGAACATAGGACCCTTTTTTTAAACCCTAACCATAACCCTAACCCCGAGTGGGGAACATAGGACCTGGGGAACATAGGGATGACCCCGTCCAGCCACTACCGAGAGTTGTCAAAAGGATTAGTCCCATAGTAACTTATGATCAGTTACAAAAACTACTTTATGATCTATGACCCAGAGTTATCAGTGTGTATGAGTGTATCAGAGTGTGTCAGAGTTTATGATTTGGAAACCATTAATTACCACAAACAACAATGTAAACCTACCAGCTGGCAGTCTTGCAGTGTCCTAGAATTCTCTTCTGGTACAACAGCAGTCAGGTGATTAAAGGAGGTTACCTTATGCTTTGTTAGTAACAGTGATTTAAGTTGCATCACACTCACCAATGAATAATAACTATGAATTTTCTATATTGAAAAATCTGTTGAGCTTGGGGTGACTTTTTGTTTCATTTACATATTCATTTAGAAGACACTGTTGTCCAAAGTGACTTATACTGGTATATCAACTATATTACAAGGGATTACATTGTCCCCGGAGAAACCTTTGGTTGTCCCTTGCTCAATGGGACAACGGTGGAAGCTGTGAGTGGAACCCACAACTTTACCCTTAAAACCACTTTACTACCACCACCCCTATTCCTAAATATTAGTCTGTTACTGTGTAATTATTTAAACGTTATTGAAAATCATCCTTCAGTCAATTTACAGTATCCCAATGCATGTCTAGTGAGTTGATGGGTCTGTGTATGAGTCCAATGAGTGAGTTGGTGCCTTTGAGTTTCTTATGGTCACAGTTTACCCTAGAGGAGGAGTAAACTGATTCATTGTGGGGGTTAGGTCTGCCTGTCTTTATATATTGTGGGTGTTTGGGTTGTCAAGCTCATAATTTGGTGAGGGTAAGACAACTGACTCTCCGTAGCGTTGCGTTACACCACCATGGATTGCATGTGTCCTCAGATAACCCCTGGGTGACGGCCATACCGAGTACAAGCACAAGGTCGTCCTCCCTATGCCAGTGTCACTCAAGCCCTTTCCTCAGTCACAGAGGAAGTAGGCTAGTGCATAGGAGAGTGGCTCATTTTCATGTCAGTAATGGGAAAGCTGTGTGAACTCTTATCCTGTGTTTTTTTTTTTTTGCCTCAGCCAATTACTAGAGTGCATCTGATCCAGTAAAGCTAAAGGCCAATATTATTTTTCCTCTTGCTGAGTACTACTGGGAATCAGCTCCCAGTTGCGTCATGTGTGAAAGAGAAATTGAAGACGGAATATTCTTAGCCAGCCAGGTTCAGTCTTGACCTCGGTGCCAGGCCCCTCAGCCGTCAGCTCACAGCCAGTAGCTCATTAGCACGCCTGCCCCACGGAGCCCAGCACCCGAGAACAACTGGGCATGTATGATCTGAGCTGACATGTCTGTCAAATCCCTTCCTTGTCTCTTTATCACTTGCTCCCTCTCTCTCCACTCAAATCTCTGTCCCTCCTTTAAACTCAAATTCAATAGTAATTGCTCTGTAGGCATGAATTAGAGTAGTTTATTGTGACCAGAAACTAGAACAAGGATGCAGTCATTGTATGGATGAAGTAAATTTAGAATTATGTTATAAAAGTTAGGCTATACATTTCATAAAAGTCTAGAGTGTGTGCATCGATTGTTGTGTGCATCAATCCCTGATCTATTTACATAACAATGTTAGCGTCTTAAGTGCCTATGGGTCATACCCTGCAATACTATTCGAATAGGAAGTGATAATGCCTTGGTTTTTAAATTGTTAAAAGTTGAATGTCTGTCTTTCCATCCTCTCCCCAGACTCCTGGGAAGGGAGGCTCCCAGAGCTCTGAGTCAGAGCCTCCATCTGCAGACCTGAACAGCCAGCAGACGTCTGAGGTGAGCTGACCTCTGACCCCTCTAGCAGCCCTCGTGTGACACTGTGTCATAGCACCTAACACAGGCATACGCATCATAGGGTTGGGCAGATGGGGAATGTCATCGTCCATCGTGATGGTTGAACGGCATCACGATGGAAAGCAACCATCGTGAAGCCACGCCCCCCACAAGCCAGACACACACTTATTCTATAGACCCTGCTTTAACATAGGCTAAAACATAAAAATGTTAAGCTCAGGACTGATGCATATGCAGCATGTAAAGAAAGCATATGCAGCATGTAAAGAAAGGATTTCACATTTAAAGAAAGCATCCTGCCCCCAGTAACCTGGACTGTACAGTCGCAGCCCCTTACTTTTCCTTTCCGCTGCCCCTGCTCATAGTCGGCATGGCCGGTAATAACGTGGTGTGAGATGCGTTGCGTATGAGGTACAGACCACTTAAGATTTTAGATGAGTGAATGGCCGCGATAGTAGGCTAGTAGTAGTAGCTTTTTTGCTAGGCCCAGCAAAAGCTGCCAATGTGGAATATTCCGCTGGTTGTTGCATACACAAGTGTTGGTTGTCTGTCCATTCACACGGATTTCACTAGAGCAGATCTTGCACACAACTTCGGTAGCCTATGTCTCTTAGCTGTCCACTTTGATCAGGCCATACATGTAGCCTATAATATGCTGTGTAACTGTAGGCTATGTCGATTTCTGTAGAAAATTGAGTTGGTTTCTGTACAGTTGAAATTGATTTCTGTACAGACATATAATAGTGTTATATTACACTACCCCCACGATATCATCGTCCATCGTGATGTTCTACTGTACACATCGTCAAACGCCAATTAAGGGGACATCGCCCAACCCTAACGCCTCAGCACCTCAGAATGGGGACAGCCGTGGCCTACTGGTTAGCGCTTCGTACTTGTAACCGGAGGGTTGCCGGTTCGAACCCCGACCATTAGACCATGGCTGAAGTGCC